>NC_064830.1:23121913-23477893 GCF_024166365.1 Elephas maximus indicus
GGGCTTTTCACGGTTCCAAGTGTGGAACTGCAGACTCTTTTCCAAAGAAGAGAGCGCACAGGCAACAGCAGCCTGCACGTTTCTCAGTGAAAGGGAGAACTCCCTGACTTCATCCAGTCCTCTGAGCAAAGCAGGCAGAAGGAGAGAAACTTTCTTTCCTTCCTCTTTCCTGCAATGAATTCCTGATTTGCTCTTGCAAACGCTAGGCTTCTTCTGAAAAACTACCTCGCGGTGCACGTATCCTTCCAGAGGAGCAACGACATAGTTTTAGCTTGAAGAGATTGGGAAAGCACCCAGGGAGAAAAGGCCTTTTCGTGTTCTGTGTTCTGCCTGAAATCGGTCAATTGGCACTTGCCAAAACAAGGTTTCCTAGCACAAACTACAAAGCTGCAACTCTCTCCTGGCAGAGTAAATCCTGTGCAGCGTTGCCCTGACGAGATACTGCTGGTAGAGTGAGGCCCAGGGAAAACACTTTGCCTAGAGAAATCCTAGCAAAGCTATGTGTTTCCCCACATGAATGTATGTCACTTTCAGTATTTGCAAAGCACGGAGCTCAGAGGCAACATCAGATTGTGTGTATCTCCGTGAGAGAAAGAACACTGTGACTTGACCCATTCCTCTGACGAAACCAGTTAGAAGGAGAAAACCGTCCTTTGGTTTCGCTTTCCCGCAATGAGCTCGGCAAACTGCCCTTCGCGAAGGGCAGTTTTCCCCCGGAGAACTGCCTTGCGCTAGCCGTGTTCTGGCAGTGGAACGAGTAGGCAGTGTTAGCGTTAAGCTATTGTGAAGGCTCGCTTTGGCCCAGGGAAAACAAAGCGCCTGGGGAAATCTTAACAGACCCCGGGGGCTTTTCACGGTTCCAAGTGTGGAACTGCAGACTCTTTTCCAAAGAAGAGAGCGCACAGGCAACAGCAGCCTGCACGTTTCTCAGTGAAAGGGAGAACTCCCTGACTTCATCCAGTCCTCTGAGCAAAGCAGGCAGAAGGAGAGAAACTTTCTTTCCTTCCTCTTTCCTGCAATGAATTCCTGATTTGCTCTTGCAAACGCTAGGCTTCTTCTGAAAAACTACCTCGCGGTGCACGTATCCTTCCAGAGGAGCAACGACATAGTTTTAGCTTGAAGAGATTGGGAAAGCACCCAGGGAGAAAAGGCCTTTTCGTGTTCTGTGTTCTGCCTGAAATCGGTCAATTGGCACTTGCCAAAACAAGGTTTCCTAGCACAAACTACAAAGCCGCAACTCTCTCCTGGCAGAGTAAATCCTGTGCAGTGTTGCCCTGACGAGATACTGCTGGTAGAGTGAGGCCCAGGGAAAACACTTTGCCTAGAGAAATCCTAGCAAAGCCATGTGTTTCCCCACATGAATGTATGTCACTTTCAGTATTTGCAAAGCACGGAGCTCAGAGGCAACATCAGATTGTGTGTATCTCCGTGAGAGAAAGAACACTGTGACTTCACCCATTCCTCTGACAAAAGCAGTTAGAAGGAGAAAACCGTCCTTTGGTTTCGCTTTCCCGCAATGAGCTCGGCAAACTGCCCTTCGCGAAGGGCAGTTTTCCCCCGGAGAACTGCCTTGCGCTAGCCGTGTTCTGGCAGTGGAACGAGTAGGCAGAGTTAGCGTTAAGCTATTGTGAAGACTCGCTTTGGCCCAGGGAAAACAAAGCGCCTGGGGAAATCTTAACAGACCCCGGGGCTTTTCACGGTTCCAAGTGTGGAACTGCAGACTCTTTTCCAAAGAAGAGAGCGCACAGGCAACAGCAGCCTGCACGTTTCTCAGTGAAAGGGAGAACTCCCTGACTTCATCCAGTCCTCTGAGCAAAGCAGGCAGAAGGAGAGAAACTTTCTTTCCTTCCTCTTTCCTGCAATGAATTCCTGATTTGCTCTTGCAAACGCTAGGCTTCTTCTGAAAAACTACCTCGTGGTGCACGTATCCTTCCAGAGGAGCAACGACATAGTTTTAGCTTGAAGAGATTGGGAAAGCACACAGGGAGAAAAGGCCTTTTCGTGTTCTGTGTTCTGCCTGAAATCGGTCAATTGGCACTTGCCAAAACAAGGTTTCCTAGCACAAACTACAAAGCCGCAACTCTCTCCTGGCAGAGTAAATCCTGTGCAGTGTTGCCCTGACGAGATACTGCTGGTAGAGTGAGGCCCAGGGAAAACACTTTGCCTAGAGAAATCCTAGCAAAGCCATGTGTTTCCCCACATGAATGTATGTCACTTTCAGTATTTGCAAAGCACGGAGCTCAGAGGCAACATCAGATTGTGTGCATCTCCGTGAGAGAAAGAACACTGTGACTTGACCCATTCCTCTGACGAAACCAGTTAGAAGGAGAAAACCGTCCTTTGGTTTCGCTTTCCCACAATGAGCTTGGCAAACTGCCCTTCACGAAGGGCAGTTTTCCCCCGGAGAACTGCCTTGCGCTAGCCGTGTTCTGGCAGTGGAACGAGTAGGCAGGGTTAGCGTTAAGCTATTGTGAAGACTCGCTTTGGCCCAGGGAAAACAAAGCGCCTGGGGAAATCTTAACAGACCCCGGGGGCTTTTCACGGTTCCAAGTGTGGAACTGCAGACTCTTTTCCAAAGAAGAGAGCGCACAGGCAACAGCAGCCTGCACGTTTCTCAGTGAAAGGGAGAACTCCCCGACTTCATCCAGTCCTCTGAGCAAAACACGCAGAAGGAGAGAAACTTTCTTTCCTTCCTCTTTCCTGCAATGAATTCCTGATTTGCTCTTGCAAACGCTAGGCTTCTTCTGAAAAACTACCGCGCGGGGCACGTATCCTTCCAGAGGAGCAACGACATAGTTTTAGCTTGAAGAGATTGGGAAAGCACCCAGGGAGAAAAGGCCTTTTCGTGTTCTGTGCTCCTCCTGAAATCGGTCAATTGACACTTGCCAAAACAAGGTATCCCAGCACAAACTACAAAGCCGCAACTCTCTCCTGGCAGAGTAAATCCTATGCAGTGTTGCCCTGACGAGATACTGCTGGTAGAGTGAGGCCCAGGGAAAACACTTTGCCTAGAGAAATCCTAGCAAAGCCATGTGTTTCCCCACATGAATGTATGTCACTTTCAGTATTTGCAAAGCACGGAGCTCAGAGGCAACATCAGATTGTGTGTATCTCCGTGAGAGAAAGAACACTGTGACTTCACCCATTCCTCTGACAAAAGCAGTTAGAAGGAGAAAACCGTCCTTTGGTTTCGCTTTCCCGCAATGAGCTCGGCAAACTGCCCTTCGCGAAGGGCAGTTTTCCCCCAGAGAACTGCCTTGCAATAGCCGTGTTCTGGCAGTGGAACGAGTAGGCAGTGTTAGCGTTAAGCTATTGTGAAGACTCGCTTTGGCCCAGGGAAAACAAAGCGCCTGGGGAAATCTTAACAGACCCCGGGGGCTTTTCACGGTTCCAAGTGTGGAACTGCAGACTCTTTTCCAAAGAAGAGAGTGCACAGGCAACAGCAGCCTGCACGTTTCTCAGTGAAAGGGAGAACTCCCTGACTTCATCCAGTCCTCTGAGGAAAGCAGGCAGAAGGAGAGAAACTTTCTTTCCTTCCTCTTTCCTGCAATGAATTCCTCATTTGCTCCTGCAAACGCTAGGTTTCTTCTGAAAAACTACCTCGCGGTGCACGTATCCTTCCAGAGGAGCAACGACATAGTTTTAGCTTGAAGAGATTGGGAAAGCACATAGGGGGAAAAGGCCTTTTCGTGTTATGTGTTCTGCCTGAATTCGATCAATTCGCACTTGCGAAAGCAAGGTTCCCCAGCTCAAACTACAAAGCAGCAACTCTCTCCTGGCAGAGTAAATCCTATGCAGTGTTGCCCTGACGAGATACTGTTGGTAGAGTGAGGCCCAGGGAAAACACATTGCCTAGAGAAATCCTAGCAAAGCCGTATGTTTCCCCACATGAATGTATGTCAGTTTGAGGTCTTTGCCAAGAACGGAGCTCAGAGGCAACATCAGATTGTGTGTATCTCCGTGAGAGAAAGAACACTGTGACTTGACCCATTCCTCTGACGAAACCAGTTAGAAGGAGAAAACCGTCCTTTGGTTTCGCTTTCCCGCAATGAGCTCGGCAAAGTGCCCTTCGCGAAGGGCAGTTTTCCCCCGGAGAACTGCCTTGCGCTAGCCGTGTTCTGGCAGTGGAACGAGTAGGCAGTGTTAGCGTTAAGCTATTGTGAAGGCTCGCTTTGGCCCAGGGAAAACAAAGCGCCTGGGGAAATCTTAACAGACCCCGGGGGCTTTTCACGGTTCCAAGTGTGGAACTGCAGACTCTTTTCCAAAGAAGAGAGCGCACAGGCAACAGCAGCCTGCACGTTTCTCAGTGAAAGGGAGAACTCCCTGACTTCATCCAGTCCTCTGAGCAAAGCAGGCAGAAGGAGAGAAACTTTCTTTCCTTCCTCTTTCCTGCAATGAATTCCTGATTTGCTCTTGCAAACGCTAGGCTTCTTCTGAAAAACTACCTCGCGGGGCACGTATCCTTCCAGAGGAGCAACGACATAGTTTTAGCTTGAAGAGATTGGGAAAGCACCCAGGGAGAAAAGGCCTTTTCGTGTTCTGTGCTCCTCCTGAAATCGGTCAATTGACACTTGCCAAAACAAGGTTTCCCAGCACAAACTACAAAGCCGCAACTCTCTCCTGGCAGAGTAAATCCTATGCAGTGTTGCCCTGACGAGATACTGCTGGTAGAGTGAGGCCCAGGGAAAACACTTTGCCTAGAGAAATCCTAGCAAAGCCATGTGTTTCCCCACATGAATGTATGTCACTTTCAGTATTTGCAAAGCACGGAGCTCAGAGGCAACATCAGATTGTGTGTATCTCCGTGAGAGAAAGAACACTGTGACTTCACCCATTCCTCTGACAAAAGCAGTTAGAAGGAGAAAACCGTCCTTTGGTTTCGCTTTCCCGCAATGAGCTCGGCAAACTGCCCTTCGCGAAGGGCAGTTTTCCCCCGGAGAACTGCCTTGCGCTAGCCGTGTTCTGGCAGTGGAACGAGTAGGCAGTGTTAGCGTTAAGCTATTGTGAAGGCTCGCTTTGGCCCAGGGAAAACAAAGCGCCTGGGGAAATCTTAACAGACCCCGGGGCTTTTCACGGTTCCAAGTGTGGAACTGCAGACTCTTTTCCAAAGAAGAGAGCGCACAGGCAACAGCAGCCTGCACGTTTCTCAGTGAAAGGGAGAACTCCCTGACTTCATCCAGTCCTCTGAGCAAAGCAGGCAGAAGGAGAGAAACTTTCTTTCCTTCCTCTTTCCTGCAATGAATTCCTGATTTGCTCTTGCAAACGCTAGGCTTCTTCTGAAAAACTACCTCGCGGTGCACGTATCCTTCCAGAGGAGCAACGACATAGTTTTAGCTTGAAGAGATTGGGAAAGCACACAGGGAGAAAAGGCCTTTTCGTGTTCTGTGTTCTGCCTGAAATCGGTCAATTGGCACTTGCCAAAACAAGGTTTCCTAGCACAAACTACAAAGCCGCAACTCTCTCCTGGCAGAGTAAATCCTGTGCAGTGTTGCCCTGACGAGATACTGCTGGTAGAGTGAGGCCCAGGGAAAACACTTTGCCTAGAGAAATCCTAGCAAAGCCATGTGTTTCCCCACATGAATGTATGTCACTTTCAGTATTTGCAAAGCACGGAGCTCAGAGGCAACATCAGATTGTGTGTATCTCCGTGAGAGAAAGAACACTGTGACTTCACCCATTCCTCTGACAAAAGCAGTTAGAAGGAGAAAACCGTCCTTTGGTTTCGCTTTCCCGCAATGAGCTCGGCAAACTGCCCTTCGCGAAGGGCAGTTTTCCCCCGGAGAACTGCCTTGCGCTAGCCGTGTTCTGGCAGTGGAACGAGTAGGCAGTGTTAGCGTTAAGCTATTGTGAAGACTCGCTTTGGCCCAGGGAAAACAAAGCGCCTGGGGAAATCTTAACAGACCCCGGGGCTTTTCACGGTTCCAAGTGTGGAACTGCAGACTCTTTTCCAAAGAAGAGAGTGCACAGGCAACAGCAGCCTGCACGTTTCTCAGTGAAAGGGAGAACTCCCTGACTTCATCCAGTCCTCTGAGGAAAGCAGGCAGAAGGAGAGAAACTTTCTTTCCTTCCTCTTTCCTGCAATGAATTCCTCATTTGCTCCTGCAAACGCTAGGTTTCTTCTGAAAAACTACCTCGCGGTGCACGTATCCTTCCAGAGGAGCAACGACATAGTTTTAGCTTGAAGAGATTGGGAAAGCACATAGGGGGAAAAGGCCTTTTCGTGTTATGTGTTCTGCCTGAATTCGATCAATTCGCACTTGCGAAAGCAAGGTTCCCCAGCTCAAACTACAAAGCAGCAACTATCTCCTGGCAGAGTAAATCCTATGCAGTGTTGCCCTGACGAGATACTGTTGGTAGAGTGAGGCCCAGGGAAAACACATTGCCTAGAGAAATCCTAGCAAAGCCATGTGTTTCCCCACATGAATGTATGTCACTTTCAGTATTTGCAAAGCACGGAGCTCAGAGGCAACATCAGATTGTGTGCATCTCCGTGAGAGAAAGAACACTGTGACTTGACCCATTCCTCTGACGAAACCAGTTAGAAGGAGAAAACCGTCCTTTGGTTTCGCTTTCCCACAATGAGCTTGGCAAACTGCCCTTCACGAAGGGCAGTTTTCCCCCGGAGAACTGCCTTGCGCTAGCCGTGTTCTGGCAGTGGAACGAGTAGGCAGGGTTAGCGTTAAGCTATTGTGAAGACTCGCTTTGGCCCAGGGAAAACAAAGCGCCTGGGGAAATCATAACAGACCCCGGGGGCTTTTCACGGTTCCAAGTGTGGAACTGCAGACTCTTTTCCAAAGAAGAGAGCGCACAGGCAACAGCAGCCTGCACGTTTCTCAGTGAAAGGGAGAACTCCCCGACTTCATCCAGTCCTCTGAGCAAAGCAGGCAGAAGGAGAGAAACTTTCTTTCCTTCCTCTTTCCTGCAATGAATTCCTGATTTGCTCTTGCAAACGCTAGGCTTCTTCTGAAAAACTACCTCGCGGGGCACGTATCCTTCCAGAGGAGCAACGACATAGTTTTAGCTTGAAGAGATTGGGAAAGCACCCAGGGAGAAAAGGCCTTTTCGTGTTCTGTGTTCTGCCTGAAATCGGTCAATTGGCACTTGCCAAAACAAGGTTTCCTAGCACAAACTACAAAGCCGCAACTCTCTCCTGGCAGAGTAAATCCTGTGCAGTGTTGCCCTGACGAGATACTGCTGGTAGAGTGAGGCCCAGGGAAAACACTTTGCCTAGAGAAATCCTAGCAAAGCCATGTGTTTCCCCACATGAATGTATGTCACTTTCAGTATTTGCAAAGCACGGAGCTCAGAGGCAACATCAGATTGTGTGTATCTCCGTGAGAGAAAGAACACTGTGACTTCACCCATTCCTCTGACGAAACCAGTTAGAAGGAGAAAACCGTCCTTTGGTTTCGCTTTCCCGCAATGAGCTCGGCAAACTGCCCTTCGCGAAGGGCAGTTTTCCCCCGGAGAACTGCCTTGCGCTAGCCGTGTTCTGGCAGTGGAACGAGTAGGCAGTGTTAGCGTTAAGCTATTGTGAAGGCTCGCTTTGGCCCAGGGAAAACAAAGCGCCTGGGGAAATCTTAACAGACCCCGGGGGCTTTTCACGGTTCCAAGTGTGGAACTGCAGACTCTTTTCCAAAGAAGAGAGCGCACAGGCAACAGCAGCCTGCACGTTTCTCAGTGAAAGGGAGAACTCCCTGACTTCATCCAGTCCTCTGAGCAAAGCAGGCAGAAGGAGAGAAACTTTCTTTCCTTCCTCTTTCCTGCAATGAATTCCTGATTTGCTCTTGCAAACGCTAGGCTTCTTCTGAAAAACTACCTCGCGGGGCACGTATCCTTCCAGAGGAGCAACGACATAGTTTTAGCTTGAAGAGATTGGGAAAGCACCCAGGGAGAAAAGGCCTTTTCGTGTTCTGTGCTCCTCCTGAAATCGGTCAATTGACACTTGCCAAAACAAGGTTTCCCAGCACAAACTACAAAGCCGCAACTCTCTCCTGGCAGAGTAAATCCTATGCAGTGTTGCCCTGACGAGATACTGCTGGTAGAGTGAGGCCCAGGGAAAACACTTTGCCTAGAGAAATCCTAGCAAAGCCATGTGTTTCCCCACATGAATGTATGTCACTTTCAGTATTTGCAAAGCACGGAGCTCAGAGGCAACATCAGATTGTGTGTATCTCCGTGAGAGAAAGAACACTGTGACTTCACCCATTCCTCTGACAAAAGCAGTTAGAAGGAGAAAACCGTCCTTTGGTTTCGCTTTCCCGCAATGAGCTCGGCAAACTGCCCTTCGCGAAGGGCAGTTTTCCCCCGGAGAACTGCCTTGCGCTAGCCGTGTTCTGGCAGTGGAACGAGTAGGCAGTGTTAGCGTTAAGCTATTGTGAAGGCTCGCTTTGGCCCAGGGAAAACAAAGCGCCTGGGGAAATCTTAACAGACCCCGGGGGCTTTTCACGGTTCCAAGTGTGGAACTGCAGACTCTTTTCCAAAGAAGAGAGCGCACAGGCAACAGCAGCCTGCACGTTTCTCAGTGAAAGGGAGAACTCCCTGACTTCATCCAGTCCTCTGAGCAAAGCAGGCAGAAGGAGAGAAACTTTCTTTCCTTCCTCTTTCCTGCAATGAATTCCTGATTTGCTCTTGCAAACGCTAGGCTTCTTCTGAAAAACTACCTCGTGGTGCACGTATCCTTCCAGAGGAGCAACGACATAGTTTTAGCTTGAAGAGATTGGGAAAGCACACAGGGAGAAAAGGCCTTTTCGTGTTCTGTGTTCTGCCTGAAATCGGTCAATTGGCACTTGCCAAAACAAGGTTTCCTAGCACAAACTACAAAGCCGCAACTCTCTCCTGGCAGAGTAAATCCTGTGCAGTGTTGCCCTGACGAGATACTGCTGGTAGAGTGAGGCCCAGGGAAAACACTTTGCCTAGAGAAATCCTAGCAAAGCCATGTGTTTCCCCACATGAATGTATGTCACTTTCAGTATTTGCAAAGCACGGAGCTCAGAGGCAACATCAGATTGTGTGTATCTCCGTGAGAGAAAGAACACTGTGACTTCACCCATTCCTCTGACAAAAGCAGTTAGAAGGAGAAAACCGTCCTTTGGTTTCGCTTTCCCGCAATGAGCTCGGCAAACTGCCCTTCGCGAAGGGCAGTTTTCCCCCGGAGAACTGCCTTGCGCTAGCCGTGTTCTGGCAGTGGAACGAGTAGGCAGTGTTAGCGTTAAGCTATTGTGAAGACTCCCTTTGGCCCAGGGAAAACAAAGCGCCTGGGGAAATCTTAACAGACCCCGGGGCTTTTCACGGTTCCAAGTCTGGAACTGCAGACTCTTTTCCAAAGAAGAGAGTGCACAGGCAACAGCAGCCTGCACGTTTCTCAGTGAAAGGGAGAACTCCCTGACTTCATCCAGTCCTCTGAGCAAAGCAGGCAGAAGGAGAGAAACTTTCTTTCCTTCCTCTTTCCTGCAATGAATTCCTGATTTGCTCTTGCAAACGCTAGGCTTCTTCTGAAAAACTACCTCGCGGTGCACGTATCCTTCCAGAGGAGCAACGACATAGTTTTAGCTTGAAGAGATTGGGAAAGCACCCAGGGAGAAAAGGCCTTTTCGTGTTCTGTGCTCCTCCTGAAATCGGTCAATTGACACTTGCCAAAACAAGGTTTCCCAGCACAAACTACAAAGCCGCAACTCTCTCCTGGCAGAGTAAATCCTATGCAGTGTTGCCCTGACGAGATACTGCTGGTAGAGTGCGGCCCAGGGAAAACACTTTGCCTAGAGAAATCCTAGCAAAGCCATGTGTTTCCCCACATGAATGTATGTCACTTTCAGTATTTGCAAAGCACGGAGCTCAGAGGCAACATCAGATTGTGTGTATCTCCGTGAGAGAAAGAACACTGTGACTTCACCCATTCCTCTGACAAAAGCAGTTAGAAGGAGAAAACCGTCCTTTGGTTTCGCTTTCCCGCAATGAGCTCGGCAAACTGCCCTTCGCGAAGGGCAGTTTTCCCCCGGAGAACTGCCTTGCGCTAGCCGTGTTCTGGCAGTGGAACGAGTAGGCAGTGTTAGCGTTAAGCTATTGTGAAGACTCGCTTTGGCCCAGGGAAAACAAAGCGCCTGGGGAAATCTTAACAGACCCCGGGGGCTTTTCACGGTTCCAAGTGTGGAACTGCAGACTCTTTTCCAAAGAAGAGAGCGCACAGGCAACAGCAGCCTGCACGTTTCTCAGTGAAAGGGAGAACTCCCTGACTTCATCCAGTCCTCTGAGGAAAGCAGGCAGAAGGAGAGAAACTTTCTTTCCTTCCTCTTTCCTGCAATGAATTCCTCATTTGCTCCTGCAAACGCTAGGTTTCTTCTGAAAAACTACCTCGCGGTGCACGTATCCTTCCAGAGGAGCAACGACATAGTTTTAGCTTGAAGAGATTGGGAAAGCACATAGGGGGAAAAGGCCTTTTCGTGTTATGTGTTCTGCCTGAATTCGATCAATTCGCACTTGCGAAAGCAAGGTTCCCCAGCTCAAACTACAAAGCAGCAACTCTCTCCTGGCAGAGTAAATCCTATGCAGTGTTGCCCTGACGAGATACTGTTGGTAGAGTGAGGCCCAGGGAAAACACATTGCCTAGAGAAATCCTAGCAAAGCCGTATGTTTCCCCACATGAATGTATGTCAGTTTGAGGTCTTTGCCAAGAACGGAGCTCAGAGGCAACATCAGATTGTGTGTATCTCCGTGAGAGAAAGAACACTGTGACTTGACCCATTCCTCTGACGAAACCAGTTAGAAGGAGAAAACCGTCCTTTGGTTTCGCTTTCCCGCAATGAGCTCGGCAAAGTGCCCTTCGCGAAGGGCAGTTTTCCCCCGGAGAACTGCCTTGCGCTAGCCGTGTTCTGGCAGTGGAACGAGTAGGCAGTGTTAGCGTTAAGCTATTGTGAAGGCTCGCTTTGGCCCAGGGAAAACAAAGCGCCTGGGGAAATCTTAACAGACCCCGGGGGCTTTTCACGGTTCCAAGTGTGGAACTGCAGACTCTTTTCCAAAGAAGAGAGCGCACAGGCAACAGCAGCCTGCACGTTGCTCAGTGAAAGGGAGAACTCCCTGACTTCATCCAGTCCTCTGAGCAAAGCAGGCAGAAGGAGAGAAACTTTCTTTCCTTCCTCTTTCCTGCAATGAATTCCTGATTTGCTCTTGCAAACGCTAGGCTTCTTCTGAAAAACTACCTCGCGGGGCACGTATCCTTCCAGAGGAGCAACGACATAGTTTTAGCTTGAAGAGATTGGGAAAGCACCCAGGGAGAAAAGGCCTTTTCGTGTTCTGTGCTCCTCCTGAAATCGGTCAATTGACACTTGCCAAAACAAGGTTTCCCAGCACAAACTACAAAGCCGCAACTCTCTCCTGGCAGAGTAAATCCTATGCAGTGTTGCCCTGACGAGATACTGCTGGTAGAGTGAGGCCCAGGGAAAACACTTTGCCTAGAGAAATCCTAGCAAAGCCATGTGTTTCCCCACATGAATGTATGTCACTTTCAGTATTTGCAAAGCACGGAGCTCAGAGGCAACATCAGATTGTGTGTATCTCCGTGAGAGAAAGAACACTGTGACTTCACCCATTCCTCTGACAAAAGCAGTTAGAAGGAGAAAACCGTCCTTTGGTTTCGCTTTCCCGCAATGAGCTCGGCAAACTGCCCTTCGCGAAGGGCAGTTTTCCCCCGGAGAACTGCCTTGCGCTAGCCGTGTTCTGGCAGTGGAACGAGTAGGCAGTGTTAGCGTTAAGCTATTGTGAAGGCTCGCTTTGGCCCAGGGAAAACAAAGCGCCTGGGGAAATCTTAACAGACCCCGGGGGCTTTTCACGGTTCCAAGTGTGGAACTGCAGACTCTTTTCCAAAGAAGAGAGCGCACAGGCAACAGCAGCCTGCACGTTTCTCAGTGAAAGGGAGAACTCCCTGACTTCATCCAGTCCTCTGAGCAAAGCAGGCAGAAGGAGAGAAACTTTCTTTCCTTCCTCTTTCCTGCAATGAATTCCTGATTTGCTCTTGCAAACGCTAGGCTTCTTCTGAAAAACTACCTCGTGGTGCACGTATCCTTCCAGAGGAGCAACGACATAGTTTTAGCTTGAAGAGATTGGGAAAGCACCCAGGGAGAAAAGGCCTTTTCGTGTTCTGTGTTCTGCCTGAAATCGGTCAATTGGCACTTGCCAAAACAAGGTTTCCTAGCACAAACTACAAAGCCGCAACTCTCTCCTGGCAGAGTAAATCCTGTGCAGTGTTGCCCTGACGAGATACTGCTGGTAGAGTGAGGCCCAGGGAAAACACTTTGCCTAGAGAAATCCTAGCAAAGCCATGTGTTTCCCCACATGAATGTATGTCACTTTCAGTATTTGCAAAGCACGGAGCTCAGAGGCAACATCAGATTGTGTGTATCTCCGTGAGAGAAAGAACACTGTGACTTCACCCATTCCTCTGACAAAAGCAGTTAGAACGAGAAAACCGTCCTTTGGTTTCGCTTTCCCGCAATGAGCTCGGCAAACTGCCCTTCGGGAAGGGCAGTTTTCCCCCGGAGAACTGCCTTGCGCTAGCCGTGTTCTGGCAGTGGAACGAGTAGGCAGTGTTAGCGTTAAGCTATTGTGAAGACTCGCTTTGGCCCAGGGAAAACAAAGCGCCTGGGGAAATCTTAACAGACCCCGGGGCTTTTCACGGTTCCAAGTCTGGAACTGCAGACTCTTTTCCAAAGAAGAGAGTGCACATGCAACAGCAGCCTGCACGTTTCTCAGTGAAAGGGAGAACTCCCTGACTTCATCCAGTCCTCTGAGGAAAGCAGGCAGAAGGAGAGAAACTTTCTTTCCTTCCTCTTTCCTGCAATGAATTCCTCATTTGCTCCTGCAAACGCTAGGTTTCTTCTGAAAAACTACCTCGCGGTGCACGTATCCTTCCAGAGGAGCAACGACATAGTTTTAGCTTGAAGAGATTGGGAAAGCACATAGGGGGAAAAGGCCTTTCGTGTTATGTGTTCTGCCTGAATTCGATCAATTCGCACTTGCGAAAGCAAGGTTCCCCAGCTCAAACTACAAAGCAGCAACTCTCTCCTGGCAGAGTAAATCCTATGCAGTGTTGCCCTGACGAGATACTGTTGGTAGAGTGAGGCCCAGGGAAAACACATTGCCTAGAGAAATCCTAGCAAAGCCATGTGTTTCCCCACATGAATGTATGTCACTTTCAGTATTTGCAAAGCACGGAGCTCAGAGGCAACATCAGATTGTGTGCATCTCCGTGAGAGAAAGAACACTGTGACTTGACCCATTCCTCTGACGAAACCAGTTAGAAGGAGAAAACCGTCCTTTGGTTTCGCTTTCCCACAATGAGCTTGGCAAACTGCCCTTCACGAAGGGCAGTTTTCCCCCGGAGAACTGCCTTGCGCTAGCCGTGTTCTGGCAGTGGAACGAGTAGGCAGGGTTAGCGTTAAGCTATTGTGAAGACTCGCTTTGGCCCAGGGAAAACAAAGCGCCTGGGGAAATCATAACAGACCCCGGGGGCTTTTCACGGTTCCAAGTGTGGAACTGCAGACTCTTTTCCAAAGAAGAGAGCGCACAGGCAACAGCAGCCTGCACGTTTCTCAGTGAAAGGGAGAACTCCCCGACTTCATCCAGTCCTCTGAGCAAAGCAGGCAGAAGGAGAGAAACTTTCTTTCCTTCCTCTTTCCTGCAATGAATTCCTGATTTGCTCTTGCAAACGCTAGGCTTCTTCTGAAAAACTACCTCGCGGGGCACGTATCCTTCCAGAGGAGCAACGACATAGTTTTAGCTTGAAGAGATTGGGAAAGCACCCAGGGAGAAAAGGCCTTTTCGTGTTCTGTGTTCTGCCTGAAATCGGTCAATTGGCACTTGCCAAAACAAGGTTTCCTAGCACAAACTACAAAGCCGCAACTCTCTCCTGGCAGAGTAAATCCTGTGCAGTGTTGCCCTGACGAGATACTGCTGGTAGAGTGAGGCCCAGGGAAAACACATTGCCTAGAGAAATCCTAGCAAAGCCATGTGTTTCCCCACATGAATGTATGTCACTTTCAGTATTTGCAAAGCACGGAGCTCAGAGGCAACATCAGATTGTGTGTATCTCCGTGAGAGAAAGAACACTGTGACTTGACCCATTCCTCTGACGAAACCAGTTAGAAGGAGAAAACCGTCCTTTGGTTTCGCTTTCCCGCAATGAGCTCGGCAAACTGCCCTTCGCGAAGGGCAGTTTTCCCCCGGAGAACTGCCTTGCGCTAGCCGTGTTCTGGCAGTGGAACGAGTAGGCAGTGTTAGCGTTAAGCTATTGTGAAGGCTCGCTTTGGCCCAGGGAAAACAAAGCGCCTGGGGAAATCTTAACAGACCCCGGGGGCTTTTCACGGTTCCAAGTGTGGAACTGCAGACTCTTTTCCAAAGAAGAGAGCGCACAGGCAACAGCAGCCTGCACGTTTCTCAGTGAAAGGGAGAACTCCCTGACTTCATCCAGTCCTCTGAGGAAAGCAGGCAGAAGGAGAGAAACTTTCTTTCCTTCCTCTTTCCTGCAATGAATTCCTCATTTGCTCCTGCAAACGCTAGGTTTCTTCTGAAAAACTACCTCGCGGTGCACGTATCCTTCCAGAGGAGCAACGACATAGTTTTAGCTTGAAGAGATTGGGAAAGCACATAGGGGGAAAAGGCCTTTTCGTGTTATGTGTTCTGCCTGAATTCGATCAATTCGCACTTGCGAAAGCAAGGTTCCCCAGCTCAAACTACAAAGCAGCAACTCTCTCCTGGCAGAGTAAATCCTATGCAGTGTTGCCCTGACGAGATACTGTTGGTAGAGTGAGGCCCAGGGAAAAAACATTGCCTAGAGAAATCCTAGCAAAGCCATGTGTTTCCCCACATGAATGTATGTCACTTTCAGTATTTGCAAAGCACGGAGCTCAGAGGCAACATCAGATTGTGTGCATCTCCGTGAGAGAAAGAACACTGTGACTTGACCCATTCCTCTGACGAAACCAGTTAGAAGGAGAAAACCGTCCTTTGGTTTCGCTTTCCCACAATGAGCTTGGCAAACTGCCCTTCACGAAGGGCAGTTTTCCCCCGGAGAACTGCCTTGCGCTAGCCGTGTTCTGGCAGTGGAACGAGTAGGCAGGGTTAGCGTTAAGCTATTGTGAAGACTCGCTTTGGCCCAGGGAAAACAAAGCGCCTGGGGAAATCATAACAGACCCCGGGGGCTTTTCACGGTTCCAAGTGTGGAACTGCAGACTCTTTTCCAAAGAAGAGAGCGCACAGGCAACAGCAGCCTGCACGTTTCTCAGTGAAAGGGAGAACTCCCCGACTTCATCCAGTCCTCTGAGCAAAGCAGGCAGAAGGAGAGAAACTTTCTTTCCTTCCTCTTTCCTGCAATGAATTCCTGATTTGCTCTTGCAAACGCTAGGCTTCTTCTGAAAAACTACCTCGCGGGGCACGTATCCTTCCAGAGGAGCAACGACATAGTTTTAGCTTGAAGAGATTGGGAAAGCACCCAGGGAGAAAAGGCCTTTTCGTGTTCTGTGTTCTGCCTGAAATCGGTCAATTGGCACTTGCCAAAACAAGGTTTCCTAGCACAAACTACAAAGCCGCAACTCTCTCCTGGCAGAGTAAATCCTGTGCAGTGTTGCCCTGACGAGATACTGCTGGTAGAGTGAGGCCCAGGGAAAACACTTTGCCTAGAGAAATCCTAGCAAAGCCATGTGTTTCCCCACATGAATGTATGTCACTTTCAGTATTTGCAAAGCACGGAGCTCAGAGGCAACATCAGATTGTGTGTATCTCCGTGAGAGAAAGAACACTGTGACTTGACCCATTCCTCTGACGAAACCAGTTAGAAGGAGAAAACCGTCCTTTGGTTTCGCTTTCCCGCAATGAGCTCGGCAAACTGCCCTTCGCGAAGGGCAGTTTTCCCCCGGAGAACTGCCTTGCGCTAGCCGTGTTCTGGCAGTGGAACGAGTAGGCAGTGTTAGCGTTAAGCTATTGTGAAGGCTCGCTTTGGCCCAGGGAAAACAAAGCGCCTGGGGAAATCTTAACAGACCCCGGGGGCTTTTCACGGTTCCAAGTGTGGAACTGCAGACTCTTTTCCAAAGAAGAGAGCGCACAGGCAACAGCAGCCTGCACGTTTCTCAGTGAAAGGGAGAACTCCCTGACGTCATCCAGTCCTCTGAGCAAAGCAGGCAGAAGGAGAGAAACTTTCTTTCCTTCCTCTTTCCTGCAATGAATTCCTGATTTGCTCTTGCAAACGCTAGGCTTCTTCTGAAAAACTACCTCGCGGTGCACGTATCCTTCCAGAGGAGCAACGACATAGTTTTAGCTTGAAGAGATTGGGAAAGCACCCAGGGAGAAAAGGCCTTTTCGTGTTCTGTGTTCTGCCTGAAATCGGTCAATTGGCACTTGCCAAAACAAGGTTTCCTAGCACAAACTACAAAGCCGCAACTCTCTCCTGGCAGAGTAAATCCTGTGCAGTGTTGCCCTGACGAGATACTGCTGGTAGAGTGAGGCCCAGGGAAAACACTTTGCCTAGAGAAATCCTAGCAAAGCCATGTGTTTCCCCACATGAATGTATGTCACTTTCAGTATTTGCAAAGCACGGAGCTCAGAGGCAACATCAGATTGTGTGTATCTCCGTGAGAGAAAGAACACTGTGACTTCACCCATTCCTCTGACAAAAGCAGTTAGAAGGAGAAAACCGTCCTTTGGTTTCGCTTTCCCGCAATGAGCTCGGCAAACTGCCCTTCGCGAAGGGCAGTTTTCCCCCGGAGAACTGCCTTGCGCTAGCCGTGTTCTGGCAGTGGAACGAGTAGGCAGAGTTAGCGTTAAGCTATTGTGAAGACTCGCTTTGGCCCAGGGAAAACAAAGCGCCTGGGGAAATCTTAACAGACCCCGGGGGCTTTTCACGGTTCCAAGTGTGGAACTGCAGACTCTTTTCCAAAGAAGAGAGCGCACAGGCAACAGCAGCCTGCACGTTTCTCAGTGAAAGGGAGAACTCCCTGACTTCATCCAGTCCTCTGAGCAAAGCAGGCAGAAGGAGAGAAACTTTCTTTCCTTCCTCTTTCCTGCAATGAATTCCTCATTTGCTCCTGCAAACGCTAGGTTTCTTCTGAAAAACTACCTCGCGGTGCACGTATCCTTCCAGAGGAGCAACGACATAGTTTTAGCTTGAAGAGATTGGGAAAGCACCCAGGGAGAAAAGGCCTTTTCGTGTTCTGTGTTCTGCCTGAAATCGGTCAATTGGCACTTGCCAAAACAAGGTTTCCTAGCACAAACTACAAAGCCGCAACTCTCTCCTGGCAGAGTAAATCCTGTGCAGTGTTGCCCTGACGAGATACTGCTGGTAGAGTGAGGCCCAGGGAAAACACATTGCCTAGAGAAATCCTAGCAAAGCCATGTGTTTCCCCACATGAATGTATGTCACTTTCAGTATTTGCAAAGCACGGAGCTCAGAGGCAACATCAGATTGTGTGTATCTCCGTGAGAGAAAGAACACTGTGACTTGACCCATTCCTCTGACGAAACCAGTTAGAAGGAGAAAACCGTCCTTTGGTTTCGCTTTCCCGCAATGAGCTCGGCAAACTGCCCTTCGCGAAGGGCAGTTTTCCCCCGGAGAACTGCCTTGCGCTAGCCGTGTTCTGGCAGTGGAACGAGTAGGCAGTGTTAGCGTTAAGCTATTGTGAAGGCTCGCTTTGGCCCAGGGAAAACAAAGCGCCTGGGGAAATCTTAACAGACCCCGGGGGCTTTTCACGGTTCCAAGTGTGGAACTGCAGACTCTTTTCCAAAGAAGAGAGCGCACAGGCAACAGCAGCCTGCACGTTTCTCAGTGAAAGGGAGAACTCCCTGACTTCATCCAGTCCTCTGAGGAAAGCAGGCAGAAGGAGAGAAACTTTCTTTCCTTCCTCTTTCCTGCAATGAATTCCTCATTTGCTCCTGCAAACGCTAGGTTTCTTCTGAAAAACTACCTCGCGGTGCACGTATCCTTCCAGAGGAGCAACGACATAGTTTTAGCTTGAAGAGATTGGGAAAGCACATAGGGGGAAAAGGCCTTTTCGTGTTATGTGTTCTGCCTGAATTCGATCAATTCGCACTTGCGAAAGCAAGGTTCCCCAGCTCAAACTACAAAGCAGCAACTCTCTCCTGGCAGAGTAAATCCTATGCAGTGTTGCCCTGACGAGATACTGTTGGTAGAGTGAGGCCCAGGGAAAAAACATTGCCTAGAGAAATCCTAGCAAAGCCATGTGTTTCCCCACATGAATGTATGTCACTTTCAGTATTTGCAAAGCACGGAGCTCAGAGGCAACATCAGATTGTGTGCATCTCCGTGAGAGAAAGAACACTGTGACTTGACCCATTCCTCTGACGAAACCAGTTAGAAGGAGAAAACCGTCCTTTGGTTTCGCTTTCCCACAATGAGCTTGGCAAACTGCCCTTCACGAAGGGCAGTTTTCCCCCGGAGAACTGCCTTGCGCTAGCCGTGTTCTGGCAGTGGAACGAGTAGGCAGGGTTAGCGTTAAGCTATTGTGAAGACTCGCTTTGGCCCAGGGAAAACAAAGCGCCTGGGGAAATCATAACAGACCCCGGGGGCTTTTCACGGTTCCAAGTGTGGAACTGCAGACTCTTTTCCAAAGAAGAGAGCGCACAGGCAACAGCAGCCTGCACGTTTCTCAGTGAAAGGGAGAACTCCCCGACTTCATCCAGTCCTCTGAGCAAAGCAGGCAGAAGGAGAGAAACTTTCTTTCCTTCCTCTTTCCTGCAATGAATTCCTGATTTGCTCTTGCAAACGCTAGGCTTCTTCTGAAAAACTACCTCGCGGGGCACGTATCCTTCCAGAGGAGCAACGACATAGTTTTAGCTTGAAGAGATTGGGAAAGCACCCAGGGAGAAAAGGCCTTTTCGTGTTCTGTGTTCTGCCTGAAATCGGTCAATTGGCACTTGCCAAAACAAGGTTTCCTAGCACAAACTACAAAGCCGCAACTCTCTCCTGGCAGAGTAAATCCTGTGCAGTGTTGCCCTGACGAGATACTGCTGGTAGAGTGAGGCCCAGGGAAAACACTTTGCCTAGAGAAATCCTAGCAAAGCCATGTGTTTCCCCACATGAATGTATGTCACTTTCAGTATTTGCAAAGCACGGAGCTCAGAGGCAACATCAGATTGTGTGTATCTCCGTGAGAGAAAGAACACTGTGACTTGACCCATTCCTCTGACGAAACCAGTTAGAAGGAGAAAACCGTCCTTTGGTTTCGCTTTCCCGCAATGAGCTCGGCAAACTGCCCTTCGCGAAGGGCAGTTTTCCCCCGGAGAACTGCCTTGCGCTAGCCGTGTTCTGGCAGTGGAACGAGTAGGCAGTGTTAGCGTTAAGCTATTGTGAAGGCTCGCTTTGGCCCAGGGAAAACAAAGCGCCTGGGGAAATCTTAACAGACCCCGGGGGCTTTTCACGGTTCCAAGTGTGGAACTGCAGACTCTTTTCCAAAGAAGAGAGCGCACAGGCAACAGCAGCCTGCACGTTTCTCAGTGAAAGGGAGAACTCCCTGACGTCATCCAGTCCTCTGAGCAAAGCAGGCAGAAGGAGAGAAACTTTCTTTCCTTCCTCTTTCCTGCAATGAATTCCTGATTTGCTCTTGCAAACGCTAGGCTTCTTCTGAAAAACTACCTCGCGGTGCACGTATCCTTCCAGAGGAGCAACGACATAGTTTTAGCTTGAAGAGATTGGGAAAGCACCCAGGGAGAAAAGGCCTTTTCGTGTTCTGTGTTCTGCCTGAAATCGGTCAATTGGCACTTGCCAAAACAAGGTTTCCTAGCACAAACTACAAAGCCGCAACTCTCTCCTGGCAGAGTAAATCCTGTGCAGTGTTGCCCTGACGAGATACTGCTGGTAGAGTGAGGCCCAGGGAAAACACTTTGCCTAGAGAAATCCTAGCAAAGCCATGTGTTTCCCCACATGAATGTATGTCACTTTCAGTATTTGCAAAGCACGGAGCTCAGAGGCAACATCAGATTGTGTGTATCTCCGTGAGAGAAAGAACACTGTGACTTCACCCATTCCTCTGACAAAAGCAGTTAGAAGGAGAAAACCGTCCTTTGGTTTCGCTTTCCCGCAATGAGCTCGGCAAACTGCCCTTCGCGAAGGGCAGTTTTCCCCCGGAGAACTGCCTTGCGCTAGCCGTGTTCTGGCAGTGGAACGAGTAGGCAGAGTTAGCGTTAAGCTATTGTGAAGACTCGCTTTGGCCCAGGGAAAACAAAGCGCCTGGGGAAATCTTAACAGACCCCGGGGGCTTTTCACGGTTCCAAGTGTGGAACTGCAGACTCTTTTCCAAAGAAGAGAGCGCACAGGCAACAGCAGCCTGCACGTTTCTCAGTGAAAGGGAGAACTCCCTGACTTCATCCAGTCCTCTGAGCAAAGCAGGCAGAAGGAGAGAAACTTTCTTTCCTTCCTCTTTCCTGCAATGAATTCCTCATTTGCTCCTGCAAACGCTAGGTTTCTTCTGAAAAACTACCTCGCGGTGCACGTATCCTTCCAGAGGAGCAACGACATAGTTTTAGCTTGAAGAGATTGGGAAAGCACCCAGGGAGAAAAGGCCTTTTCGTGTTCTGTGTTCTGCCTGAAATCGGTCAATTGGCACTTGCCAAAACAAGGTTTCCTAGCACAAACTACAAAGCCGCAACTCTCTCCTGGCAGAGTAAATCCTGTGCAGTGTTGCCCTGACGAGATACTGCTGGTAGAGTGAGGCCCAGGGAAAACACTTTGCCTAGAGAAATCCTAGCAAAGCCATGTGTTTCCCCACATGAATGTATGTCACTTTCAGTATTTGCAAAGCACGGAGCTCAGAGGCAACATCAGATTGTGTGTATCTCCGTGAGAGAAAGAACACTGTGACTTGACCCATTCCTCTGACGAAACCAGTTAGAAGGAGAAAACCGTCCTTTGGTTTCGCTTTCCCGCAATGAGCTCGGCAAACTGCCCTTCGCGAAGGGCAGTTTTCCCCCGGAGAACTGCCTTGCGCTAGCCGTGTTCTGGCAGTGGAACGAGTAGGCAGGGTTAGCGTTAAGCTATTGTGAAGACTCGCTTTGGCCCAGGGAAAACAAAGCGCCTGGGGAAATCATAACAGACCCCGGGGGCTTTTCACGGTTCCAAGTGTGGAACTGCAGACTCTTTTCCAAAGAAGAGAGCGCACAGGCAACAGCAGCCTGCACGTTTCTCAGTGAAAGGGAGAACTCCCCGACTTCATCCAGTCCTCTGAGCAAAGCAGGCAGAAGGAGAGAAACTTTCTTTCCTTCCTCTTTCCTGCAATGAATTCCTGATTTGCTCTTGCAAACGCTAGGCTTCTTCTGAAAAACTACCTCGCGGGGCACGTATCCTTCCAGAGGAGCAACGACATAGTTTTAGCTTGAAGAGATTGGGAAAGCACCCAGGGAGAAAAGGCCTTTTCGTGTTCTGTGTTCTGCCTGAAATCGGTCAATTGGCACTTGCCAAAACAAGGTTTCCTAGCACAAACTACAAAGCCGCAACTCTCTCCTGGCAGAGTAAATCCTGTGCAGTGTTGCCCTGACGAGATACTGCTGGTAGAGTGAGGCCCAGGGAAAACACTTTGCCTAGAGAAATCCTAGCAAAGCCATGTGTTGCCCCACATGAATGTATGTCACTTTCAGTATTTGGAAAGCACGGAGCTCAGAGGCAACATCAGATTGTGTGCATCTCCGTGAGAGAAAGAACACTGTGACTTGACCCATTCCTCTGACGAAACCAGTTAGAAGGAGAAAACCGTCCTTTGGTTTCGCTTTCCCACAATGAGCTTGGCAAACTGCCCTTCACGAAGGGCAGTTTTCCCCCGGAGAACTGCCTTGCGCTAGCCGTGTTCTGGCAGTGGAACGAGTAGGCAGGGTTAGCGTTAAGCTATTGTGAAGACTCGCTTTGGCCCAGGGAAAACAAAGCGCCTGGGGAAATCTTAACAGACCCCGGGGGCTTTTCACGGTTCCAAGTGTGGAACTGCAGACTCTTTTCCAAAGAAGAGAGCGCACAGGCAACAGCAGCCTGCACGTTTCTCAGTGAAAGGGCGAACTCCCCGACTTCATCCAGTCCTCTGAGCAAAACACGCAGAAGGAGAGAAACTTTCTTTCCTTCCTCTTTCCTGCAATGAATTCCTGATTTGCTCTTGCAAACGCTAGGCTTCTTCTGAAAAACTACCTCGCGGGGCACGTATCCTTCCAGAGGAGCAACGACATAGTTTTAGCTTGAAGAGATTGGGAAAGCACCCAGGGAGAAAAGGCCTTTTCGTGTTCTGTGCTCCTCCTGAAATCGGTCAATTGACACTTGCCAAAACAAGGTATCCCAGCACAAACTACAAAGCCGCAACTCTCTCCTGGCAGAGTAAATCCTATGCAGTGTTGCCCTGACGAGATACTGCTGGTAGAGTGAGGCCCAGGGAAAACACTTTGCCTAGAGAAATCCTAGCAAAGCCATGTGTTTCCCCACATGAATGTATGTCACTTTCAGTATTTGCAAAGCACGGAGCTCAGAGGCAACATCAGATTGTGTGTATCTCCGTGAGAGAAAGAACACTGTGACTTCACCCATTCCTCTGACAAAAGCAGTTAGAACGAGAAAACCGTCCTTTGGTTTCGCTTTCCCGCAATGAGCTCGGCAAACTGCCCTTCGCGAAGGGCAGTTTTCCCCCAGAGAACTGCCTTGCAATAGCCGTGTTCTGGCAGTGGAACGAGTAGGCAGTGTTAGCGTTAAGCTATTGTGAAGACTCGCTTTGGCCCAGGGAAAACAAAGCGCCTGGGGAAATCTTAACAGACCCCGGGGGCTTTTCACGGTTCCAAGTGTGGAACTGCAGACTCTTTTCCAAAGAAGAGAGCGCACAGGCAACAGCAGCCTGCACGTTTCTCAGTGAAAGGGAGAACTCCCTGACTTCATCCAGTCCTCTGAGGAAAGCAGGCAGAAGGAGAGAAACTTTCTTTCCTTCCTCTTTCCTGCAATGAATTCCTCATTTGCTCCTGCAAACGCTAGGTTTCTTCTGAAAAACTACCTCGCGGTGCACGTATCCTTCCAGAGGAGCAACGACATAGTTTTAGCTTGAAGAGATTGGGAAAGCACATAGGGGGAAAAGGCCTTTTCGTGTTATGTGTTCTGCCTGAATTCGATCAATTCGCACTTGCGAAAGCAAGGTTCCCCAGCTCAAACTACAAAGCAGCAACTCTCTCCTGGCAGAGTAAATCCTATGCAGTGTTGCCCTGACGAGATACTGTTGGTAGAGTGAGGCCCAGGGAAAACACATTGCCTAGAGAAATCCTAGCAAAGCCGTATGTTTCCCCACATGAATGTATGTCAGTTTGAGGTCTTTGCCAAGAACGGAGCTCAGAGGCAACATGAGATTGTGTGTATCTCCGTGAGAGAAAGAACACTGTGACTTGACCCATTCCTCTGACGAAACCAGTTAGAAGGAGAAAACCGTCCTTTGGTTTCGCTTTCCCGCAATGAGCTCGGCAAACTGCCCTTCGCGAAGGGCAGTTTTCCCCCGGAGAACTGCCTTGCGCTAGCCGTGTTCTGGCAGTGGAACGAGTAGGCAGGGTTAGCGTTAAGCTATTGTGAAGACTCGCTTTGGCCCAGGGAAAACAAAGCGCCTGGGGAAATCTTAACAGACCCCGGGGGCTTTTCACGGTTCCAAGTGTGGAACTGCAGACTCTTTTCCAAAGAAGAGAGCGCACAGGCAACAGCAGCCTGCACGTTTCTCAGTGAAAGAGAGAACTCCCTGACTTCATCCAGTCCTCTGAGCAAAGCAGGCAGAAGGAGAGAAACTTTCTTTCCTTCCTCTTTCCTGCAATGAATTCCTGATTTGCTCTTGCAAACGCTAGGCTTCTTCTGAAAAACTACCTCGCGGTGCACGTATCCTTCCAGAGGAGCAACGACATAGTTTTAGCTTGAAGAGATTGGGAAAGCACCCAGGGAGAAAAGGCCTTTTCGTGTTCTGTGTTCTGCCTGAAATCGGTCAATTGGCACTTGCCAAAACAAGGTTTCCTAGCACAAACTACAAAGCCGCAACTCTCTCCTGGCAGAGTAAATCCTGTGCAGTGTTGCCCTGACGAGATACTGCTGGTAGAGTGAGGCCCAGGGAAAACACTTTGCCTAGAGAAATCCTAGCAAAGCCATGTGTTTCCCCACATGAATGTATGTCACTTTCAGTATTTGCAAAGCACGGAGCTCAGAGGCAACATCAGATTGTGTGTATCTCCGTGAGAGAAAGAACACTGTGACTTCACCCATTCCTCTGACAAAAGCAGTTAGAACGAGAAAACCGTCCTTTGGTTTCGCTTTCCCGCAATGAGCTCGGCAAACTGCCCTTCGCGAAGGGCAGTTTTCCCCCGGAGAACTGCCTTGCGCTAGCCGTGTTCTGGCAGTGGAACGAGTAGGCAGTGTTAGCGTTAAGCTATTGTGAAGACTCGCTTTGGCCCAGGGAAAACAAAGCGCCTGGGGAAATCTTAACAGACCCCGGGGCTTTTCACGGTTCCAAGTGTGGAACTGCAGACTCTTTTCCAAAGAAGAGAGCACACAGGCAACAGCAGCCTGCACGTTTCTCAGTGAAAGGGAGAACTCCCTGACTTCATCCAGTCCTCTGAGGAAAGCAGGCAGAAGGAGAGAAACTTTCTTTCCTTCCTATTTCCTGCAATGAATTCCTCATTTGCTCCTGCAAACGCTAGGTTTCTTCTGAAAAACTACCTCGCGGTGCACGTATCCTTCCAGAGGAGCAACGACAGTTTTAGCTTGAAGAGATTGGGAAAGCACATAGGGGGAAAAGGCCTTTTCGTGTTATGTGTTCTGCCTGAATTCGATCAATTCGCACTTGCGAAAGCAAGGTTCCCCAGCTCAAACTACAAAGCAGCAACTCTCTCCTGGCAGAGTAAATCCTATGCAGTGTTGCCCTGACGAGATACTGTTGGTAGAGTGAGGCCCAGGGAAAACACATTGCCTAGAGAAATCCTAGCAAAGCCATGTGTTTCCCCACATGAATGTATGTCACTTTCAGTATTTGCAAAGCACGGAGCTCAGAGGCAACATCAGATTGTGTGCATCTCCGTGAGAGAAAGAACACTGTGACTTGACCCATTCCTCTGACGAAACCAGTTAGAAGGAGAAAACCGTCCTTTGGTTTCGCTTTCCCGCAATGAGCTCGGCAAACTGCCCTTCGCGAAGGGCAGTTTTCCCCCGGAGAACTGCCTTGCGCTAGCCGTGTTCTGGCAGTGGAACGAGTAGGCAGTGTTAGCGTTAAGCTATTGTGAAGACTCGCTTTGGCCCAGGGAAAACAAAGCGCCTGGGGAAATCTTAACAGACCCCGGGGCTTTTCACGGTTCCAAGTGTGGAACTGCAGACTCTTTTCCAAAGAAGAGAGCGCACAGGCAACAGCAGCCTGCACGTTTCTCAGTGAAAGGGAGAACTCCCTGACTTCATCCAGTCCTCTGAGGAAAGCAGGCAGAAGGAGAGAAACTTTCTTTCCTTCCTCTTTCCTGCAATGAATTCCTGATTTGCTCTTGCAAACGCTAGGCTTCTTCTGAAAAACTACCTCGCGGGGCACGTATCCTTCCAGA
Organism: Elephas maximus indicus; assembly: GCF_024166365.1. Taxonomy (NCBI): domain Eukaryota; kingdom Metazoa; phylum Chordata; class Mammalia; order Proboscidea; family Elephantidae; genus Elephas; species Elephas maximus. The sequence continues at coordinate 23,147,477 of NC_064830.1, forward strand.
GGAGCAACGACATAGTTTTAGCTTGAAGAGATTGGGAAAGCACCCAGGGAGAAAAGGCCTTTTCGTGTTCTGTGCTCCTCCTGAAATCGGTCAATTGACACTTGCCAAAACAAGGTATCCCAGCACAAACTACAAAGCCGCAACTCTCTCCTGGCAGAGTAAATCCTATGCAGTGTTGCCCTGACGAGATACTGCTGGTAGAGTGAGGCCCAGGGAAAACACTTTGCCTAGAGAAATCCTAGCAAAGCCATGTGTTTCCCCACATGAATGTATGTCACTTTCAGTATTTGCAAAGCACGGAGCTCAGAGGCAACATCAGATTGTGTGTATCTCCGTGAGAGAAAGAACACTGTGACTTGACCCATTCCTCTGACGAAACCAGTTAGAAGGAGAAAACCGTCCTTTGGTTTCGCTTTCCCGCAATGAGCTCGGCAAACTGCCCTTCGCGAAGGGCAGTTTTCCCCCGGAGAACTGCCTTGCGCTAGCCGTGTTCTGGCAGTGGAACGAGTAGGCAGTGTTAGCGTTAAGCTATTGTGAAGACTCGCTTTGGCCCAGGGAAAACAAAGCGCCTGGGGAAATCTTAACAGACCCCGGGGCTTTTCACGGTTCCAAGTGTGGAACTGCAGACTCTTTTCCAAAGAAGAGAGCGCACAGGCAACAGCAGCCTGCACGTTTCTCAGTGAAAGGGAGAACTCCCTGACTTCATCCAGTCCTCTGAGGAAAGCAGGCAGAAGGAGAGAAACTTTCTTTCCTTCCTCTTTCCTGCAATGAATTCCTCATTTGCTCCTGCAAACGCTAGGTTTCTTCTGAAAAACTACCTCGCGGTGCACGTATCCTTCCAGAGGAGCAACGACAGTTTTAGCTTGAAGAGATTGGGAAAGCACATAGGGGGAAAAGGCCTTTTCGTGTTATGTGTTCTGCCTGAATTCGATCAATTCGCACTTGCGAAAGCAAGGTTCCCCAGCTCAAACTACAAAGCAGCAACTCTCTCCTGGCAGAGTAAATCCTATGCAGTGTTGCCCTGACGAGATACTGTTGGTAGAGTGAGGCCCAGGGAAAACACATTGCCTAGAGAAATCCTAGCAAAGCCGTATGTTTCCCCACATGAATGTATGTCAGTTTGAGGTCTTTGCCAAGAACGGAGCTCAGAGGCAACATGAGATTGTGTGTATCTCCGTGAGAGAAAGAACACTGTGACTTGACCCATTCCTCTGACGAAACCAGTTAGAAGGAGAAAACCGTCCTTTGGTTTCGCTTTCCCGCAATGAGCTCGGCAAACTGCCCTTCGCGAAGGGCAGTTTTCCCCCAGAGAACTGCCTTGCAATAGCCGTGTTCTGGCAGTGGAACGAGTAGGCAGTGTTAGCGTTAAGCTATTGTGAAGACTCGCTTTGGCCCAGGGAAAACAAAGCGCCTGGGGAAATCTTAACAGACCCCGGGGGCTTTTCACGGTTCCAAGTGTGGAACTGCAGACTCTTTTCCAAAGAAGAGAGCGCACAGGCAACAGCAGCCTGCACGTTTCTCAGTGAAAGGGAGAACTCCCTGACTTCATCCAGTCCTCTGAGGAAAGCAGGCAGAAGGAGAGAAACTTTCTTTCCTTCCTCTTTCCTGCAATGAATTCCTCATTTGCTCCTGCAAACGCTAGGTTTCTTCTGAAAAACTACCTCGCGGTGCACGTATCCTTCCAGAGGAGCAACGACATAGTTTTAGCTTGAAGAGATTGGGAAAGCACATAGGGGGAAAAGGCCTTTTCGTGTTATGTGTTCTGCCTGAATTCGATCTATTCGCACTTGCGAAAGCAAGGTTCCCCAGCTCAAACTACAAAGCAGCAACTCTCTCCTGGCAGAGTAAATCCTATGCAGTGTTGCCCTGACGAGATACTGTTGGTAGAGTGAGGCCCAGGGAAAACACATTGCCTAGAGAAATCCTAGCAAAGCCGTATGTTTCCCCACATGAATGTATGTCAGTTTGAGGTCTTTGCCAAGAACGGAGCTCAGAGGCAACATGAGATTGTGTGTATCTCCGTGAGAGAAAGAACACTGTGACTTGACCCATTCCTCTGACGAAACCAGTTAGAAGGAGAAAACCGTCCTTTGGTTTCGCTTTCCCGCAATGAGCTCGGCAAACTGCCCTTCGCGAAGGGCAGTTTTCCCCCGGAGAACTGCCTTGCGCTAGCCGTGTTCTGGCAGTGGAACGAGTAGGCAGTGTTAGCGTTAAGCTATTGTGAAGACTCGCTTTGGCCCAGGGAAAACAAAGCGCCTGGGGAAATCTTAACAGACCCCGGGGCTTTTCACGGTTCCAAGTGTGGAACTGCAGACTCTTTTCCAAAGAAGAGAGCGCACAGGCAACAGCAGCCTGCACGTTTCTCAGTGAAAGGGAGAACTCCCTGACTTCATCCAGTCCTCTGAGGAAAGCAGGCAGAAGGAGAGAAACTTTCTTTCCTTCCTCTTTCCTGCAATGAATTCCTGATTTGCTCTTGCAAACGCTAGGCTTCTTCTGAAAAACTACCTCGCGGTGCACGTATCCTTCCAGAGGAGCAACGACATAGTTTTAGCTTGAAGAGATTGGGAAAGCACCCAGGGAGAAAAGGCCTTTTCGTGTTCTGTGTTCTGCCTGAAATCGGTCAATTGGCACTTGCCAAAACAAGGTTTCCTAGCACAAACTACAAAGCCGCAACTCTCTCCTGGCAGAGTAAATCCTGTGCAGTGTTGCCCTGACGAGATACTGCTGGTAGAGTGAGGCCCAGGGAAAACACTTTGCCTAGAGAAATCCTAGCAAAGCCATGTGTTTCCCCACATGAATGTATGTCACTTTCAGTATTTGCAAAGCACGGAGCTCAGAGGCAACATCAGATTGTGTGTATCTCCGTGAGAGAAAGAACACTGTGACTTCACCCATTCCTCTGACAAAAGCAGTTAGAAGGAGAAAACCGTCCTTTGGTTTCGCTTTCCCGCAATGAGCTCGGCAAACTGCCCTTCGCGAAGGGCAGTTTTCCCCCGGAGAACTGCCTTGCGCTAGCCGTGTTCTGGCAGTGGAACGAGTAGGCAGTGTTAGCGTTAAGCTATTGTGAAGACTCGCTTTGGCCCAGGGAAAACAAAGCGCCTGGGGAAATCTTAACAGACCCCGGGGCTTTTCACGGTTCCAAGTGTGGAACTGCAGACTCTTTTCCAAAGAAGAGAGCGCACAGGCAACAGCAGCCTGCACGTTTCTCAGTGAAAGGGAGAACTCCCTGACTTCATCCAGTCCTCTGAGCAAAGCAGGCAGAAGGAGAGAAACTTTCTTTCCTTCCTCTTTCCTGCAATGAATTCCTGATTTGCTCTTGCAAACGCTAGGCTTCTTCTGAAAAACTACCTCGCGGTGCACGTATCCTTCCAGAGGAGCAACGACATAGTTTTAGCTTGAAGAGATTGGGAAAGCACCCAGGGAGAAAAGGCCTTTTCGTGTTCTGTGCTCCTCCTGAAATCGGTCAATTGACACTTGCCAAAACAAGGTTTCCCAGCACAAACTACAAAGCCGCAACTCTCTCCTGGCAGAGTAAATCCTATGCAGTGTTGCCCTGACGAGATACTGCTGGTAGAGTGAGGCCCAGGGAAAACACTTTGCCTAGAGAAATCCTAGCAAAGCCATGTGTTTCCCCACATGAATGTATGTCACTTTCAGTATTTGCAAAGCACGGAGCTCAGAGGCAACATCAGATTGTGTGCATCTCCGTGAGAGAAAGAACACTGTGACTTCACCCATTCCTCTGACGAAACCAGTTAGAAGGAGAAAACCGTCCTTTGGTTTCGCTTTCCCACAATGAGCTTGGCAAACTGCCCTTCACGAAGGGCAGTTTTCCCCCGGAGAACTGCCTTGCGCTAGCCGTGTTCTGGCAGTGGAACGAGTAGGCAGGGTTAGCGTTAAGCTATTGTGAAGACTCGCTTTGGCCCAGGGAAAACAAAGCGCCTGGGGAAATCTTAACAGACCCCGGGGGCTTTTCACGGTTCCAAGTGTGGAACTGCAGACTCTTTTCCAAAGAAGAGAGCGCACAGGCAACAGCAGCCTGCACGTTTCTCAGTGAAAGGGAGAACTCCCCGACTTCATCCAGTCCTCTGAGCAAAACACGCAGAAGGAGAGAAACTTTCTTTCCTTCCTCTTTCCTGCAATGAATTCCTGATTTGCTCTTGCAAAAGCTAGGCTTCTTCTGAAAAACTACCTCGCGGGGCACGTATCCTTCCAGAGGAGCAACGACATAGTTTTAGCTTGAAGAGATTGGGAAAGCACCCAGGGAGAAAAGGCCTTTTCGTGTTCTGTGCTCCTCCTGAAATCGGTCAATTGACACTTGCCAAAACAAGGTATCCCAGCACAAACTACAAAGCCGCAACTCTCTCCTGGCAGAGTAAATCCTATGCAGTGTTGCCCTGACGAGATACTGCTGGTAGAGTGAGGCCCAGGGAAAACACTTTGCCTAGAGAAATCCTAGCAAAGCCATGTGTTTCCCCACATGAATGTATGTCACTTTCAGTATTTGCAAAGCACGGAGCTCAGAGGCAACATCAGATTGTGTGTATCTCCGTGAGAGAAAGAACACTGTGACTTGACCCATTCCTCTGACGAAACCAGTTAGAAGGAGAAAACCGTCCTTTGGTTTCGCTTTCCCGCAATGAGCTCGGCAAACTGCCCTTCGCGAAGGGCAGTTTTCCCCCGGAGAACTGCCTTGCGCTAGCCGTGTTCTGGCAGTGGAACGAGTAGGCAGTGTTAGCGTTAAGCTATTGTGAAGACTCGCTTTGGCCCAGGGAAAACAAAGCGCCTGGGGAAATCTTAACAGACCCCGGGGGCTTTTCACGGTTCCAAGTGTGGAACTGCAGACTCTTTTCCAAAGAAGAGAGCGCACAGGCAACAGCAGCCTGCACGTTTCTCAGTGAAAGGGAGAACTCCCTGACTTCATCCAGTCCTCTGAGGAAAGCAGGCAGAAGGAGAGAAACTTTCTTTCCTTCCTCTTTCCTGCAATGAATTCCTCATTTGCTCCTGCAAACGCTAGGTTTCTTCTGAAAAACTACCTCGCGGTGCACGTATCCTTCCAGAGGAGCAACGACATAGTTTTAGCTTGAAGAGATTGGGAAAGCACATAGGGGGAAAAGGCCTTTTCGTGTTATGTGTTCTGCCTGAATTCGATCAATTCGCACTTGCGAAAGCAAGGTTCCCCAGCTCAAACTACAAAGCAGCAACTCTCTCCTGGCAGAGTAAATCCTATGCAGTGTTGCCCTGACGAGATACTGTTGGTAGAGTGAGGCCCAGGGAAAACACATTGCCTAGAGAAATCCTAGCAAAGCCGTATGTTTCCCCACATGAATGTATGTCAGTTTGAGGTCTTTGCCAAGAACGGAGCTCAGAGGCAACATCAGATTGTGTGTATCTCCGTGAGAGAAAGAACACTGTGACTTGACCCATTCCTCTGACGAAACCAGTTAGAAGGAGAAAACCGTCCTTTGGTTTCGCTTTCCCGCAATGAGCTCGGCAAAGTGCCCTTCGCGAAGGGCAGTTTTCCCCCGGAGAACTGCCTTGCGCTAGCCGTGTTCTGGCAGTGGAACGAGTAGGCAGTGTTAGCGTTAAGCTATTGTGAAGGCTCGCTTTGGCCCAGGGAAAACAAAGCGCCTGGGGAAATCTTAACAGACCCCGGGGGCTTTTCACGGTTCCAAGTGTGGAACTGCAGACTCTTTTCCAAAGAAGAGAGCGCACAGGCAACAGCAGCCTGCACGTTTCTCAGTGAAAGGGAGAACTCCCTGACTTCATCCAGTCCTCTGAGCAAAGCAGGCAGAAGGAGAGAAACTTTCTTTCCTTCCTCTTTCCTGCAATGAATTCCTGATTTGCTCTTGCAAACGCTAGGCTTCTTCTGAAAAACTACCTCGCGGGGCACGTATCCTTCCAGAGGAGCAACGACATAGTTTTAGCTTGAAGAGATTGGGAAAGCACCCAGGGAGAAAAGGCCTTTTCGTGTTCTGTGCTCCTCCTGAAATCGGTCAATTGACACTTGCCAAAACAAGGTTTCCCAGCACAAACTACAAAGCCGCAACTCTCTCCTGGCAGAGTAAATCCTATGCAGTGTTGCCCTGACGAGATACTGCTGGTAGAGTGAGGCCCAGGGAAAACACTTTGCCTAGAGAAATCCTAGCAAAGCCATGTGTTTCCCCACATGAATGTATGTCACTTTCAGTATTTGCAAAGCACGGAGCTCAGAGGCAACATCAGATTGTGTGTATCTCCGTGAGAGAAAGAACACTGTGACTTCACCCATTCCTCTGACAAAAGCAGTTAGAAGGAGAAAACCGTCCTTTGGTTTCGCTTTCCCGCAATGAGCTCGGCAAACTGCCCTTCGCGAAGGGCAGTTTTCCCCCGGAGAACTGCCTTGCGCTAGCCGTGTTCTGGCAGTGGAACGAGTAGGCAGTGTTAGCGTTAAGCTATTGTGAAGACTCGCTTTGGCCCAGGGAAAACAAAGCGCCTGGGGAAATCTTAACAGACCCCGGGGCTTTTCACGGTTCCAAGTGTGGAACTGCAGACTCTTTTCCAAAGAAGAGAGCGCACAGGCAACAGCAGCCTGCACGTTTCTCAGTGAAAGGGAGAACTCCCTGACTTCATCCAGTCCTCTGAGGAAAGCAGGCAGAAGGAGAGAAACTTTCTTTCCTTCCTCTTTCCTGCAATGAATTCCTCATTTGCTCCTGCAAACGCTAGGTTTCTTCTGAAAAACTACCTCGCGGTGCACGTATCCTTCCAGAGGAGCAATGACATAGTTTTAGCTTGAAGAGATTGGGAAAGCACATAGGGGGAAAAGGCCTTTTCGTGTTATGTTTTCTGCCTGAATTCGATCAATTCGCACTTGCGAAAGCAAGGTTCCCCAGCTCAAACTACAAAGCAGCAACTCTCTCCTGGCAGAGTAAATCCTATGCAGTGTTGCCCTGACGAGATACTGCTGGTAGAGTGAGGCCCAGGGAAAACACATTGCCTAGAGAAATCCCAGCAAAGCCGTATGTTTCCCCACATGAATGTATGTCAGTTTGAGGTCTTTGCCAAGAACGGAGCTCAGAGGCAACATGAGATTGTGTGTATCTCCGTGAGAGAAAGAACACTGTGACTTGACCCATTCCTCTGACGAAACCAGTTAGAAGGAGAAAACCGTCCTTTGGTTTCGCTTTCCCGCAATGAGCTCGGCAAACTGCCCTTCGCGAAGGGCAGTTTTCCCCCGGAGAACTGCCTTGCGCTAGCCGTGTTCTGGCAGTGGAACGAGTAGGCAGTGTTAGCGTTAAGCTATTGTGAAGGCTCGCTTTGGCCCAGGGAAAACAAAGCGCCTGGGGAAATCTTAACAGACCCCGGGGGCTTTTCACGGTTCCAAGTGTGGAACTGCAGACTCTTTTCCAAAGAAGAGAGCGCACAGGCAACAGCAGCCTGCACGTTTCTCAGTGAAAGAGAGAACTCCCTGACTTCATCCAGTCCTCTGAGCAAAGCAGGCAGAAGGAGAGAAACTTTCTTTCCTTCCTCTTTCCTGCAATGAATTCCTGATTTGCTCTTGCAAACGCTAGGCTTCTTCTGAAAAACTACCTCGCGGTGCACGTATCCTTCCAGAGGAGCAACGACATAGTTTTAGCTTGAAGAGATTGGGAAAGCACCCAGGGAGAAAAGGCCTTTTCGTGTTCTGTGTTCTGCCTGAAATCGGTCAATTGGCACTTGCCAAAACAAGGTTTCCTAGCACAAACTACAAAGCCGCAACTCTCTCCTGGCAGAGTAAATCCTGTGCAGTGTTGCCCTGACGAGATACAGCTGGTAGAGTGAGGCCCAGGGAAAACACTTTGCCTAGAGAAATCCTAGCAAAGCCATGTGTTTCCCCACATGAATGTATGTCACTTTCAGTATTTGCAAAGCACGGAGCTCAGAGGCAACATCAGATTGTGTGCATCTCCGTGAGAGAAAGAACACTGTGACTTGACCCATTCCTCTGACGAAACCAGTTAGAAGGAGAAAACCGTCCTTTGGTTTCGCTTTCCCACAATGAGCTTGGCAAACTGCCCTTCACGAAGGGCAGTTTTCCCCCGGAGAACTGCCTTGCGCTAGCCGTGTTCTGGCAGTGGAACGAGTAGGCAGGGTTAGCGTTAAGCTATTGTGAAGACTCGCTTTGGCCCAGGGAAAACAAAGCGCCTGGGGAAATCTTAACAGACCCCGGGGGCTTTTCACGGTTCCAAGTGTGGAACTGCAGACTCTTTTCCAAAGAAGAGAGCGCACAGGCAACAGCAGCCTGCACGTTTCTCAGTGAAAGGGAGAACTCCCCGACTTCATCCAGTCCTCTGAGCAAAACACGCAGAAGGAGAGAAACTTTCTTTCCTTCCTCTTTCCTGCAATGAATTCCTGATTTGCTCTTGCAAACGCTAGGCTTCTTCTGAAAAACTACCTCGCGGGGCACGTATCCTTCCAGAGGAGCAACGACATAGTTTTAGCTTGAAGAGATTGGGAAAGCACCCAGGGAGAAAAGGCCTTTTCGTGTTCTGTGTTCTGCCTGAAATCGGTCAATTGGCACTTGCCAAAACAAGGTTTCCTAGCACAAACTACAAAGCCGCAACTCTCTCCTGGCAGAGTAAATCCTGTGCAGTGTTGCCCTGACGAGATACTGCTGGTAGAGTGAGGCCCAGGGAAAACACTTTGCCTAGAGAAATCCTAGCAAAGCCATGTGTTTCCCCACATGAATGTATGTCACTTTCAGTATTTGCAAAGCACGGAGCTCAGAGGCAACATCAGATTGTGTGTATCTCCGTGAGAGAAAGAACACTGTGACTTCACCCATTCCTCTGACAAAAGCAGTTAGAAGGAGAAAACCGTCCTTTGGTTTCGCTTTCCCGCAATGAGCTCGGCAAAGTGCCCTTCGCGAAGGGCAGTTTTCCCCCGGAGAACTGCCTTGCGCTAGCCGTGTTCTGGCAGTGGAACGAGTAGGCAGTGTTAGCGTTAAGCTATTGTGAAGACTCGCTTTGGCCCAGGGAAAACAAAGCGCCTGGGGAAATCTTAACAGACCCCGGGGCTTTTCACGGTTCCAAGTGTGGAACTGCAGACTCTTTTCCAAAGAAGAGAGCGCACAGGCAACAGCAGCCTGCACGTTTCTCAGTGAAAGGGAGAACTCCCTGACTTCATCCAGTCCTCTGAGGAAAGCAGGCAGAAGGAGAGAAACTTTCTTTCCTTCCTCTTTCCTGCAATGAATTCCTCATTTGCTCCTGCAAACGCTAGGTTTCTTCTGAAAAACTACCTCGCGGTGCACGTATCCTTCCAGAGGAGCAACGACAGTTTTAGCTTGAAGAGATTGGGAAAGCACATAGGGGGAAAAGGCCTTTTCGTGTTATGTGTTCTGCCTGAATTCGATCAATTCGCACTTGCGAAAGCAAGGTTCCCCAGCTCAAACTACAAAGCAGCAACTCTCTCCTGGCAGAGTAAATCCTATGCAGTGTTGCCCTGACGAGATACTGTTGGTAGAGTGAGGCCCAGGGAAAACACATTGCCTAGAGAAATCCTAGCAAAGCCGTATGTTTCCCCACATGAATGTATGTCAGTTTGAGGTCTTTGCCAAGAACGGAGCTCAGAGGCAACATGAGATTGTGTGTATCTCCGTGAGAGAAAGAACACTGTGACTTGACCCATTCCTCTGACGAAACCAGTTAGAAGGAGAAAACCGTCCTTTGGTTTCGCTTTCCCGCAATGAGCTCGGCAAACTGCCCTTCGCGAAGGGCAGTTTTCCCCCGGAGAACTGCCTTGCGCTAGCCGTGTTCTGGCAGTGGAACGAGTAGGCAGTGTTAGCGTTAAGCTATTGTGAAGGCTCGCTTTGGCCCAGGGAAAACAAAGCGCCTGGGGAAATCTTAACAGACCCCGGGGGCTTTTCACGGTTCCAAGTGTGGAACTGCAGACTCTTTTCCAGAGAAGAGAGCGCACAGGCAACAGCAGCCTGCACGTTTCTCAGTGAAAGGGAGAACTCCCTGACTTCATCCAGTCCTCTGAGCAAAGCAGGCAGAAGGAGAGAAACTTTCTTTCCTTCCTCTTTCCTGCAATGAATTCCTGATTTGCTCTTGCAAACGCTAGGCTTCTTCTGAAAAACTACCTCGCGGTGCACGTATCCTTCCAGAGGAGCAACGACATAGTTTTAGCTTGAAGAGATTGGGAAAGCACCCAGGGAGAAAAGGCCTTTTCGTGTTCTGTGTTCTGCCTGAAATCGGTCAATTGGCACTTGCCAAAACAAGGTTTCCTAGCACAAACTACAAAGCCGCAACTCTCTCCTGGCAGAGTAAATCCTGTGCAGTGTTGCCCTGACGAGATACTGCTGGTAGAGTGAGGCCCAGGGAAAACACTTTGCCTAGAGAAATCCTAGCAAAGCCATGTGTTTCCCCACATGAATGTATGTCACTTTCAGTATTTGCAAAGCACGGAGCTCAGAGGCAACATCAGATTGTGTGTATCTCCGTGAGAGAAAGAACACTGTGACTTCACCCATTCCTCTGACAAAAGCAGTTAGAAGGAGAAAACCGTCCTTTGGTTTCGCTTTCCCGCAATGAGCTCGGCAAACTGCCCTTCGCGAAGGGCAGTTTTCCCCCGGAGAACTGCCTTGCGCTAGCCGTGTTCTGGCAGTGGAACGAGTAGGCAGAGTTAGCGTTAAGCTATTGTGAAGACTCGCTTTGGCCCAGGGAAAACAAAGCGCCTGGGGAAATCTTAACAGACCCCGGGGCTTTTCACGGTTCCAAGTGTGGAACTGCAGACTCTTTTCCAAAGAAGAGAGCGCACAGGCAACAGCAGCCTGCACGTTTCTCAGTGAAAGGGAGAACTCCCTGACTTCATCCAGTCCTCTGAGGAAAGCAGGCAGAAGGAGAGAAACTTTCTTTCCTTCCTCTTTCCTGCAATGAATTCCTGATTTGCTCTTGCAAACGCTAGGCTTCTTCTGAAAAACTACCTCGCGGTGCACGTATCCTTCCAGAGGAGCAACGACATAGTTTTAGCTTGAAGAGATTGGGAAAGCACCCAGGGAGAAAAGGCCTTTTCGTGTTCTGTGCTCCTCCTGAAATCGGTCAATTGACACTTGCCAAAACAAGGTTTCCCAGCACAAACTACAAAGCCGCAACTCTCTCCTGGCAGAGTAAATCCTATGCAGTGTTGCCCTGACGAGATACTGCTGGTAGAGTGAGGCCCAGGGAAAACACTTTGCCTAGAGAAATCCTAGCAAAGCCATGTGTTTCCCCACATGAATGTATGTCACTTTCAGTATTTGCAAAGCACGGAGCTCAGAGGCAACATCAGATTGTGTGTATCTCCGTGAGAGAAAGAACACTGTGACTTCACCCATTCCTCTGACAAAAGCAGTTAGAAGGAGAAAACCGTCCTTTGGTTTCGCTTTCCCGCAATGAGCTCGGCAAACTGCCCTTCGCGAAGGGCAGTTTTCCCCCGGAGAACTGCCTTGCGCTAGCCGTGTTCTGGCAGTGGAACGAGTAGGCAGTGTTAGCGTTAAGCTATTGTGAAGACTCGCTTTGGCCCAGGGAAAACAAAGCGCCTGGGGAAATCTTAACAGACCCCGGGGGCTTTTCACGGTTCCAAGTGTGGAACTGCAGACTCTTTTCCAAAGAAGAGAGCGCACAGGCAACAGCAGCCTGCACATTTCTCAGTGAAAGGGAGAACTCCCTGACTTCATCCAGTCCTCTGAGGAAAGCAGGCAGAAGGAGAGAAACTTTCTTTCCTTCCTCTTTCCTGCAATGAATTCCTCATTTGCTCCTGCAAACGCTAGGTTTCTTCTGAAAAACTACCTCGCGGTGCACGTATCCTTCCAGAGGAGCAACGACATAGTTTTAGCTTGAAGAGATTGGGAAAGCACATAGGGGGAAAAGGCCTTTTCGTGTTATGTGTTCTGCCTGAATTCGATCAATTCGCACTTGCGAAAGCAAGGTTCCCCAGCTCAAACTACAAAGCAGCAACTCTCTCCTGGCAGAGTAAATCCTATGCAGTGTTGCCCTGACGAGATACTGTTGGTAGAGTGAGGCCCAGGGAAAACACTTTGCCTAGAGAAATCCTAGCAAAGCCATGTGTTTCCCCACATGAATGTATGTCACTTTCAGTATTTGCAAAGCACGGAGCTCAGAGGCAACATCAGATTGTGTGCATCTCCGTGAGAGAAAGAACACTGTGACTTGACCCATTCCTCTGACGAAACCAGTTAGAAGGAGAAAACCGTCCTTTGGTTTCGCTTTCCCACAATGAGCTTGGCAAACTGCCCTTCACGAAGGGCAGTTTTCCCCCGGAGAACTGCCTTGCGCTAGCCGTGTTCTGGCAGAGGAACGAGTAGGCAGGGTTAGCGTTAAGCTATTGTGAAGACTCGCTTTGGCCCAGGGAAAACAAAGCGCCTGGGGAAATCTTAACAGACCCCGGGGGCTTTTCACGGTTCCAAGTGTGGAACTGCAGACTCTTTTCCAAAGAAGAGAGCGCACAGGCAACAGCAGCCTGCACGTTTCTCAGTGAAAGGGAGAACTCCCCGACTTCATCCAGTCCTCTGAGCAAAACACGCAGAAGGAGAGAAACTTTCTTTCCTTCCTCTTTCCTGCAATGAATTCCTGATTTGCTCTTGCAAACGCTAGGCTTCTTCTGAAAAACTACCTCGCGGGGCACGTATCCTTCCAGAGGAGCAACGACATAGTTTTAGCTTGAAGAGATTGGGAAAGCACCCAGGGAGAAAAGGCCTTTTCGTGTTCTGTGCTCCTCCTGAAATCGGTCAATTGACACTTGCCAAAACAAGGTATCCCAGCACAAACTACAAAGCCGCAACTCTCTCCTGGCAGAGTAAATCCTATGCAGTGTTGCCCTGACGAGTTACTGCTGGTAGAGTGAGGCCCAGGGAAAACACTTTGCCTAGAGAAATCCTAGCAAAGCCATGTGTTTCCCCACATGAATGTATGTCACTTTCAGTATTTGCAAAGCACGGAGCTCAGAGGCAACATCAGATTGTGTGTATCTCCGTGAGAGAAAGAACACTGTGACTTCACCCATTCCTCTGACAAAAGCAGTTAGAACGAGAAAACCGTCCTTTGGTTTCGCTTTCCCGCAATGAGCTCGGCAAACTGCCCTTCGCGAAGGGCAGTTTTCCCCCAGAGAACTGCCTTGCAATAGCCGTGTTCTGGCAGTGGAACGAGTAGGCAGTGTTAGCGTTAAGCTATTGTGAAGACTCGCTTTGGCCCAGGGAAAACAAAGCGCCTGGGGAAATCTTAACAGACCCCGGGGGCTTTTCACGGTTCCAAGTGTGGAACTGCAGACTCTTTTCCAAAGAAGAGAGCGCACAGGCAACAGCAGCCTGCACGTTTCTCAGTGAAAGGGAGAACTCCCTGACTTCATCCAGTCCTCTGAGGAAAGCAGGCAGAAGGAGAGAAACTTTCTTTCCTTCCTCTTTCCTGCAATGAATTCCTCATTTGCTCCTGCAAACGCTAGGTTTCTTCTGAAAAACTACCTCGCGGTGCACGTATCCTTCCAGAGGAGCAACGACATAGTTTTAGCTTGAAGAGATTGGGAAAGCACATAGGGGGAAAAGGCCTTTTCGTGTTATGTGTTCTGCCTGAATTCGATCAATTCGCACTTGCGAAAGCAAGGTTCCCCAGCTCAAACTACAAAGCAGCAACTCTCTCCTGGCAGAGTAAATCCTATGCAGTGTTGCCCTGACGAGATACTGTTGGTAGAGTGAGGCCCAGGGAAAACACATTGCCTAGAGAAATCCTAGCAAAGCCGTATGTTTCCCCACATGAATGTATGTCAGTTTGAGGTCTTTGCCAAGAACGGAGCTCAGAGGCAACATGAGATTGTGTGTATCTCCGTGAGAGAAAGAACACTGTGACTTGACCCATTCCTCTGACGAAACCAGTTAGAAGGAGAAAACCGTCCTTTGGTTTCGCTTTCCCGCAATGAGCTCGGCAAACTGCCCTTCGCGAAGGGCAGTTTTCCCCCGGAGAACTGCCTTGCGCTAGCCGTGTTCTGGCAGTGGAACGAGTAGGCAGTGTTAGCGTTAAGCTATTGTGAAGACTCGCTTTGGCCCAGGGAAAACAAAGCGCCTGGGGAAATCTTAACAGACCCCGGGGGCTTTTCACGGTTCCAAGTGTGGAACTGCAGACTCTTTTCCAAAGAAGAGAGCGCACAGGCAACAGCAGCCTGCACGTTTCTCAGTGAAAGAGAGAACTCCCTGACTTCATCCAGTCCTCTGAGCAAAGCAGGCAGAAGGAGAGAAACTTTCTTTCCTTCCTCTTTCCTGCAATGAATTCCTGATTTGCTCTTGCAAACGCTAGGCTTCTTCTGAAAAACTACCTCGCGGTGCACGTATCCTTCCAGAGGAGCAACGACATAGTTTTAGCTTGAAGAGATTGGGAAAGCACCCAGGGAGAAAAGGCCTTTTCGTGTTCTGTGTTCTGCCTGAAATCGGTCAATTGGCACTTGCCAAAACAAGGTTTCCTAGCACAAACTACAAAGCCGCAACTCTCTCCTGGCAGAGTAAATCCTGTGCAGTGTTCCCTGACGAGATACTGCTGGTAGAGTGAGGCCCAGGGAAAACACTTTGCCTAGAGAAATCCTAGCAAAGCCATGTGTTTCCCCACATGAATGTATGTCACTTTCAGTATTTGCAAAGCACGGAGCTCAGAGGCAACATCAGATTGTGTGTATCTCCGTGAGAGAAAGAACACTGTGACTTCACCCATTCCTCTGACAAAAGCAGTTAGAAGGAGAAAACCGTCCTTTGGTTTCGCTTTCCCGCAATGAGCTTGGCAAACTGCCCTTCGCGAAGGGCAGTTTTCCCCCGGAGAACTGCCTTGCGCTAGCCGTGTTCTGGCAGTGGAACGAGTAGGCAGTGTTAGCGTTAAGCTATTGTGAAGACTCGCTTTGGCCCAGGGAAAACAAAGCGCCTGGGGAAATCTTAACAGACCCCGGGGCTTTTCACGGTTCCAAGTGTGGAACTGCAGACTCTTTTCCAAAGAAGAGAGCGCACAGGCAACAGCAGCCTGCACGTTTCTCAGTGAAAGGGAGAACTCCCTGACTTCATCCAGTCCTCTGAGGAAAGCAGGCAGAAGGAGAGAAACTTTCTTTCCTTCCTCTTTCCTGCAATGAATTCCTCATTTGCTCCTGCAAACGCTAGGTTTCTTCTGAAAAACTACCTCGCGGTGCACGTATCCTTCCAGAGGAGCAACGACAGTTTTAGCTTGAAGAGATTGGGAAAGCACATAGGGGGAAAAGGCCTTTTCGTGTTATGTGTTCTGCCTGAATTCGATCAATTCGCACTTGCGAAAGCAAGGTTCCCCAGCTCAAACTACAAAGCAGCAACTCTCTCCTGGCAGAGTAAATCCTATGCAGTGTTGCCCTGACGAGATACTGTTGGTAGAGTGAGGCCCAGGGAAAACACATTGCCTAGAGAAATCCTAGCAAAGCCGTATGTTTCCCCACATGAATGTATGTCAGTTTGAGGTCTTTGCCAAGAACGGAGCTCAGAGGCAACATGAGATTGTGTGTATCTCCGTGAGAGAAAGAACACTGTGACTTCACCCATTCCTCTGACGAAACCAGTTAGAAGGAGAAAACCGTCCTTTGGTTTCGCTTTCCCGCAATGAGCTCGGCAAACTGCCCTTCGCGAAGGGCAGTTTTCCCCCAGAGAACTGCCTTGCAATAGCCGTGTTCTGGCAGTGGAACGAGTAGGCAGTGTTAGCGTTAAGCTATTGTGAAGACTCGCTTTGGCCCAGGGAAAACAAAGCGCCTGGGGAAATCTTAACAGACCCCGGGGGCTTTTCACGGTTCCAAGTGTGGAACTGCAGACTCTTTTCCAAAGAAGAGAGCGCACAGGCAACAGCAGCCTGCACGTTTCTCAGTGAAAGGGAGAACTCCCTGACTTCATCCAGTCCTCTGAGGAAAGCAGGCAGAAGGAGAGAAACTTTCTTTCCTTCCTCTTTCCTGCAATGAATTCCTCATTTGCTCCTGCAAACGCTAGGTTTCTTCTGAAAAACTACCTCGCGGTGCACGTATCCTTCCAGAGGAGCAACGACATAGTTTTAGCTTGAAGAGATTGGGAAAGCACATAGGGGGAAAAGGCCTTTTCGTGTTATGTGTTCTGCCTGAATTCGATCAATTCGCACTTGCGAAAGCAAGGTTCCCCAGCTCAAACTACAAAGCAGCAACTCTCTCCTGGCAGAGTAAATCCTATGCAGTGTTGCCCTGACGAGATACTGTTGGTAGAGTGAGGCCCAGGGAAAACACATTGCCTAGAGAAATCCTAGCAAAGCCGTATGTTTCCCCACATGAATGTATGTCAGTTTGAGGTCTTTGCCAAGAACGGAGCTCAGAGGCAACATGAGATTGTGTGTATCTCCGTGAGAGAAAGAACACTGTGACTTGACCCATTCCTCTGACGAAACCAGTTAGAAGGAGAAAACCGTCCTTTGGTTTCGCTTTCCCGCAATGAGCTCGGCAAACTGCCCTTCGCGAAGGGCAGTTTTCCCCCGGAGAACTGCCTTGCGCTAGCCGTGTTCTGGCAGTGGAACGAGTAGGCAGTGTTAGCGTTAAGCTATTGTGAAGACTCGCTTTGGCCCAGGGAAAACAAAGCGCCTGGGGAAATCTTAACAGACCCCGGGGCTTTTCACGGTTCCAAGTGTGGAACTGCAGACTCTTTTCCAAAGAAGAGAGCGCACAGGCAACAGCAGCCTGCACGTTTCTCAGTGAAAGGGAGAACTCCCTGACTTCATCCAGTCCTCTGAGGAAAGCAGGCAGAAGGAGAGAAACTTTCTTTCCTTCCTCTTTCCTGCAATGAATTCCTCATTTGCTCCTGCAAACGCTAGGTTTCTTCTGAAAAACTACCTCGCGGTGCACGTATCCTTCCAGAGGAGCAACGACAGTTTTAGCTTGAAGAGATTGGGAAAGCACATAGGGGGAAAAGGCCTTTTCGTGTTATGTGTTCTGCCTGAATTCGATCAATTCGCACTTGCGAAAGCAAGGTTCCCCAGCTCAAACTACAAAGCAGCAACTCTCTCCTGGCAGAGTAAATCCTATGCAGTGTTGCCCTGACGAGATACTGTTGGTAGAGTGAGGCCCAGGGAAAACACATTGCCTAGAGAAATCCTAGCAAAGCCGTATGTTTCCCCACATGAATGTATGTCAGTTTGAGGTCTTTGCCAAGAACGGAGCTCAGAGGCAACATGAGATTGTGTGTATCTCCGTGAGAGAAAGAACACTGTGACTTGACCCATTCCTCTGACGAAACCAGTTAGAAGGAGAAAACCGTCCTTTGGTTTCGCTTTCCCGCAATGAGCTCGGCAAACTGCCCTTCGCGAAGGGCAGTTTTCCCCCGGAGAACTGCCTTGCGCTAGCCGTGTTCTGGCAGTGGAACGAGTAGGCAGTGTTAGCGTTAAGCTATTGTGAAGACTCGCTTTGGCCCAGGGAAAACAAAGCGCCTGGGGAAATCTTAACAGACCCCGGGGGCTTTTCACGGTTCCAAGTGTGGAACTGCAGACTCTTTTCCAAAGAAGAGAGCGCACAGGCAACAGCAGCCTGCACGTTTCTCAGTGAAAGGGAGAACTCCCTGACTTCATCCAGTCCTCTGAGGAAAGCAGGCAGAAGGAGAGAAACTTTCTTTCCTTCCTCTTTCCTGCAATGAATTCCTCATTTGCTCCTGCAAACGCTAGGTTTCTTCTGAAAAACTACCTCGCGGTGCACGTATCCTTCCAGAGGAGCAACGACATAGTTTTAGCTTGAAGAGATTGGGAAAGCACATAGGGGGAAAAGGCCTTTTCGTGTTATGTGTTCTGCCTGAATTCGATCTATTCGCACTTGCGAAAGCAAGGTTCCCCAGCTCAAACTACAAAGCAGCAACTCTCTCCTGGCAGAGTAAATCCTATGCAGTGTTGCCCTGACGAGATACTGTTGGTAGAGTGAGGCCCAGGGAAAACACATTGCCTAGAGAAATCCTAGCAAAGCCGTATGTTTCCCCACATGAATGTATGTCAGTTTGAGGTCTTTGCCAAGAACGGAGCTCAGAGGCAACATGAGATTGTGTGTATCTCCGTGAGAGAAAGAACACTGTGACTTGACCCATTCCTCTGACGAAACCAGTTAGAAGGAGAAAACCGTCCTTTGGTTTCGCTTTCCCGCAATGAGCTCGGCAAACTGCCCTTCGCGAAGGGCAGTTTTCCCCCGGAGAACTGCCTTGCGCTAGCCGTGTTCTGGCAGTGGAACGAGTAGGCAGTGTTAGCGTTAAGCTATTGTGAAGACTCGCTTTGGCCCAGGGAAAACAAAGCGCCTGGGGAAATCTTAACAGACCCCGGGGCTTTTCACGGTTCCAAGTGTGGAACTGCAGACTCTTTTCCAAAGAAGAGAGCGCACAGGCAACAGCAGCCTGCACGTTTCTCAGTGAAAGGGAGAACTCCCTGACTTCATCCAGTCCTCTGAGGAAAGCAGGCAGAAGGAGAGAAACTTTCTTTCCTTCCTCTTTCCTGCAATGAATTCCTGATTTGCTCTTGCAAACGCTAGGCTTCTTCTGAAAAACTACCTCGCGGTGCACGTATCCTTCCAGAGGAGCAACGACATAGTTTTAGCTTGAAGAGATTGGGAAAGCACCCAGGGAGAAAAGGCCTTTTCGTGTTCTGTGTTCTGCCTGAAATCGGTCAATTGGCACTTGCCAAAACAAGGTTTCCTAGCACAAACTACAAAGCCGCAACTCTCTCCTGGCAGAGTAAATCCTGTGCAGTGTTGCCCTGACGAGATACTGCTGGTAGAGTGAGGCCCAGGGAAAACACTTTGCCTAGAGAAATCCTAGCAAAGCCATGTGTTTCCCCACATGAATGTATGTCACTTTCAGTATTTGCAAAGCACGGAGCTCAGAGGCAACATCAGATTGTGTGTATCTCCGTGAGAGAAAGAACACTGTGACTTCACCCATTCCTCTGACAAAAGCAGTTAGAAGGAGAAAACCGTCCTTTGGTTTCGCTTTCCCGCAATGAGCTCGGCAAACTGCCCTTCGCGAAGGGCAGTTTTCCCCCGGAGAAGTGCCTTGCGCTAGCCGTGTTCTGGCAGTGGAACGAGTAGGCAGTGTTAGCGTTAAGCTATTGTGAAGGCTCGCTTTGGCCCAGGGAAAACAAAGCGCCTGCGGAAATCTTAACAGACCCCGGGGGCTTTTCACGGTTCCAAGTGTGGAACTGCAGACTCTTTTCCAAAGAAGAGAGCGCACAGGCAACAGCAGCCTGCACGTTTCTCAGTGAAAGGGAGAACTCCCTGACTTCATCCAGTCCTCTGAGGAAAGCAGGCAGAAGGAGAGAAACTTTCTTTCCTTCCTCTTTCCTGCAATGAATTCCTCATTTGCTCCTGCAAACGCTAGGTTTCTTCTGAAAAACTACCTCGCGGTGCACGTATCCTTCCAGAGGAGCAACGACATAGTTTTAGCTTGAAGAGATTGGGAAAGCACATAGGGGGAAAAGGCCTTTTCGTGTTATGTGTTCTGCCTGAATTCGATCAATTCGCACTTGCGAAAGCAAGGTTCCCCAGCTCAAACTACAAAGCAGCAACTCTCTCCTGGCAGAGTAAATCCTATGCAGTGTTGCCCTGACGAGATACTGTTGGTAGAGTGAGGCCCAGGGAAAACACATTGCCTAGAGAAATCCTAGCAAAGCCGTATGTTTCCCCACATGAATGTATGTCAGTTTGAGGTCTTTGCCAAGAACGGAGCTCAGAGGCAACATGAGATTGTGTGTATCTCCGTGAGAGAAAGAACACTGTGACTTGACCCATTCCTCTGACGAAACCAGTTAGAAGGAGAAAACCGTCCTTTGGTTTCGCTTTCCCGCAATGAGCTCGGCAAACTGCCCTTCGCGAAGGGCAGTTTTCCCCCGGAGAACTGCCTTGCGCTAGCCGTGTTCTGGCAGTGGAACGAGTAGGCAGTGTTAGCGTTAAGCTATTGTGAAGGCTCGCTTTGGCCCAGGGAAAACAAAGCGCCTGGGGAAATCTTAACAGACCCCGGGGGCTTTTCACGGTTCCAAGTGTGGAACTGCAGACTCTTTTCCAAAGAAGAGAGCGCACAGGCAACAGCAGCCTGCACGTTTCTCAGTGAAAGGGAGAACTCCCTGACTTCATCCAGTCCTCTGAGCAAAGCAGGCAGAAGGAGAGAAACTTTCTTTCCTTCCTCTTTCCTGCAATGAATTCCTGATTTGCTCTTGCAAACGCTAGGCTTCTTCTGAAAAACTACCTCGCGGGGCACGTATCCTTCCAGAGGAGCAACGACATAGTTTTAGCTTGAAGAGATTGGGAAAGCACCCAGGGAGAAAAGGCCTTTTCGTGTTCTGTGCTCCTCCTGAAATCGGTCAATTGACACTTGCCAAAACAAGGTTTCCCAGCACAAACTACAAAGCCGCAACTCTCTCCTGGCAGAGTAAATCCTATGCAGTGTTGCCCTGACGAGATACTGCTGGTAGAGTGAGGCCCAGGGAAAACACTTTGCCTAGAGAAATCCTAGCAAAGCCATGTGTTTCCCCACATGAATGTATGTCACTTTCAGTATTTGCAAAGCACGGAGCTCAGAGGCAACATCAGATTGTGTGTATCTCCGTGAGAGAAAGAACACTGTGACTTCACCCATTCCTCTGACAAAAGCAGTTAGAAGGAGAAAACCGTCCTTTGGTTTCGCTTTCCCGCAATGAGCTCGGCAAACTGCCCTTCGCGAAGGGCAGTTTTCCCCCGGAGAACTGCCTTGCGCTAGCCGTGTTCTGGCAGTGGAACGAGTAGGCAGAGTTAGCGTTAAGCTATTGTGAAGACTCGCTTTGGCCCAGGGAAAACAAAGCGCCTGGGGAAATCTTAACAGACCCCGGGGCTTTTCACGGTTCCAAGTGTGGAACTGCAGACTCTTTTCCAAAGAAGAGAGCGCACAGGCAACAGCAGCCTGCACGTTTCTCAGTGAAAGGGAGAACTCCCTGACTTCATCCAGTCCTCTGAGCAAAGCAGGCAGAAGGAGAGAAACTTTCTTTCCCTCCTCTTTCCTGCAATGAATTCCTGATTTGCTCTTGCAAACGCTAGGCTTCTTCTGAAAAACTACCTCGCGGTGCACGTATCCTTCCAGAGGAGCAACGACATAGTTTTAGCTTGAAGAGATTGGGAAAGCACCCAGGGAGAAAAGGCCTTTTCGTGTTCTGTGCTCCTCCTGAAATCGGTCAATTGACACTTGCCAAAACAAGGTTTCCCAGCACAAACTACAAAGCCGCAACTCTCTCCTGGCAGAGTAAATCCTATGCAGTGTTGCCCTGACGAGATACTGCTGGTAGAGTGAGGCCCAGGGAAAACACTTTGCCTAGAGAAATCCTAGCAAAGCCATGTGTTTCCCCACATGAATGTATGTCACTTTCAGTATTTGCAAAGCACGGAGCTCAGAGGCAACATCAGATTGTGTGTATCTCCGTGAGAGAAAGAACACTGTGACTTCACCCATTCCTCTGACAAAAGCAGTTAGAAGGAGAAAACCGTCCTTTGGTTTCGCTTTCCCGCAATGAGCTCGGCAAAGTGCCCTTCGCGAAGGGCAGTTTTCCCCCGGAGAACTGCCTTGCGCTAGCCGTGTTCTGGCAGTGGAACGAGTAGGCAGAGTTAGCGTTAAGCTATTGTGAAGACTCGCTTTGGCCCAGGGAAAACAAAGCGCCTGGGGAAATCTTAACAGACCCCGGGGCTTTTCACGGTTCCAAGTGTGGAACTGCAGACTCTTTTCCAAAGAAGAGAGCGCACAGGCAACAGCAGCCTGCACGTTTCTCAGTGAAAGGGAGAACTCCCTGACTTCATCCAGTCCTCTGAGCAAAGCAGGCAGAAGGAGAGAAACTTTCTTTCCTTCCTCTTTCCTGCAATGAATTCCTGATTTGCTCTTGCAAACGCTAGGCTTCTTCTGAAAAACTACCTCGCGGTGCACGTATCCTTCCAGAGGAGCAACGACATAGTTTTAGCTTGAAGAGATTGGGAAAGCACCCAGGGAGAAAAGGCCTTTTCGTGTTCTGTGCTCCTCCTGAAATCGGTCAATTGACACTTGCCAAAACAAGGTTTCCCAGCACAAACTACAAAGCCGCAACTCTCTCCTGGCAGAGTAAATCCTATGCAGTGTTGCCCTGACGAGATACTGCTGGTAGAGTGAGGCCCAGGGAAAACACTTTGCCTAGAGAAATCCTAGCAAAGCCATGTGTTTCCCCACATGAATGTATGTCACTTTCAGTATTTGCAAAGCACGGAGCTCAGAGGCAACATCAGATTGTGTGTATCTCCGTGAGAGAAAGAACACTGTGACTTCACCCATTCCTCTGACAAAAGCAGTTAGAAGGAGAAAACCGTCCTTTGGTTTCGCTTTCCCGCAATGAGCTCGGCAAACTGCCCTTCGCGAAGGGCAGTTTTCCCCCGGAGAACTGCCTTGCGCTAGCCGTGTTCTGGCAGTGGAACGAGTAGGCAGTGTTAGCGTTAAGCTATTGTGAAGACTCGCTTTGGCCCAGGGAAAACAAAGCGCCTGGGGAAATCTTAACAGACCCCGGGGGCTTTTCACGGTTCCAAGTGTGGAACTGCAGACTCTTTTCCAAAGAAGAGAGCGCACAGGCAACAGCAGCCTGCACGTTTCTCAGTGAAAGGGAGAACTCCCTGACTTCATCCAGTCCTCTGAGGAAAGCAGGCAGAAGGAGAGAAACTTTCTTTCCTTCCTCTTTCCTGCAATGAATTCCTCATTTGCTCCTGCAAACGCTAGGTTTCTTCTGAAAAACTACCTCGCGGTGCACGTATCCTTCCAGAGGAGCAACGACATAGTTTTAGCTTGAAGAGATTGGGAAAGCACATAGGGGGAAAAGGCCTTTTCGTGTTATGTGTTCTGCCTGAATTCGATCAATTCGCACTTGCGAAAGCAAGGTTCCCCAGCTCAAACTACAAAGCAGCAACTCTCTCCTGGCAGAGTAAATCCTATGCAGTGTTGCCCTGACGAGATACTGTTGGTAGAGTGAGGCCCAGGGAAAACACATTGCCTAGAGAAATCCTAGCAAAGCCGTATGTTTCCCCACATGAATGTATGTCAGTTTGAGGTCTTTCCCAAGAACGGAGCTCAGAGGCAACATCAGATTGTGTGTATCTCCGTGAGAGAAAGAACACTGTGACTTCACCCATTCCTCTGACAAAAGCAGTTAGAAGGAGAAAACCGTCCTTTGGTTTCGCTTTCCCGCAATGAGCTCGGCAAACTGCCCTTCGCGAAGGGCAGTTTTCCCCCGGAGAACTGCCTTGCGCTAGCCGTGTTCTGGCAGTGGAACGAGTAGGCAGTGTTAGCGTTAAGCTATTGTGAAGACTCGCTTTGGCCCAGGGAAAACAAAGCGCCTGGGGAAATCTTAACAGACCCCGGGGGCTTTTCACGGTTCCAAGTGTGGAACTGCAGACTCTTTTCCAAAGAAGAGAGCGCACAGGCAACAGCAGCCTGCACGTTTCTCAGTGAAAGGGAGAACTCCCTGACTTCATCCAGTCCTCTGAGGAAAGCAGGCAGAAGGAGAGAAACTTTCTTTCCTTCCTCTTTCCTGCAATGAATTCCTCATTTGCTCCTGCAAACGCTAGGTTTCTTCTGAAAAACTACCTCGCGGTGCACGTATCCTTCCAGAGGAGCAACGACATAGTTTTAGCTTGAAGAGATTGGGAAAGCACATAGGGGGAAAAGGCCTTTTCGTGTTATGTGTTCTGCCTGAATTCGATCAATTCGCACTTGCGAAAGCAAGGTTCCCCAGCTCAAACTACAAAGCAGCAACTCTCTCCTGGCAGAGTAAATCCTATGCAGTGTTGCCCTGACGAGATACTGTTGGTAGAGTGAGGCCCAGGGAAAACACATTGCCTAGAGAAATCCTAGCAAAGCCGTATGTTTCCCCACATGAATGTATGTCAGTTTGAGGTCTTTGCCAAGAACGGAGCTCAGAGGCAACATCAGATTGTGTGTATCTCCGTGAGAGAAAGAACACTGTGACTTGACCCATTCCTCTGACGAAACCAGTTAGAAGGAGAAAACCGTCCTTTGGTTTCGCTTTCCCGCAATGAGCTCGGCAAAGTGCCCTTCGCGAAGGGCAGTTTTCCCCCGGAGAACTGCCTTGCGCTAGCCGTGTTCTGGCAGTGGAACGAGTAGGCAGTGTTAGCGTTAAGCTATTGTGAAGGCTCGCTTTGGCCCAGGGAAAACAAAGCGCCTGGGGAAATCTTAACAGACCCCGGGGGCTTTTCACGGTTCCAAGTGTGGAACTGCAGACTCTTTTCCAAAGAAGAGAGCGCACAGGCAACAGCAGCCTGCACGTTTCTCAGTGAAAGGGAGAACTCCCTGACTTCATCCAGTCCTCTGAGCAAAGCAGGCAGAAGGAGAGAAACTTTCTTTCCTTCCTCTTTCCTGCAATGAATTCCTGATTTGCTCTTGCAAACGCTAGGCTTCTTCTGAAAAACTACCTCGCGGGGCACGTATCCTTCCAGAGGAGCAACGACATAGTTTTAGCTTGAAGAGATTGGGAAAGCACCCAGGGAGAAAAGGCCTTTTCGTGTTCTGTGCTCCTCCTGAAATCGGTCAATTGACACTTGCCAAAACAAGGTTTCCCAGCACAAACTACAAAGCCGCAACTCTCTCCTGGCAGAGTAAATCCTATGCAGTGTTGCCCTGACGAGATACTGCTGGTAGAGTGAGGCCCAGGGAAAACACTTTGCCTAGAGAAATCCTAGCAAAGCCATGTGTTTCCCCACATGAATGTATGTCACTTTCAGTATTTGCAAAGCACGGAGCTCAGAGGCAACATCAGATTGTGTGTATCTCCGTGAGAGAAAGAACACTGTGACTTCACCCATTCCTCTGACAAAAGCAGTTAGAAGGAGAAAACCGTCCTTTGGTTTCGCTTTCCCGCAATGAGCTCGGCAAACTGCCCTTCGCGAAGGGCAGTTTTCCCCCGGAGAACTGCCTTGCGCTAGCCGTGTTCTGGCAGTGGAACGAGTAGGCAGAGTTAGCGTTAAGCTATTGTGAAGACTCGCTTTGGCCCAGGGAAAACAAAGCGCCTGGGGAAATCTTAACAGACCCCGGGGCTTTTCA
Organism: Elephas maximus indicus; assembly: GCF_024166365.1. Lineage (NCBI taxonomy): Eukaryota > Metazoa > Chordata > Mammalia > Proboscidea > Elephantidae > Elephas > Elephas maximus. The sequence continues at coordinate 23,172,549 of NC_064830.1, forward strand.
CGGTTCCAAGTGTGGAACTGCAGACTCTTTTCCAAAGAAGAGAGCGCACAGGCAACAGCAGCCTGCACGTTTCTCAGTGAAAGGGAGAACTCCCTGACTTCATCCAGTCCTCTGAGCAAAGCAGGCAGAAGGAGAGAAACTTTCTTTCCTTCCTCTTTCCTGCAATGAATTCCTGATTTGCTCTTGCAAACGCTAGGCTTCTTCTGAAAAACTACCTCGCGGTGCACGTATCCTTCCAGAGGAGCAACGACATAGTTTTAGCTTGAAGAGATTGGGAAAGCACCCAGGGAGAAAAGGCCTTTTCGTGTTCTGTGCTCCTCCTGAAATCGGTCAATTGACACTTGCCAAAACAAGGTTTCCCAGCACAAACTACAAAGCCGCAACTCTCTCCTGGCAGAGTAAATCCTATGCAGTGTTGCCCTGACGAGATACTGCTGGTAGAGTGAGGCCCAGGGAAAACACTTTGCCTAGAGAAATCCTAGCAAAGCCATGTGTTTCCCCACATGAATGTATGTCACTTTCAGTATTTGCAAAGCACGGAGCTCAGAGGCAACATCAGATTGTGTGTATCTCCGTGAGAGAAAGAACACTGTGACTTCACCCATTCCTCTGACAAAAGCAGTTAGAAGGAGAAAACCGTCCTTTGGTTTCGCTTTCCCGCAATGAGCTCGGCAAAGTGCCCTTCGCGAAGGGCAGTTTTCCCCCGGAGAACTGCCTTGCGCTAGCCGTGTTCTGGCAGTGGAACGAGTAGGCAGAGTTAGCGTTAAGCTATTGTGAAGACTCGCTTTGGCCCAGGGAAAACAAAGCGCCTGGGGAAATCTTAACAGACCCCGGGGCTTTTCACGGTTCCAAGTGTGGAACTGCAGACTCTTTTCCAAAGAAGAGAGCGCACAGGCAACAGCAGCCTGCACGTTTCTCAGTGAAAGGGAGAACTCCCTGACTTCATCCAGTCCTCTGAGCAAAGCAGGCAGAAGGAGAGAAACTTTCTTTCCTTCCTCTTTCCTGCAATGAATTCCTGATTTGCTCTTGCAAACGCTAGGCTTCTTCTGAAAAACTACCTCGCGGTGCACGTATCCTTCCAGAGGAGCAACGACATAGTTTTAGCTTGAAGAGATTGGGAAAGCACCCAGGGAGAAAAGGCCTTTTCGTGTTCTGTGCTCCTCCTGAAATCGGTCAATTGACACTTGCCAAAACAAGGTTTCCCAGCACAAACTACAAAGCCGCAACTCTCTCCTGGCAGAGTAAATCCTATGCAGTGTTGCCCTGACGAGATACTGCTGGTAGAGTGAGGCCCAGGGAAAACACTTTGCCTAGAGAAATCCTAGCAAAGCCATGTGTTTCCCCACATGAATGTATGTCACTTTCAGTATTTGCAAAGCACGGAGCTCAGAGGCAACATCAGATTGTGTGTATCTCCGTGAGAGAAAGAACACTGTGACTTCACCCATTCCTCTGACAAAAGCAGTTAGAAGGAGAAAACCGTCCTTTGGTTTCGCTTTCCCGCAATGAGCTCGGCAAACTGCCCTTCGCGAAGGGCAGTTTTCCCCCGGAGAACTGCCTTGCGCTAGCCGTGTTCTGGCAGTGGAACGAGTAGGCAGTGTTAGCGTTAAGCTATTGTGAAGACTCGCTTTGGCCCAGGGAAAACAAAGCGCCTGGGGAAATCTTAACAGACCCCGGGGGCTTTTCACGGTTCCAAGTGTGGAACTGCAGACTCTTTTCCAAAGAAGAGAGCGCACAGGCAACAGCAGCCTGCACGTTTCTCAGTGAAAGGGAGAACTCCCTGACTTCATCCAGTCCTCTGAGGAAAGCAGGCAGAAGGAGAGAAACTTTCTTTCCTTCCTCTTTCCTGCAATGAATTCCTCATTTGCTCCTGCAAACGCTAGGTTTCTTCTGAAAAACTACCTCGCGGTGCACGTATCCTTCCAGAGGAGCAACGACATAGTTTTAGCTTGAAGAGATTGGGAAAGCACATAGGGGGAAAAGGCCTTTTCGTGTTATGTGTTCTGCCTGAATTCGATCAATTCGCACTTGCGAAAGCAAGGTTCCCCAGCTCAAACTACAAAGCAGCAACTCTCTCCTGGCAGAGTAAATCCTATGCAGTGTTGCCCTGACGAGATACTGTTGGTAGAGTGAGGCCCAGGGAAAACACATTGCCTAGAGAAATCCTAGCAAAGCCGTATGTTTCCCCACATGAATGTATGTCAGTTTGAGGTCTTTCCCAAGAACGGAGCTCAGAGGCAACATCAGATTGTGTGTATCTCCGTGAGAGAAAGAACACTGTGACTTGACCCATTCCTCTGACGAAACCAGTTAGAAGGAGAAAACCGTCCTTTGGTTTCGCTTTCCCGCAATGAGCTCGGCAAAGTGCCCTTCGCGAAGGGCAGTTTTCCCCCGGAGAACTGCCTTGCGCTAGCCGTGTTCTGGCAGTGGAACGAGTAGGCAGTGTTAGCGTTAAGCTATTGTGAAGGCTCGCTTTGGCCCAGGGAAAACAAAGCGCCTGGGGAAATCTTAACAGACCCCGGGGGCTTTTCACGGTTCCAAGTGTGGAACTGCAGACTCTTTTCCAAAGAAGAGAGCGCACAGGCAACAGCAGCCTGCACGTTTCTCAGTGAAAGGGAGAACTCCCTGACTTCATCCAGTCCTCTGAGCAAAGCAGGCAGAAGGAGAGAAACTTTCTTTCCTTCCTCTTTCCTGCAATGAATTCCTGATTTGCTCTTGCAAACGCTAGGCTTCTTCTGAAAAACTACCTCGCGGTGCACGTATCCTTCCAGAGGAGCAACGACATAGTTTTAGCTTGAAGAGATTGGGAAAGCACCCAGGGAGAAAAGGCCTTTTCGTGTTCTGTGCTCCTCCTGAAATCGGTCAATTGACACTTGCCAAAACAAGGTTTCCCAGCACAAACTACAAAGCCGCAACTCTCTCCTGGCAGAGTAAATCCTATGCAGTGTTGCCCTGACGAGATACTGCTGGTAGAGTGAGGCCCAGGGAAAACACTTTGCCTAGAGAAATCCTAGCAAAGCCATGTGTTTCCCCACATGAATGTATGTCACTTTCAGTATTTGCAAAGCACGGAGCTCAGAGGCAACATCAGATTGTGTGTATCTCCGTGAGAGAAAGAACACTGTGACTTCACCCATTCCTCTGACAAAAGCAGTTAGAAGGAGAAAACCGTCCTTTGGTTTCGCTTTCCCGCAATGAGCTCGGCAAACTGCCCTTCGCGAAGGGCAGTTTTCCCCCGGAGAACTGCCTTGCGCTAGCCGTGTTCTGGCAGTGGAACGAGTAGGCAGAGTTAGCGTTAAGCTATTGTGAAGACTCGCTTTGGCCCAGGGAAAACAAAGCGCCTGGGGAAATCTTAACAGACCCCGGGGCTTTTCACGGTTCCAAGTGTGGAACTGCAGACTCTTTTCCAAAGAAGAGAGCGCACAGGCAACAGCAGCCTGCACGTTTCTCAGTGAAAGGGAGAACTCCCTGACTTCATCCAGTCCTCTGAGCAAAGCAGGCAGAAGGAGAGAAACTTTCTTTCCTTCCTCTTTCCTGCAATGAATTCCTGATTTGCTCTTGCAAACGCTAGGCTTCTTCTGAAAAACTACCTCGCGGTGCACGTATCCTTCCAGAGGAGCAACGACATAGTTTTAGCTTGAAGAGATTGGGAAAGCACCCAGGGAGAAAAGGCCTTTTCGTGTTCTGTGCTCCTCCTGAAATCGGTCAATTGACACGTGCCAAAACAAGGTTTCCCAGCACAAACTACAAAGCCGCAACTCTCTCCTGGCAGAGTAAATCCTATGCAGTGTTGCCCTGACGAGATACTGCTGGTAGAGTGAGGCCCAGGGAAAACACTTTGCCTAGAGAAATCCTAGCAAAGCCATGTGTTTCCCCACATGAATGTATGTCACTTTCAGTATTTTCAAAGCACGGAGCTCAGAGGCAACATCAGATTGTGTGTATCTCCGTGAGAGAAAGAACACTGTGACTTCACCCATTCCTCTGACAAAAGCAGTTAGAAGGAGAAAACCGTCCTTTGGTTTCGCTTTCCCGCAATGAGCTCGGCAAACTGCCCTTCGCGAAGGGCAGTTTTCCCCCGGAGAACTGCCTTGCGCTAGCCGTGTTCTGGCAGTGGAACGAGTAGGCAGTGTTAGCGTTAAGCTATTGTGAAGACTCGCTTTGGCCCAGGGAAAACAAAGCGCCTGGGGAAATCTTAACAGACCCCGGGGGCTTTTCACGGTTCCAAGTGTGGAACTGCAGACTCTTTTCCAAAGAAGAGAGCGCACAGGCAACAGCAGCCTGCACGTTTCTCAGTGAAAGGGAGAACTCCCTGACTTCATCCAGTCCTCTGAGGAAAGCAGGCAGAAGGAGAGAAACTTTCTTTCCTTCCTCTTTCCTGCAATGAATTCCTCATTTGCTCCTGCAAACGCTAGGTTTCTTCTGAAAAACTACCTCGCGGTGCACGTATCCTTCCAGAGGAGCAACGACATAGTTTTAGCTTGAAGAGATTGGGAAAGCACATAGGGGGAAAAGGCCTTTTCGTGTTATGTGTTCTGCCTGAATTCGATCAATTCGCACTTGCGAAAGCAAGGTTCCCCAGCTCAAACTACAAAGCAGCAACTCTCTCCTGGCAGAGTAAATCCTATGCAGTGTTGCCCTGACGAGATACTGTTGGTAGAGTGAGGCCCAGGGAAAACACATTGCCTAGAGAAATCCTAGCAAAGCCGTATGTTTCCCCACATGAATGTATGTCAGTTTGAGGTCTTTGCCAAGAACGGAGCTCAGAGGCAACATCAGATTGTGTGTATCTCCGTGAGAGAAAGAACACTGTGACTTGACCCATTCCTCTGACGAAACCAGTTAGAAGGAGAAAACCGTCCTTTGGTTTCGCTTTCCCGCAATGAGCTCGGCAAAGTGCCCTTCGCGAAGGGCAGTTTTCCCCCGGAGAACTGCCTTGCGCTAGCCGTGTTCTGGCAGTGGAACGAGTAGGCAGTGTTAGCGTTAAGCTATTGTGAAGGCTCGCTTTGGCCCAGGGAAAACAAAGCGCCTGGGGAAATCTTAACAGACCCCGGGGGCTTTTCACGGTTCCAAGTGTGGAACTGCAGACTCTTTTCCAAAGAAGAGAGCGCACAGGCAACAGCAGCCTGCACGTTTCTCAGTGAAAGGGAGAACTCCCTGACTTCATCCAGTCCTCTGAGCAAAGCAGGCAGAAGGAGAGAAACTTTCTTTCCTTCCTCTTTCCTGCAATGAATTCCTGATTTGCTCTTGCAAACGCTAGGCTTCTTCTGAAAAACTACCTCGCGGTGCACGTATCCTTCCAGAGGAGCAACGACATAGTTTTAGCTTGAAGAGATTGGGAAAGCACCCAGGGAGAAAAGGCCTTTTCGTGTTCTGTGCTCCTCCTGAAATCGGTCAATTGACACTTGCCAAAACAAGGTTTCCCAGCACAAACTACAAAGCCGCAACTCTCTCCTGGCAGAGTAAATCCTATGCAGTGTTGCCCTGACGAGATACTGCTGGTAGAGTGAGGCCCAGGGAAAACACTTTGCCTAGAGAAATCCTAGCAAAGCCATGTGTTTCCCCACATGAATGTATGTCACTTTCAGTATTTGCAAAGCACGGAGCTCAGAGGCAACATCAGATTGTGTGTATCTCCGTGAGAGAAAGAACACTGTGACTTCACCCATTCCTCTGACAAAAGCAGTTAGAAGGAGAAAACCGTCCTTTGGTTTCGCTTTCCCGCAATGAGCTCGGCAAACTGCCCTTCGCGAAGGGCAGTTTTCCCCCGGAGAACTGCCTTGCGCTAGCCGTGTTCTGGCAGTGGAACGAGTAGGCAGAGTTAGCGTTAAGCTATTGTGAAGACTCGCTTTGGCCCAGGGAAAACAAAGCGCCTGGGGAAATCTTAACAGACCCCGGGGCTTTTCACGGTTCCAAGTGTGGAACTGCAGACTCTTTTCCAAAGAAGAGAGCGCACAGGCAACAGCAGCCTGCACGTTTCTCAGTGAAAGGGAGAACTCCCTGACTTCATCCAGTCCTCTGAGCAAAGCAGGCAGAAGGAGAGAAACTTTCTTTCCTTCCTCTTTCCTGCAATGAATTCCTGATTTGCTCTTGCAAACGCTAGGCTTCTTCTGAAAAACTACCTCGCGGTGCACGTATCCTTCCAGAGGAGCAACGACATAGTTTTAGCTTGAAGAGATTGGGAAAGCACCCAGGGAGAAAAGGCCTTTTCGTGTTCTGTGCTCCTCCTGAAATCGGTCAATTGACACGTGCCAAAACAAGGTTTCCCAGCACAAACTACAAAGCCGCAACTCTCTCCTGGCAGAGTAAATCCTATGCAGTGTTGCCCTGACGAGATACTGCTGGTAGAGTGAGGCCCAGGGAAAACACTTTGCCTAGAGAAATCCTAGCAAAGCCATGTGTTTCCCCACATGAATGTATGTCACTTTCAGTATTTTCAAAGCACGGAGCTCAGAGGCAACATCAGATTGTGTGTATCTCCGTGAGAGAAAGAACACTGTGACTTCACCCATTCCTCTGACAAAAGCAGTTAGAAGGAGAAAACCGTCCTTTGGTTTCGCTTTCCCGCAATGAGCTCGGCAAACTGCCCTTCGCGAAGGGCAGTTTTCCCCCGGAGAACTGCCTTGCGCTAGCCGTGTTCTGGCAGTGGAACGAGTAGGCAGTGTTAGCGTTAAGCTATTGTGAAGACTCGCTTTGGCCCAGGGAAAACAAAGCGCCTGGGGAAATCTTAACAGACCCCGGGGGCTTTTCACGGTTCCAAGTGTGGAACTGCAGACTCTTTTCCAAAGAAGAGAGCGCACAGGCAACAGCAGCCTGCACGTTTCTCAGTGAAAGGGAGAACTCCCTGACTTCATCCAGTCCTCTGAGGAAAGCAGGCAGAAGGAGAGAAACTTTCTTTCCTTCCTCTTTCCTGCAATGAATTCCTCATTTGCTCCTGCAAACGCTAGGTTTCTTCTGAAAAACTACCTCGCGGTGCACGTATCCTTCCAGAGGAGCAACGACATAGTTTTAGCTTGAAGAGATTGGGAAAGCACATAGGGGGAAAAGGCCTTTTCGTGTTATGTGTTCTGCCTGAATTCGATCAATTCGCACTTGCGAAAGCAAGGTTCCCCAGCTCAAACTACAAAGCAGCAACTCTCTCCTGGCAGAGTAAATCCTATGCAGTGTTGCCCTGACGAGATACTGTTGGTAGAGTGAGGCCCAGGGAAAACACATTGCCTAGAGAAATCCTAGCAAAGCCGTATGTTTCCCCACATGAATGTATGTCAGTTTGAGGTCTTTGCCAAGAACGGAGCTCAGAGGCAACATCAGATTGTGTGTATCTCCGTGAGAGAAAGAACACTGTGACTTGACCCATTCCTCTGACGAAACCAGTTAGAAGGAGAAAACCGTCCTTTGGTTTCGCTTTCCCGCAATGAGCTCGGCAAAGTGCCCTTCGCGAAGGGCAGTTTTCCCCCGGAGAACTGCCTTGCGCTAGCCGTGTTCTGGCAGTGGAACGAGTAGGCAGTGTTAGCGTTAAGCTATTGTGAAGGCTCGCTTTGGCCCAGGGAAAACAAAGCGCCTGGGGAAATCTTAACAGACCCCGGGGGCTTTTCACGGTTCCAAGTGTGGAACTGCAGACTCTTTTCCAAAGAAGAGAGCGCACAGGCAACAGCAGCCTGCACGTTTCTCAGTGAAAGGGAGAACTCCCTGACTTCATCCAGTCCTCTGAGCAAAGCAGGCAGAAGGAGAGAAACTTTCTTTCCTTCCTCTTTCCTGCAATGAATTCCTGATTTGCTCTTGCAAACGCTAGGCTTCTTCTGAAAAACTACCTCGCGGTGCACGTATCCTTCCAGAGGAGCAACGACATAGTTTTAGCTTGAAGAGATTGGGAAAGCACCCAGGGAGAAAAGGCCTTTTCGTGTTCTGTGCTCCTCCTGAAATCGGTCAATTGACACTTGCCAAAACAAGGTTTCCCAGCACAAACTACAAAGCCGCAACTCTCTCCTGGCAGAGTAAATCCTATGCAGTGTTGCCCTGACGAGATACTGCTGGTAGAGTGAGGCCCAGGGAAAACACTTTGCCTAGAGAAATCCTAGCAAAGCCATGTGTTTCCCCACATGAATGTATGTCACTTTCAGTATTTGCAAAGCACGGAGCTCAGAGGCAACATCAGATTGTGTGTATCTCCGTGAGAGAAAGAACACTGTGACTTCACCCATTCCTCTGACAAAAGCAGTTAGAAGGAGAAAACCGTCCTTTGGTTTCGCTTTCCCGCAATGAGCTCGGCAAACTGCCCTTCGCGAAGGGCAGTTTTCCCCCGGAGAACTGCCTTGCGCTAGCCGTGTTCTGGCAGTGGAACGAGTAGGCAGAGTTAGCGTTAAGCTATTGTGAAGACTCGCTTTGGCCCAGGGAAAACAAAGCGCCTGGGGAAATCTTAACAGACCCCGGGGCTTTTCACGGTTCCAAGTGTGGAACTGCAGACTCTTTTCCAAAGAAGAGAGCGCACAGGCAACAGCAGCCTGCACGTTTCTCAGTGAAAGGGAGAACTCCCTGACTTCATCCAGTCCTCTGAGCAAAGCAGGCAGAAGGAGAGAAACTTTCTTTCCTTCCTCTTTCCTGCAATGAATTCCTCATTTGCTCCTGCAAACGCTAGGTTTCTTCTGAAAAACTACCTCGCGGTGCACGTATCCTTCCAGAGGAGCAACGACAGTTTTAGCTTGAAGAGATTGGGAAAGCACATAGGGGGAAAAGGCCTTTTCGTGTTATGTGTTCTGCCTGAATTCGATCAATTCGCACTTGCGAAAGCAAGGTTCCCCAGCTCAAACTACAAAGCAGCAACTCTCTCCTGGCAGAGTAAATCCTATGCAGTGTTGCCCTGACGAGATACTGTTGGTAGAGTGAGGCCCAGGGAAAACACATTGCCTAGAGAAATCCTAGCAAAGCCGTATGTTTCCCCACATGAATGTATGTCAGTTTGAGGTCTTTGCCAAGAACGGAGCTCAGAGGCAACATGAGATTGTGTGTATCTCCGTGAGAGAAAGAACACTGTGACTTGACCCATTCCTCTGACGAAACCAGTTAGAAGGAGAAAACCGTCCTTTGGTTTCGCTTTCCCGCAATGAGCTCGGCAAACTGCCCTTCGCGAAGGGCAGTTTTCCCCCAGAGAACTGCCTTGCAATAGCCGTGTTCTGGCAGTGGAACGAGTAGGCAGTGTTAGCGTTAAGCTATTGTGAAGACTCGCTTTGGCCCAGGGAAAACAAAGCGCCTGGGGAAATCTTAACAGACCCCGGGGGCTTTTCACGGTTCCAAGTGTGGAACTGCAGACTCTTTTCCAAAGAAGAGAGCGCACAGGCAACAGCAGCCTGCACGTTTCTCAGTGAAAGGGAGAACTCCCTGACTTCATCCAGTCCTCTGAGCAAAGCAGGCAGAAGGAGAGAAACTTTCTTTCCTTCCTCTTTCCTGCAATGAATTCCTGATTTGCTCTTGCAAACGCTAGGCTTCTTCTGAAAAACTACCTCGCGGGGCACGTATCCTTCCAGAGGAGCAACGACATAGTTTTAGCTTGAAGAGATTGGGAAAGCACCCAGGGAGAAAAGGCCTTTTCGTGTTCTGTGCTCCTCCTGAAATCGGTCAATTGACACTTGCCAAAACAAGGTTTCCCAGCACAAACTACAAAGCCGCAACTCTCTCCTGGCAGAGTAAATCCTATGCAGTGTTGCCCTGACGAGATACTGCTGGTAGAGTGAGGCCCAGGGAAAACACTTTGCCTAGAGAAATCCTAGCAAAGCCATGTGTTTCCCCACATGAATGTATGTCACTTTCAGTATTTGCAAAGCACGGAGCTCAGAGGCAACATCAGATTGTGTGTATCTCCGTGAGAGAAAGAACACTGTGACTTCACCCATTCCTCTGACAAAAGCAGTTAGAACGAGAAAACCGTCCTTTGGTTTCGCTTTCCCGCAATGAGCTCGGCAAACTGCCCTTCGCGAAGGGCAGTTTTCCCCCGGAGAACTGCCTTGCGCTAGCCGTGTTCTGGCAGTGGAACGAGTAGGCAGTGTTAGCGTTAAGCTATTGTGAAGGCTCGCTTTGGCCCAGGGAAAACAAAGCGCCTGGGGAAATCTTAACAGACCCCGGGGGCTTTTCACGGTTCCAAGTGTGGAACTGCAGACTCTTTTCCAAAGAAGAGAGCGCACAGGCAACAGCAGCCTGCACGTTTCTCAGTGAAAGGGAGAACTCCCTGACTTCATCCAGTCCTCTGAGCAAAGCAGGCAGAAGGAGAGAAACTTTCTTTCCTTCCTCTTTCCTGCAATGAATTCCTGATTTGCTCTTGCAAACGCTAGGCTTCTTCTGAAAAACTACCTCGCGGTGCACGTATCCTTCCAGAGGAGCAACGACATAGTTTTAGCTTGAAGAGATTGGGAAAGCACCCAGGGAGAAAAGGCCTTTTCGTGTTCTGTGTTCTGCCTGAAATCGGTCAATTGGCACTTGCCAAAACAAGGTTTCCTAGCACAAACTACAAAGCCGCAACTCTCTCCTGGCAGAGTAAATCCTGTGCAGTGTTCCCTGACGAGATACTGCTGGTAGAGTGAGGCCCAGGGAAAACACTTTGCCTAGAGAAATCCTAGCAAAGCCATGTGTTTCCCCACATGAATGTATGTCACTTTCAGTATTTGCAAAGCACGGAGCTCAGAGGCAACATCAGATTGTGTGTATCTCCGTGAGAGAAAGAACACTGTGACTTCACCCATTCCTCTGACAAAAGCAGTTAGAAGGAGAAAACCGTCCTTTGGTTTCGCTTTCCCGCAATGAGCTCGGCAAACTGCCCTTCGCGAAGGGCAGTTTTCCCCCGGAGAACTGCCTTGCGCTAGCCGTGTTCTGGCAGTGGAACGAGTAGGCAGTGTTAGCGTTAAGCTATTGTGAAGACTCGCTTTGGCCCAGGGAAAACAAAGCGCCTGGGGAAATCTTAACAGACCCCGGGGCTTTTCACGGTTCCAAGTGTGGAACTGCAGACTCTTTTCCAAAGAAGAGAGCGCACAGGCAACAGCAGCCTGCACGTTTCTCAGTGAAAGGGAGAACTCCCTGACTTCATCCAGTCCTCTGAGGAAAGCAGGCAGAAGGAGAGAAACTTTCTTTCCTTCCTCTTTCCTGCAATGAATTCCTCATTTGCTCCTGCAAACGCTAGGTTTCTTCTGAAAAACTACCTCGCGGTGCACGTATCCTTCCAGAGGAGCAACGACAGTTTTAGCTTGAAGAGATTGGGAAAGCACATAGGGGGAAAAGGCCTTTTCGTGTTATGTGTTCTGCCTGAATTCGATCAATTCGCACTTGCGAAAGCAAGGTTCCCCAGCTCAAACTACAAAGCAGCAACTCTCTCCTGGCAGAGTAAATCCTATGCAGTGTTGCCCTGACGAGATACTGTTGGTAGAGTGAGGCCCAGGGAAAACACATTGCCTAGAGAAATCCTAGCAAAGCCGTATGTTTCCCCACATGAATGTATGTCAGTTTGAGGTCTTTGCCAAGAACGGAGCTCAGAGGCAACATGAGATTGTGTGTATCTCCGTGAGAGAAAGAACACTGTGACTTGACCCATTCCTCTGACGAAACCAGTTAGAAGGAGAAAACCGTCCTTTGGTTTCGCTTTCCCGCAATGAGCTCGGCAAACTGCCCTTCGCGAAGGGCAGTTTTCCCCCAGAGAACTGCCTTGCAATAGCCGTGTTCTGGCAGTGGAACGAGTAGGCAGTGTTAGCGTTAAGCTATTGTGAAGACTCGCTTTGGCCCAGGGAAAACAAAGCGCCTGGGGAAATCTTAACAGACCCCGGGGGCTTTTCACGGTTCCAAGTGTGGAACTGCAGACTCTTTTCCAAAGAAGAGAGCGCACAGGCAACAGCAGCCTGCACGTTTCTCAGTGAAAGGGAGAACTCCCTGACTTCATCCAGTCCTCTGAGGAAAGCAGGCAGAAGGAGAGAAACTTTCTTTCCTTCCTCTTTCCTGCAATGAATTCCTCATTTGCTCCTGCAAACGCTAGGTTTCTTCTGAAAAACTACCTCGCGGTGCACGTATCCTTCCAGAGGAGCAACGACATAGTTTTAGCTTGAAGAGATTGGGAAAGCACATAGGGGGAAAAGGCCTTTTCGTGTTATGTGTTCTGCCTGAATTCGATCAATTCGCACTTGCGAAAGCAAGGTTCCCCAGCTCAAACTACAAAGCAGCAACTCTCTCCTGGCAGAGTAAATCCTATGCAGTGTTGCCCTGACGAGATACTGTTGGTAGAGTGAGGCCCAGGGAAAACACATTGCCTAGAGAAATCCTAGCAAAGCCGTATGTTTCCCCACATGAATGTATGTCAGTTTGAGGTCTTTGCCAAGAACGGAGCTCAGAGGCAACATGAGATTGTGTGTATCTCCGTGAGAGAAAGAACACTGTGACTTGACCCATTCCTCTGACGAAACCAGTTAGAAGGAGAAAACCGTCCTTTGGTTTCGCTTTCCCGCAATGAGCTCGGCAAAGTGCCCTTCGCGAAGGGCAGTTTTCCCCCGGAGAACTGCCTTGCGCTAGCCGTGTTCTGGCAGTGGAACGAGTAGGCAGTGTTAGCGTTAAGCTATTGTGAAGACTCGCTTTGGCCCAGGGAAAACAAAGCGCCTGGGGAAATCTTAACAGACCCCGGGGCTTTTCACGGTTCCAAGTGTGGAACTGCAGACTCTTTTCCAAAGAAGAGAGCGCACAGGCAACAGCAGCCTGCACGTTTCTCAGTGAAAGGGAGAACTCCCTGACTTCATCCAGTCCTCTGAGGAAAGCAGGCAGAAGGAGAGAAACTTTCTTTCCTTCCTCTTTCCTGCAATGAATTCCTCATTTGCTCCTGCAAACGCTAGGTTTCTTCTGAAAAACTACCTCGCGGTGCACGTATCCTTCCAGAGGAGCAACGACAGTTTTAGCTTGAAGAGATTGGGAAAGCACATAGGGGGAAAAGGCCTTTTCGTGTTATGTGTTCTGCCTGAATTCGATCAATTCGCACTTGCGAAAGCAAGGTTCCCCAGCTCAAACTACAAAGCAGCAACTCTCTCCTGGCAGAGTAAATCCTATGCAGTGTTGCCCTGACGAGATACTGTTGGTAGAGTGAGGCCCAGGGAAAACACATTGCCTAGAGAAATCCTAGCAAAGCCGTATGTTTCCCCACATGAATGTATGTCAGTTTGAGGTCTTTGCCAAGAACGGAGCTCAGAGGCAACATGAGATTGTGTGTATCTCCGTGAGAGAAAGAACACTGTGACTTGACCCATTCCTCTGACGAAACCAGTTAGAAGGAGAAAACCGTCCTTTGGTTTCGCTTTCCCGCAATGAGCTCGGCAAACTGCCCTTCGCGAAGGGCAGTTTTCCCCCAGAGAACTGCCTTGCAATAGCCGTGTTCTGGCAGTGGAACGAGTAGGCAGTGTTAGCGTTAAGCTATTGTGAAGACTCGCTTTGGCCCAGGGAAAACAAAGCGCCTGGGGAAATCTTAACAGACCCCGGGGGCTTTTCACGGTTCCAAGTGTGGAACTGCAGACTCTTTTCCAAAGAAGAGAGCGCACAGGCAACAGCAGCCTGCACGTTTCTCAGTGAAAGGGAGAACTCCCTGACTTCATCCAGTCCTCTGAGGAAAGCAGGCAGAAGGAGAGAAACTTTCTTTCCTTCCTCTTTCCTGCAATGAATTCCTCATTTGCTCCTGCAAACGCTAGGTTTCTTCTGAAAAACTACCTCGCGGTGCACGTATCCTTCCAGAGGAGCAACGACATAGTTTTAGCTTGAAGAGATTGGGAAAGCACATAGGGGGAAAAGGCCTTTTCGTGTTATGTGTTCTGCCTGAATTCGATCTATTCGCACTTGCGAAAGCAAGGTTCCCCAGCTCAAACTACAAAGCAGCAACTCTCTCCTGGCAGAGTAAATCCTATGCAGTGTTGCCCTGACGAGATACTGTTGGTAGAGTGAGGCCCAGGGAAAACACATTGCCTAGAGAAATCCTAGCAAAGCCGTATGTTTCCCCACATGAATGTATGTCAGTTTGAGGTCTTTGCCAAGAACGGAGCTCAGAGGCAACATGAGATTGTGTGTATCTCCGTGAGAGAAAGAACACTGTGACTTGACCCATTCCTCTGACGAAACCAGTTAGAAGGAGAAAACCGTCCTTTGGTTTCGCTTTCCCGCAATGAGCTCGGCAAACTGCCCTTCGCGAAGGGCAGTTTTCCCCCGGAGAACTGCCTTGCGCTAGCCGTGTTCTGGCAGTGGAACGAGTAGGCAGTGTTAGCGTTAAGCTATTGTGAAGACTCGCTTTGGCCCAGGGAAAACAAAGCGCCTGGGGAAATCTTAACAGACCCCGGGGCTTTTCACGGTTCCAAGTGTGGAACTGCAGACTCTTTTCCAAAGAAGAGAGCGCACAGGCAACAGCAGCCTGCACGTTTCTCAGTGAAAGGGAGAACTCCCTGACTTCATCCAGTCCTCTGAGGAAAGCAGGCAGAAGGAGAGAAACTTTCTTTCCTTCCTCTTTCCTGCAATGAATTCCTGATTTGCTCTTGCAAACGCTAGGCTTCTTCTGAAAAACTACCTCGCGGTGCACGTATCCTTCCAGAGGAGCAACGACATAGTTTTAGCTTGAAGAGATTGGGAAAGCACCCAGGGAGAAAAGGCCTTTTCGTGTTCTGTGTTCTGCCTGAAATCGGTCAATTGGCACTTGCCAAAACAAGGTTTCCTAGCACAAACTACAAAGCCGCAACTCTCTCCTGGCAGAGTAAATCCTGTGCAGTGTTGCCCTGACGAGATACTGCTGGTAGAGTGAGGCCCAGGGAAAACACTTTGCCTAGAGAAATCCTAGCAAAGCCATGTGTTTCCCCACATGAATGTATGTCACTTTCAGTATTTGCAAAGCACGGAGCTCAGAGGCAACATCAGATTGTGTGTATCTCCGTGAGAGAAAGAACACTGTGACTTCACCCATTCCTCTGACAAAAGCAGTTAGAAGGAGAAAACCGTCCTTTGGTTTCGCTTTCCCGCAATGAGCTCGGCAAACTGCCCTTCGCGAAGGGCAGTTTTCCCCCGGAGAACTGCCTTGCGCTAGCCGTGTTCTGGCAGTGGAACGAGTAGGCAGAGTTAGCGTTAAGCTATTGTGAAGACTCGCTTTGGCCCAGGGAAAACAAAGCGCCTGGGGAAATCTTAACAGACCCCGGGGCTTTTCACGGTTCCAAGTGTGGAACTGCAGACTCTTTTCCAAAGAAGAGAGCGCACAGGCAACAGCAGCCTGCACGTTTCTCAGTGAAAGGGAGAACTCCCTGACTTCATCCAGTCCTCTGAGCAAAGCAGGCAGAAGGAGAGAAACTTTCTTTCCTTCCTCTTTCCTGCAATGAATTCCTGATTTGCTCTTGCAAACGCTAGGCTTCTTCTGAAAAACTACCTCGCGGTGCACGTATCCTTCCAGAGGAGCAACGACATAGTTTTAGCTTGAAGAGATTGGGAAAGCACCCAGGGAGAAAAGGCCTTTTCGTGTTCTGTGCTCCTCCTGAAATCGGTCAATTGACACTTGCCAAAACAAGGTTTCCCAGCACAAACTACAAAGCCGCAACTCTCTCCTGGCAGAGTAAATCCTATGCAGTGTTGCCCTGACGAGATACTGCTGGTAGAGTGAGGCCCAGGGAAAACACTTTGCCTAGAGAAATCCTAGCAAAGCCATGTGTTTCCCCACATGAATGTATGTCACTTTCAGTATTTGCAAAGCACGGAGCTCAGAGGCAACATCAGATTGTGTGTATCTCCGTGAGAGAAAGAACACTGTGACTTCACCCATTCCTCTGACAAAAGCAGTTAGAAGGAGAAAACCGTCCTTTGGTTTCGCTTCCCCGCAATGAGCTCGGCAAACTGCCCTTCGCGAAGGGCAGTTTTCCCCCGGAGAACTGCCTTGCGCTAGCCGTGTTCTGGCAGTGGAACGAGTAGGCAGTGTTAGCGTTAAGCTATTGTGAAGACTCGCTTTGGCCCAGGGAAAACAAAGCGCCTGGGGAAATCTTAACAGACCCCGGGGGCTTTTCACGGTTCCAAGTGTGGAACTGCAGACTCTTTTCCAAAGAAGAGAGCGCACAGGCAACAGCAGCCTGCACGTTTCTCAGTGAAAGGGAGAACTCCCTGACTTCATCCAGTCCTCTGAGGAAAGCAGGCAGAAGGAGAGAAACTTTCTTTCCTTCCTCTTTCCTGCAATGAATTCCTCATTTGCTCCTGCAAACGCTAGGTTTCTTCTGAAAAACTACCTCGCGGTGCACGTATCCTTCCAGAGGAGCAACGACATAGTTTTAGCTTGAAGAGATTGGGAAAGCACATAGGGGGAAAAGGCCTTTTCGTGTTATGTGTTCTGCCTGAATTCGATCAATTCGCACTTGCGAAAGCAAGGTTCCCCAGCTCAAACTACAAAGCAGCAACTCTCTCCTGGCAGAGTAAATCCTATGCAGTGTTGCCCTGACGAGATACTGTTGGTAGAGTGAGGCCCAGGGAAAACACATTGCCTAGAGAAATCCTAGCAAAGCCGTATGTTTCCCCACATGAATGTATGTCAGTTTGAGGTCTTTGCCAAGAACGGAGCTCAGAGGCAACATCAGATTGTGTGTATCTCCGTGAGAGAAAGAACACTGTGACTTGACCCATTCCTCTGACGAAACCAGTTAGAAGGAGAAAACCGTCCTTTGGTTTCGCTTTCCCGCAATGAGCTCGGCAAAGTGCCCTTCGCGAAGGGCAGTTTTCCCCCGGAGAACTGCCTTGCGCTAGCCGTGTTCTGGCAGTGGAACGAGTAGGCAGTGTTAGCGTTAAGCTATTGTGAAGGCTCGCTTTGGCCCAGGGAAAACAAAGCGCCTGGGGAAATCTTAACAGACCCCGGGGGCTTTTCACGGTTCCAAGTGTGGAACTGCAGACTCTTTTCCAAAGAAGAGAGCGCACAGGCAACAGCAGCCTGCACGTTTCTCAGTGAAAGGGAGAACTCCCTGACTTCATCCAGTCCTCTGAGGAAAGCAGGCAGAAGGAGAGAAACTTTCTTTCCTTCCTCTTTCCTGCAATGAATTCCTGATTTGCTCTTGCAAACGCTAGGCTTCTTCTGAAAAACTACCTCGCGGTGCACGTATCCTTCCAGAGGAGCAACGACATAGTTTTAGCTTGAAGAGATTGGGAAAGCACACAGGGAGAAAAGGCCTTTTCGTGTTCTGTGTTCTGCCTGAAATCGGTCAATTGGCACTTGCCAAAACAAGGTTTCCTAGCACAAACTACAAAGCCGCAACTCTCTCCTGGCAGAGTAAATCCTGTGCAGTGTTGCCCTGACGAGATACTGCTGGTAGAGTGAGGCCCAGGGAAAACACTTTGCCTAGAGAAATCCTAGCAAAGCCATGTGTTTCCCCACATGAATGTATGTCACTTTCAGTATTTGCAAAGCACGGAGCTCAGAGGCAACATCAGATTGTGTGTATCTCCGTGAGAGAAAGAACACTGTGACTTCACCCATTCCTCTGACAAAAGCAGTTAGAAGGAGAAAACCGTCCTTTGGTTTCGCTTTCCCGCAATGAGCTCGGCAAACTGCCCTTCGCGAAGGGCAGTTTTCCCCCGGAGAACTGCCTTGCGCTAGCCGTGTTCTGGCAGTGGAACGAGTAGGCAGTGTTAGCGTTAAGCTATTGTGAAGACTCGCTTTGGCCCAGGGAAAACAAAGCGCCTGGGGAAATCTTAACAGACCCCGGGGCTTTTCACGGTTCCAAGTGTGGAACTGCAGACTCTTTTCCAAAGAAGAGAGCGCACAGGCAACAGCAGCCTGCACGTTTCTCAGTGAAAGGGAGAACTCCCTGACTTCATCCAGTCCTCTGAGGAAAGCAGGCAGAAGGAGAGAAACTTTCTTTCCTTCCTCTTTCCTGCAATGAATTCCTCATTTGCTCCTGCAAACGCTAGGTTTCTTCTGAAAAACTACCTCGCGGTGCACGTATCCTTCCAGAGGAGCAATGACATAGTTTTAGCTTGAAGAGATTGGGAAAGCACATAGGGGGAAAAGGCCTTTTCGTGTTATGTTTTCTGCCTGAATTCGATCAATTCGCACTTGCGAAAGCAAGGTTCCCCAGCTCAAACTACAAAGCAGCAACTCTCTCCTGGCAGAGTAAATCCTATGCAGTGTTGCCCTGACGAGATACTGTTGGTAGAGTGAGGCCCAGGGAAAACACTTTGCCTAGAGAAATCCTAGCAAAGCCGTATGTTTCCCCACATGAATGTATGTCAGTTTGAGGTCTTTGCCAAGAACGGAGCTCAGAGGCAACATCAGATTGTGTGTATCTCCGTGAGAGAAAGAACACTGTGACTTCACCCATTCCTCTGACGAAACCAGTTAGAAGGAGAAAACCGTCCTTTGGTTTCGCTTTCCCGCAATGAGCTCGGCAAACTGCCCTTCGCGAAGGGCAGTTTTCCCCCAGAGAACTGCCTTGCAATAGCCGTGTTCTGGCAGTGGAACGAGTAGGCAGTGTTAGCGTTAAGCTATTGTGAAGACTCGCTTTGGCCCAGGGAAAACAAAGCGCCTGGGGAAATCTTAACAGACCCCGGGGGCTTTTCACGGTTCCAAGTGTGGAACTGCAGACTCTTTTCCAAAGAAGAGAGCGCACAGGCAACAGCAGCCTGCACGTTTCTCAGTGAAAGGGAGAACTCCCTGACTTCATCCAGTCCTCTGAGGAAAGCAGGCAGAAGGAGAGAAACTTTCTTTCCTTCCTCTTTCCTGCAATGAATTCCTCATTTGCTCCTGCAAACGCTAGGTTTCTTCTGAAAAACTACCTCGCGGTGCACGTATCCTTCCAGAGGAGCAATGACATAGTTTTAGCTTGAAGAGATTGGGAAAGCACATAGGGGGAAAAGGCCTTTTCGTGTTATGTTTTCTGCCTGAATTCGATCAATTCGCACTTGCGAAAGCAAGGTTCCCCAGCTCAAACTACAAAGCAGCAACTCTCTCCTGGCAGAGTAAATCCTATGCAGTGTTGCCCTGACGAGATACTGCTGGTAGAGTGAGGCCCAGGGAAAACACATTGCCTAGAGAAATCCCAGCAAAGCCGTCTGTTTCCCCACATGAATGTATGTCAGTTTGAGGTCTTTGCCAAGAACGGAGCTCAGAGGCAACATCAGATTGTGTGTATCTCCGTGAGAGAAAGAACACTGTGACTTGACCCATTCCTCTGACGAAACCAGTTAGAAGGAGAAAACCGTCCTTTGGTTTCGCTTTCCCGCAATGAGCTCGGCAAACTGCCCTTCGCGAAGGGCAGTTTTCCCCCAGAGAACTGCCTTGCAATAGCCGTGTTCTGGCAGTGGAACGAGTAGGCAGTGTTAGCGTTAAGCTATTGTGAAGACTCGCTTTGGCCCAGGGAAAACAAAGCGCCTGGGGAAATCTTAACAGACCCCGGGGGCTTTTCACGGTTCCAAGTGTGGAACTGCAGACTCTTTTCCAAAGAAGAGAGCGCACAGGCAACAGCAGCCTGCACGTTTCTCAGTGAAAGGGAGAACTCCCTGACTTCATCCAGTCCTCTGAGGAAAGCAGGCAGAAGGAGAGAAACTTTCTTTCCTTCCTCTTTCCTGCAATGAATTCCTCATTTGCTCCTGCAAACGCTAGGTTTCTTCTGAAAAACTACCTCGCGGTGCACGTATCCTTCCAGAGGAGCAACGACATAGTTTTAGCTTGAAGAGATTGGGAAAGCACATAGGGGGAAAAGGCCTTTTCGTGTTATGTGTTCTGCCTGAATTCGATCTATTCGCACTTGCGAAAGCAAGGTTCCCCAGCTCAAACTACAAAGCAGCAACTCTCTCCTGGCAGAGTAAATCCTATGCAGTGTTGCCCTGACGAGATACTGTTGGTAGAGTGAGGCCCAGGGAAAACACATTGCCTAGAGAAATCCTAGCAAAGCCGTATGTTTCCCCACATGAATGTATGTCAGTTTGAGGTCTTTGCCAAGAACGGAGCTCAGAGGCAACATGAGATTGTGTGTATCTCCGTGAGAGAAAGAACACTGTGACTTGACCCATTCCTCTGACGAAACCAGTTAGAAGGAGAAAACCGTCCTTTGGTTTCGCTTTCCCGCAATGAGCTCGGCAAACTGCCCTTCGCGAAGGGCAGTTTTCCCCCGGAGAACTGCCTTGCGCTAGCCGTGTTCTGGCAGTGGAACGAGTAGGCAGTGTTAGCGTTAAGCTATTGTGAAGACTCGCTTTGGCCCAGGGAAAACAAAGCGCCTGGGGAAATCTTAACAGACCCCGGGGCTTTTCACGGTTCCAAGTGTGGAACTGCAGACTCTTTTCCAAAGAAGAGAGCGCACAGGCAACAGCAGCCTGCACGTTTCTCAGTGAAAGGGAGAACTCCCTGACTTCATCCAGTCCTCTGAGGAAAGCAGGCAGAAGGAGAGAAACTTTCTTTCCTTCCTCTTTCCTGCAATGAATTCCTGATTTGCTCTTGCAAACGCTAGGCTTCTTCTGAAAAACTACCTCGCGGTGCACGTATCCTTCCAGAGGAGCAACGACATAGTTTTAGCTTGAAGAGATTGGGAAAGCACACAGGGAGAAAAGGCCTTTTCGTGTTCTGTGTTCTGCCTGAAATCGGTCAATTGGCACTTGCCAAAACAAGGTTTCCTAGCACAAACTACAAAGCCGCAACTCTCTCCTGGCAGAGTAAATCCTGTGCAGTGTTGCCCTGACGAGATACTGCTGGTAGAGTGAGGCCCAGGGAAAACACTTTGCCTAGAGAAATCCTAGCAAAGCCATGTGTTTCCCCACATGAATGTATGTCACTTTCAGTATTTGCAAAGCACGGAGCTCAGAGGCAACATCAGATTGTGTGTATCTCCGTGAGAGAAAGAACACTGTGACTTCACCCATTCCTCTGACAAAAGCAGTTAGAAGGAGAAAACCGTCCTTTGGTTTCGCTTTCCCGCAATGAGCTCGGCAAACTGCCCTTCGCGAAGGGCAGTTTTCCCCCGGAGAACTGCCTTGCGCTAGCCGTGTTCTGGCAGTGGAACGAGTAGGCAGTGTTAGCGTTAAGCTATTGTGAAGACTCGCTTTGGCCCAGGGAAAACAAAGCGCCTGGGGAAATCTTAACAGACCCCGGGGCTTTTCACGGTTCCAAGTGTGGAACTGCAGACTCTTTTCCAAAGAAGAGAGCGCACAGGCAACAGCAGCCTGCACGTTTCTCAGTGAAAGGGAGAACTCCCTGACTTCATCCAGTCCTCTGAGGAAAGCAGGCAGAAGGAGAGAAACTTTCTTTCCTTCCTCTTTCCTGCAATGAATTCCTCATTTGCTCCTGCAAACGCTAGGTTTCTTCTGAAAAACTACCTCGCGGTGCACGTATCCTTCCAGAGGAGCAATGACATAGTTTTAGCTTGAAGAGATTGGGAAAGCACATAGGGGGAAAAGGCCTTTTCGTGTTATGTTTTCTGCCTGAATTCGATCAATTCGCACTTGCGAAAGCAAGGTTCCCCAGCTCAAACTACAAAGCAGCAACTCTCTCCTGGCAGAGTAAATCCTATGCAGTGTTGCCCTGACGAGATACTGCTGGTAGAGTGAGGCCCAGGGAAAACACATTGCCTAGAGAAATCCCAGCAAAGCCGTATGTTTCCCCACATGAATGTATGTCAGTTTGAGGTCTTTGCCAAGAACGGAGCTCAGAGGCAACATGAGATTGTGTGTATCTCCGTGAGAGAAAGAACACTGTGACTTGACCCATTCCTCTGACGAAACCAGTTAGAAGGAGAAAACCGTCCTTTGGTTTCGCTTTCCCGCAATGAGCTCTGCAAACTGCCCTTCGCGAAGGGCAGTTTTCCCCCAGAGAACTGCCTTGCAATAGCCGTGTTCTGGCAGTGGAACGAGTAGGCAGTGTTAGCGTTAAGCTATTGTGAAGACTCGCTTTGGCCCAGGGAAAACAAAGCGCCTGGGAAATCTTAACAGACCCCGGGGGCTTTTCACGGTTCCAAGTGTGGAACTGCAGACTCTTTTCCAAAGAAGAGAGCGCACAGGCAACAGCAGCCTGCACGTTTCTCAGTGAAAGGGAGAACTCCCTGACTTCATCCAGTCCTCTGAGGAAAGCAGGCAGAAGGAGAGAAACTTTCTTTCCTTCCTCTTTCCTGCAATGAATTCCTCATTTGCTCCTGCAAACGCTAGGTTTCTTCTGAAAAACTACCTCGCGGTGCACGTATCCTTCCAGAGGAGCAATGACATAGTTTTAGCTTGAAGAGATTGGGAAAGCACATAGGGGGAAAAGGCCTTTTCGTGTTATGTGTTCTGCCTGAATTCGATCAATTCGCACTTGCGAAAGCAAGGTTCCCCAGCTCAAACTACAAAGCAGCAACTCTCTCCTGGCAGAGTAAATCCTATGCAGTGTTGCCCTGACGAGATACTGCTGGTAGAGTGAGGCCCAGGGAAAACACATTGCCTAGAGAAATCCCAGCAAAGCCGTATGTTTCCCCACATGAATGTATGTCAGTTTGAGGTCTTTGCCAAGAACGGAGCTCAGAGGCAACATCAGATTGTGTGTATCTCCGGGAGAGAAAGAACACTGTGACTTGACCCATTCCTCTGACGAAACCAGTTAGAAGGAGAAAACCGTCCTTTGGTTTCGCTTTCCCGCAATGAGCTCGGCAAACTGCCCTTCGCGAAGGGCAGTTTTCCCCCAGAGAACTGCCTTGCAATAGCCGTGTTCTGGCAGTGGAACGAGTAGGCAGTGTTAGCGTTAAGCTATTGTGAAGACTCGCTTTGGCCCAGGGAAAACAAAGCGCCTGGGGAAATCTTAACAGACCCCGGGGGCTTTTCACGGTTCCAAGTGTGGAACTGCAGACTCTTTTCCAAAGAAGAGAGCGCACAGGCAACAGCAGCCTGCACGTTTCTCAGTGAAAGGGAGAACTCCCTGACTTCATCCAGTCCTCTGAGGAAAGCAGGCAGAAGGAGAGAAACTTTCTTTCCTTCCTCTTTCCTGCAATGAATTCCTCATTTGCTCCTGCAAACGCTAGGTTTCTTCTGAAAAACTACCTCGCGGTGCACGTATCCTTCCAGAGGAGCAACGACATAGTTTTAGCTTGAAGAGATTGGGAAAGCACATAGGGGGAAAAGGCCTTTTCGTGTTATGTGTTCTGCCTGAATTCGATCTATTCGCACTTGTGAAAGCAAGGTTCCCCAGCTCAAACTACAAAGCAGCAACTCTCTCCTGGCAGAGTAAATCCTATGCAGTGTTGCCCTGACGAGATACTGTTGGTAGAGTGAGGCCCAGGGAAAACACATTGCCTAGAGAAATCCTAGCAAAGCCGTATGTTTCCCCACATGAATGTATGTCAGTTTGAGGTCTTTGCCAAGAACGGAGCTCAGAGGCAACATGAGATTGTGTGTATCTCCGTGAGAGAAAGAACACTGTGACTTGACCCATTCCTCTGACGAAACCAGTTAGAAGGAGAAAACCGTCCTTTGGTTTCGCTTTCCCGCAATGAGCTCGGCAAACTGCCCTTCGCGAAGGGCAGTTTTCCCCCGGAGAACTGCCTTGCGCTAGCCGTGTTCTGGCAGTGGAACGAGTAGGCAGTGTTAGCGTTAAGCTATTGTGAAGACTCGCTTTGGCCCAGGGAAAACAAAGCGCCTGGGGAAATCTTAACAGACCCCGGGGCTTTTCACGGTTCCAAGTGTGGAACTGCAGACTCTTTTCCAAAGAAGAGAGCGCACAGGCAACAGCAGCCTGCACGTTTCTCAGTGAAAGGGAGAACTCCCTGACTTCATCCAGTCCTCTGAGGAAAGCAGGCAGAAGGAGAGAAACTTTCTTTCCTTCCTCTTTCCTGCAATGAATTCCTGATTTGCTCTTGCAAACGCTAGGCTTCTTCTGAAAAACTACCTCGCGGTGCACGTATCCTTCCAGAGGAGCAACGACATAGTTTTAGCTTGAAGAGATTGGGAAAGCACACAGGGAGAAAAGGCCTTTTCGTGTTCTGTGTTCTGCCTGAAATCGGTCAATTGGCACTTGCCAAAACAAGGTTTCCTAGCACAAACTACAAAGCCGCAACTCTCTCCTGGCAGAGTAAATCCTGTGCAGTGTTGCCCTGACGAGATACTGCTGGTAGAGTGAGGCCCAGGGAAAACACTTTGCCTAGAGAAATCCTAGCAAAGCCATGTGTTTCCCCACATGAATGTATGTCACTTTCAGTATTTGCAAAGCACGGAGCTCAGAGGCAACATCAGATTGTGTGTATCTCCGTGAGAGAAAGAACACTGTGACTTCACCCATTCCTCTGACAAAAGCAGTTAGAAGGAGAAAACCGTCCTTTGGTTTCGCTTTCCCGCAATGAGCTCGGCAAACTGCCCTTCGCGAAGGGCAGTTTTCCCCCGGAGAACTGCCTTGCGCTAGCCGTGTTCTGGCAGTGGAACGAGTAGGCAGTGTTAGCGTTAAGCTATTGTGAAGACTCGCTTTGGCCCAGGGAAAACAAAGCGCCTGGGGAAATCTTAACAGACCCCGGGGCTTTTCACGGTTCCAAGTGTGGAACTGCAGACTCTTTTCCAAAGAAGAGAGCGCACAGGCAACAGCAGCCTGCACGTTTCTCAGTGAAAGGGAGAACTCCCTGACTTCATCCAGTCCTCTGAGGAAAGCAGGCAGAAGGAGAGAAACTTTCTTTCCTTCCTCTTTCCTGCAATGAATTCCTCATTTGCTCCTGCAAACGCTAGGTTTCTTCTGAAAAACTACCTCGCGGTGCACGTATCCTTCCAGAGGAGCAATGACATAGTTTTAGCTTGAAGAGATTGGGAAAGCACATAGGGGGAAAAGGCCTTTTCGTGTTATGTTTTCTGCCTGAATTCGATCAATTCGCACTTGCGAAAGCAAGGTTCCCCAGCTCAAACTACAAAGCAGCAACTCTCTCCTGGCAGAGTAAATCCTATGCAGTGTTGCCCTGACGAGATACTGCTGGTAGAGTGAGGCCCAGGGAAAACACATTGCCTAGAGAAATCCCAGCAAAGCCGTATGTTTCCCCACATGAATGTATGTCAGTTTGAGGTCTTTGCCAAGAACGGAGCTCAGAGGCAACATGAGATTGTGTGTATCTCCGTGAGAGAAAGAACACTGTGACTTGACCCATTCCTCTGACGAAACCAGTTAGAAGGAGAAAACCGTCCTTTGGTTTCGCTTTCCCGCAATGAGCTCTGCAAACTGCCCTTCGCGAAGGGCAGTTTTCCCCCAGAGAACTGCCTTGCAATAGCCGTGTTCTGGCAGTGGAACGAGTAGGCAGTGTTAGCGTTAAGCTATTGTGAAGACTCGCTTTGGCCCAGGGAAAACAAAGCGCCTGGGAAATCTTAACAGACCCCGGGGGCTTTTCACGGTTCCAAGTGTGGAACTGCAGACTCTTTTCCAAAGAAGAGAGCGCACAGGCAACAGCAGCCTGCACGTTTCTCAGTGAAAGGGAGAACTCCCTGACTTCATCCAGTCCTCTGAGGAAAGCAGGCAGAAGGAGAGAAACTTTCTTTCCTTCCTCTTTCCTGCAATGAATTCCTCATTTGCTCCTGCAAACGCTAGGTTTCTTCTGAAAAACTACCTCGCGGTGCACGTATCCTTCCAGAGGAGCAATGACATAGTTTTAGCTTGAAGAGATTGGGAAAGCACATAGGGGGAAAAGGCCTTTTCGTGTTATGTGTTCTGCCTGAATTCGATCAATTCGCACTTGCGAAAGCAAGGTTCCCCAGCTCAAACTACAAAGCAGCAACTCTCTCCTGGCAGAGTAAATCCTATGCAGTGTTGCCCTGACGAGATACTGCTGGTAGAGTGAGGCCCAGGGAAAACACATTGCCTAGAGAAATCCCAGCAAAGCCGTATGTTTCCCCACATGAATGTATGTCAGTTTGAGGTCTTTGCCAAGAACGGAGCTCAGAGGCAACATCAGATTGTGTGTATCTCCGGGAGAGAAAGAACACTGTGACTTGACCCATTCCTCTGACGAAACCAGTTAGAAGGAGAAAACCGTCCTTTGGTTTCGCTTTCCCGCAATGAGCTCGGCAAACTGCCCTTCGCGAAGGGCAGTTTTCCCCCAGAGAACTGCCTTGCAATAGCCGTGTTCTGGCAGTGGAACGAGTAGGCAGTGTTAGCGTTAAGCTATTGTGAAGACTCGCTTTGGCCCAGGGAAAACAAAGCGCCTGGGGAAATCTTAACAGACCCCGGGGGCTTTTCACGGTTCCAAGTGTGGAACTGCAGACTCTTTTCCAAAGAAGAGAGCGCACAGGCAACAGCAGCCTGCACGTTTCTCAGTGAAAGGGAGAACTCCCTGACTTCATCCAGTCCTCTGAGGAAAGCAGGCAGAAGGAGAGAAACTTTCTTTCCTTCCTCTTTCCTGCAATGAATTCCTCATTTGCTCCTGCAAACGCTAGGTTTCTTCTGAAAAACTACCTCGCGGTGCACGTATCCTTCCAGAGGAGCAACGACATAGTTTTAGCTTGAAGAGATTGGGAAAGCACATAGGGGGAAAAGGCCTTTTCGTGTTATGTGTTCTGCCTGAATTCGATCTATTCGCACTTGCGAAAGCAAGGTTCCCCAGCTCAAACTACAAAGCAGCAACTCTCTCCTGGCAGAGTAAATCCTATGCAGTGTTGCCCTGACGAGATACTGTTGGTAGAGTGAGGCCCAGGGAAAACACATTGCCTAGAGAAATCCTAGCAAAGCCGTATGTTTCCCCACATGAATGTATGTCAGTTTGAGGTCTTTGCCAAGAACGGAGCTCAGAGGCAACATGAGATTGTGTGTATCTCCGTGAGAGAAAGAACACTGTGACTTGACCCATTCCTCTGACGAAACCAGTTAGAAGGAGAAAACCGTCCTTTGGTTTCGCTTTCCCGCAATGAGCTCGGCAAACTGCCCTTCGCGAAGGGCAGTTTTCCCCCGGAGAACTGCCTTGCGCTAGCCGTGTTCTGGCAGTGGAACGAGTAGGCAGTGTTAGCGTTAAGCTATTGTGAAGACTCGCTTTGGCCCAGGGAAAACAAAGCGCCTGGGGAAATCTTAACAGACCCCGGGGCTTTTCACGGTTCCAAGTGTGGAACTGCAGACTCTTTTCCAAAGAAGAGAGCGCACAGGCAACAGCAGCCTGCACGTTTCTCAGTGAAAGGGAGAACTCCCTGACTTCATCCAGTCCTCTGAGGAAAGCAGGCAGAAGGAGAGAAACTTTCTTTCCTTCCTCTTTCCTGCAATGAATTCCTGATTTGCTCTTGCAAACGCTAGGCTTCTTCTGAAAAACTACCTCGCGGTGCACGTATCCTTCCAGAGGAGCAACGACATAGTTTTAGCTTGAAGAGATTGGGAAAGCACCCAGGGAGAAAAGGCCTTTTCGTGTTCTGTGTTCTGCCTGAAATCGGTCAATTGGCACTTGCCAAAACAAGGTTTCCTAGCACAAACTACAAAGCCGCAACTCTCTCCTGGCAGAGTAAATCCTGTGCAGTGTTGCCCTGACGAGATACTGCTGGTAGAGTGAGGCCCAGGGAAAACACTTTGCCTAGAGAAATCCTAGCAAAGCCATGTGTTTCCCCACATGAATGTATGTCACTTTCAGTATTTGCAAAGCACGGAGCTCAGAGGCAACATCAGATTGTGTGTATCTCCGTGAGAGAAAGAACACTGTGACTTCACCCATTCCTCTGACAAAAGCAGTTAGAAGGAGAAAACCGTCCTTTGGTTTCGCTTTCCCGCAATGAGCTCGGCAAACTGCCCTTCGCGAAGGGCAGTTTTCCCCCGGAGAACTGCCTTGCGCTAGCCGTGTTCTGGCAGTGGAACGAGTAGGCAGTGTTAGCGTTAAGCTATTGTGAAGACTCGCTTTGGCCCAGGGAAAACAAAGCGCCTGGGGAAATCTTAACAGACCCCGGGGCTTTTCACGGTTCCAAGTGTGGAACTGCAGACTCTTTTCCAAAGAAGAGAGCGCACAGGCAACAGCAGCCTGCACGTTTCTCAGTGAAAGGGAGAACTCCCTGACTTCATCCAGTCCTCTGAGGAAAGCAGGCAGAAGGAGAGAAACTTTCTTTCCTTCCTCTTTCCTGCAATGAATTCCTCATTTGCTCCTGCAAACGCTAGGTTTCTTCTGAAAAACTACCTCGCGGTGCACGTATCCTTCCAGAGGAGCAATGACATAGTTTTAGCTTGAAGAGATTGGGAAAGCACATAGGGGGAAAAGGCCTTTTCGTGTTATGTTTTCTGCCTGAATTCGATCAATTCGCACTTGCGAAAGCAAGGTTCCCCAGCTCAAACTACAAAGCAGCAACTCTCTCCTGGCAGAGTAAATCCTATGCAGTGTTGCCCTGACGAGATACTGCTGGTAGAGTGAGGCCCAGGGAAAACACATTGCCTAGAGAAATCCCAGCAAAGCCGTATGTTTCCCCACATGAATGTATGTCAGTTTGAGGTCTTTGCCAAGAACGGAGCTCAGAGGCAACATGAGATTGTGTGTATCTCCGTGAGAGAAAGAACACTGTGACTTGACCCATTCCTCTGACGAAACCAGTTAGAAGGAGAAAACCGTCCTTTGGTTTCGCTTTCCCGCAATGAGCTCTGCAAACTGCCCTTCGCGAAGGGCAGTTTTCCCCCAGAGAACTGCCTTGCAATAGCCGTGTTCTGGCAGTGGAACGAGTAGGCAGTGTTAGCGTTAAGCTATTGTGAAGACTCGCTTTGGCCCAGGGAAAACAAAGCGCCTGGGAAATCTTAACAGACCCCGGGGGCTTTTCACGGTTCCAAGTGTGGAACTGCAGACTCTTTTCCAAAGAAGAGAGCGCACAGGCAACAGCAGCCTGCACGTTTCTCAGTGAAAGGGAGAACTCCCTGACTTCATCCAGTCCTCTGAGGAAAGCAGGCAGAAGGAGAGAAACTTTCTTTCCTTCCTCTTTCCTGCAATGAATTCCTCATTTGCTCCTGCAAACGCTAGGTTTCTTCTGAAAAACTACCTCGCGGTGCACGTATCCTTCCAGAGGAGCAATGACATAGTTTTAGCTTGAAGAGATTGGGAAAGCACATAGGGGGAAAAGGCCTTTTCGTGTTATGTGTTCTGCCTGAATTCGATCAATTCGCACTTGCGAAAGCAAGGTTCCCCAGCTCAAACTACAAAGCAGCAACTCTCTCCTGGCAGAGTAAATCCTATGCAGTGTTGCCCTGACGAGATACTGCTGGTAGAGTGAGGCCCAGGGAAAACACATTGCCTAGAGAAATCCCAGCAAAGCCGTATGTTTCCCCACATGAATGTATGTCAGTTTGAGGTCTTTGCCAAGAACGGAGCTCAGAGGCAACATCAGATTGTGTGTATCTCCGGGAGAGAAAGAACACTGTGACTTGACCCATTCCTCTGACGAAACCAGTTAGAAGGAGAAAACCGTCCTTTGGTTTCGCTTTCCCGCAATGAGCTCGGCAAACTGCCCTTCGCGAAGGGCAGTTTTCCCCCAGAGAACTGCCTTGCAATAGCCGTGTTCTGGCAGTGGAACGAGTAGGCAGTGTTAGCGTTAAGCTATTGTGAAGACTCGCTTTGGCCCAGGGAAAACAAAGCGCCTGGGGAAATCTTAACAGACCCCGGGGGCTTTTCACGGTTCCAAGTGTGGAACTGCAGACTCTTTTCCAAAGAAGAGAGCGCACAGGCAACAGCAGCCTGCACGTTTCTCAGTGAAAGGGAGAACTCCCTGACTTCATCCAGTCCTCTGAGGAAAGCAGGCAGAAGGAGAGAAACTTTCTTTCCTTCCTCTTTCCTGCAATGAATTCCTCATTTGCTCCTGCAAACGCTAGGTTTCTTCTGAAAAACTACCTCGCGGTGCACGTATCCTTCCAGAGGAGCAACGACATAGTTTTAGCTTGAAGAGATTGGGAAAGCACATAGGGGGAAAAGGCCTTTTCGTGTTATGTGTTCTGCCTGAATTCGATCTATTCGCACTTGCGAAAGCAAGGTTCCCCAGCTCAAACTACAAAGCAGCAACTCTCTCCTGGCAGAGTAAATCCTATGCAGTGTTGCCCTGACGAGATACTGTTGGTAGAGTGAGGCCCAGGGAAAACACATTGCCTAGAGAAATCCTAGCAAAGCCGTATGTTTCCCCACATGAATGTATGTCAGTTTGAGGTCTTTGCCAAGAACGGAGCTCAGAGGCAACATGAGATTGTGTGTATCTCCGTGAGAGAAAGAACACTGTGACTTGACCCATTCCTCTGACGAAACCAGTTAGAAGGAGAAAACCGTCCTTTGGTTTCGCTTTCCCGCAATGAGCTCGGCAAACTGCCCTTCGCGAAGGGCAGTTTTCCCCCGGAGAACTGCCTTGCGCTAGCCGTGTTCTGGCAGTGGAACGAGTAGGCAGTGTTAGCGTTAAGCTATTGTGAAGACTCGCTTTGGCCCAGGGAAAACAAAGCGCCTGGGGAAATCTTAACAGACCCCGGGGCTTTTCACGGTTCCAAGTGTGGAACTGCAGACTCTTTTCCAAAGAAGAGAGCGCACAGGCAACAGCAGCCTGCACGTTTCTCAGTGAAAGGGAGAACTCCCTGACTTCATCCAGTCCTCTGAGGAAAGCAGGCAGAAGGAGAGAAACTTTCTTTCCTTCCTCTTTCCTGCAATGAATTCCTGATTTGCTCTTGCAAACGCTAGGCTTCTTCTGAAAAACTACCTCGCGGTGCACGTATCCTTCCAGAGGAGCAACGACATAGTTTTAGCTTGAAGAGATTGGGAAAGCACACAGGGAGAAAAGGCCTTTTCGTGTTCTGTGTTCTGCCTGAAATCGGTCAATTGGCACTTGCCAAAACAAGGTTTCCTAGCACAAACTACAAAGCCGCAACTCTCTCCTGGCAGAGTAAATCCTGTGCAGTGTTGCCCTGACGAGATACTGCTGGTAGAGTGAGGCCCAGGGAAAACACTTTGCCTAGAGAAATCCTAGCAAAGCCATGTGTTTCCCCACATGAATGTATGTCACTTTCAGTATTTGCAAAGCACGGAGCTCAGAGGCAACATCAGATTGTGTGTATCTCCGTGAGAGAAAGAACACTGTGACTTCACCCATTCCTCTGACAAAAGCAGTTAGAAGGAGAAAACCGTCCTTTGGTTTCGCTTTCCCGCAATGAGCTCGGCAAACTGCCCTTCGCGAAGGGCAGTTTTCCCCCGGAGAACTGCCTTGCGCTAGCCGTGTTCTGGCAGTGGAACGAGTAGGCAGTGTTAGCGTTACGCTATTGTGAAGACTCGCTTTGGCCCAGGGAAAACAAAGCGCCTGGGGAAATCTTAACAGACCCCGGGGCTTTTCACGGTTCCAAGTGTGGAACTGCAGACTCTTTTCCAAAGAAGAGAGCGCACAGGCAACAGCAGCCTGCACGTTTCTCAGTGAAAGGGAGAACTCCCTGACTTCATCCAGTCCTCTGAGGAAAGCAGGCAGAAGGAGAGAAACTTTCTTTCCTTCCTCTTTCCTGCAATGAATTCCTCATTTGCTCCTGCAAACGCTAGGTTTCTTCTGAAAAACTACCTCGCGGTGCACGTATCCTTCCAGAGGAGCAATGACATAGTTTTAGCTTGAAGAGATTGGGAAAGCACATAGGGGGAAAAGGCCTTTTCGTGTTATGTTTTCTGCCTGAATTCGATCAATTCGCACTTGCGAAAGCAAGGTTCCCCAGCTCAAACTACAAAGCAGCAACTCTCTCCTGGCAGAGTAAATCCTATGCAGTGTTGCCCTGACGAGATACTGCTGGTAGAGTGAGGCCCAGGGAAAACACATTGCCTAGAGAAATCCCAGCAAAGCCGTATGTTTCCCCACATGAATGTATGTCAGTTTGAGGTCTTTGCCAAGAACGGAGCTCAGAGGCAACATGAGATTGTGTGTATCTCCGTGAGAGAAAGAACACTGTGACTTGACCCATTCCTCTGACGAAACCAGTTAGAAGGAGAAAACCGTCCTTTGGTTTCGCTTTCCCGCAATGAGCTCTGCAAACTGCCCTTCGCGAAGGGCAGTTTTCCCCCAGAGAACTGCCTTGCAATAGCCGTGTTCTGGCAGTGGAACGAGTAGGCAGTGTTAGCGTTAAGCTATTGTGAAGACTCGCTTTGGCCCAGGGAAAACAAAGCGCCTGGGAAATCTTAACAGACCCCGGGGGCTTTTCACGGTTCCAAGTGTGGAACTGCAGACTCTTTTCCAAAGAAGAGAGCGCACAGGCAACAGCAGCCTGCACGTTTCTCAGTGAAAGGGAGAACTCCCTGACTTCATCCAGTCCTCTGAGGAAAGCAGGCAGAAGGAGAGAAACTTTCTTTCCTTCCTCTTTCCTGCAATGAATTCCTCATTTGCTCCTGCAAACGCTAGGTTTCTTCTGAAAAACTACCTCGCGGTGCACGTATCCTTCCAGAGGAGCAACGACATAGTTTTAGCTTGAAGAGATTGGGAAAGCACATAGGGGGAAAAGGCCTTTTCGTGTTATGTGTTCTGCCTGAATTCGATCTATTCGCACTTGCGAAAGCAAGGTTCCCCAGCTCAAACTACAAAGCAGCAACTCTCTCCTGGCAGAGTAAATCCTATGCAGTGTTGCCCTGACGAGATACTGTTGGTAGAGTGAGGCCCAGGGAAAACACATTGCCTAGAGAAATCCTAGCAAAGCCGTATGTTTCCCCACATGAATGTATGTCAGTTTGAGGTCTTTGCCAAGAACGGAGCTCAGAGGCAACATGAGATTGTGTGTATCTCCGTGAGAGAAAGAACACTGTGACTTGACCCATTCCTCTGACGAAACCAGTTAGAAGGAGAAAACCGTCCTTTGGTTTCGCTTTCCCGCAATGAGCTCGGCAAACTGCCCTTCGCGAAGGGCAGTTTTCCCCCGGAGAACTGCCTTGCGCTAGCCGTGTTCTGGCAGTGGAACGAGTAGGCAGTGTTAGCGTTAAGCTATTGTGAAGGCTCGCTTTGGCCCAGGGAAAACAAAGCGCCTGGGGAAATCTTAACAGACCCCGGGGGCTTTTCACGGTTCCAAGTGTGGAACTGCAGACTCTTTTCCAAAGAAGAGAGCGCACAGGCAACAGCAGCCTGCACGTTTCTCAGTGAAAGGGAGAACTCCCTGACTTCATCCAGTCCTCTGAGCAAAGCAGGCAGAAGGAGAGAAACTTTCTTTCCTTCCTCTTTCCTGCAATGAATTCCTCATTTGCTCCTGCAAACGCTAGGTTTCTTCTGAAAAACTACCTCGCGGTGCACGTATCCTTCCAGAGGAGCAACGACATAGTTTTAGCTTGAAGAGATTGGGAAAGCACATAGGGGGAAAAGGCCTTTTCGTGTTATGTGTTCTGCCTGAATTCGATCTATTCGCACTTGCGAAAGCAAGGTTCCCCAGCTCAAACTACAAAGCAGCAACTCTCTCCTGGCAGAGTAAATCCTATGCAGTGTTGCCCTGACGAGATACTGTTGGTAGAGTGAGGCCCAGGGAAAACACATTGCCTAGAGAAATCCTAGCAAAGCCGTATGTTTCCCCACATGAATGTATGTCAGTTTGAGGTCTTTGCCAAGAACGGAGCTCAGAGGCAACATGAGATTGTGTGTATCTCCGTGAGAGAAAGAACACTGTGACTTGACCCATTCCTCTGACGAAACCAGTTAGAAGGAGAAAACCGTCCTTTGGTTTCGCTTTCCCGCAATGAGCTCGGCAAACTGCCCTTCGCGAAGGGCAGTTTTCCCCCGGAGAACTGCCTTGCGCTAGCCGTGTTCTGGCAGTGGAACGAGTAGGCAGTGTTAGCGTTAAGCTATTGTGAAGACTCGCTTTGGCCCAGGGAAAACAAAGCGCCTGGGGAAATCTTAACAGACCCCGGGGCTTTTCACGGTTCCAAGTGTGGAACTGCAGACTCTTTTCCAAAGAAGAGAGCGCACAGGCAACAGCAGCCTGCACGTTTCTCAGTGAAAGGGAGAACTCCCTGACTTCATCCAGTCCTCTGAGGAAAGCAGGCAGAAGGAGAGAAACTTTCTTTCCTTCCTCTTTCCTGCAATGAATTCCTGATTTGCTCTTGCAAACGCTAGGCTTCTTCTGAAAAACTACCTCGCGGTGCACGTATCCTTCCAGAGGAGCAACGACATAGTTTTAGCTTGAAGAGATTGGGAAAGCACCCAGGGAGAAAAGGCCTTTTCGTGTTCTGTGTTCTGCCTGAAATCGGTCAATTGGCACTTGCCAAAACAAGGTTTCCTAGCACAAACTACAAAGCCGCAACTCTCTCCTGGCAGAGTAAATCCTGTGCAGTGTTGCCCTGACGAGATACTGCTGGTAGAGTGAGGCCCAGGGAAAACACTTTGCCTAGAGAAATCCTAGCAAAGCCATGTGTTTCCCCACATGAATGTATGTCACTTTCAGTATTTGCAAAGCACGGAGCTCAGAGGCAACATCAGATTGTGTGTATCTCCGTGAGAGAAAGAACACTGTGACTTCACCCATTCCTCTGACAAAAGCAGTTAGAAGGAGAAAACCGTCCTTTGGTTTCGCTTTCCCGCAATGAGCTCGGCAAACTGCCCTTCGCGAAGGGCAGTTTTCCCCCGGAGAACTGCCTTGCGCTAGCCGTGTTCTGGCAGTGGAACGAGTAGGCAGAGTTAGCGTTAAGCTATTGTGAAGACTCGCTTTGGCCCAGGGAAAACAAAGCGCCTGGGGAAATCTTAACAGACCCCGGGGGCTTTTCACGGTTCCAAGTGTGGAACTGCAGACTCTTTTCCAAAGAAGAGAGCGCACAGGCAACAGCAGCCTGCACGTTTCTCAGTGAAAGGGAGAACTCCCTGACTTCATCCAGTCCTCTGAGCAAAGCAGGCAGAAGGAGAGAAACTTTCTTTCCTTCCTCTTTCCTGCAATGAATTCCTGATTTGCTCTTGCAAACGCTAGGCTTCTTCTGAAAAACTACCTCGTGGTGCACGTATCCTTCCAGAGGAGCAACGACATAATTTTAGCTTGAAGAGATTGGGAAAGCACACAGGGAGAAAAGGCCTTTTCGTGTTCTGTGTTCTGCCTGAAATCGGTCAATTGGCACTTGCCAAAACAAGGTTTCCTAGCACAAACTACAAAGCCGCAACTCTCTCCTGGCAGAGTAAATCCTGTGCAGTGTTGCCCTGACGAGATACTGCTGGTAGAGTGAGGCCCAGGGAAAACACTTTGCCTAGAGAAATCCTAGCAAAGCCATGTGTTTCCCCACATGAATGTATGTCACTTTCAGTATTTGCAAAGCACGGAGCTCAGAGGCAACATCAGATTGTGTGTATCTCCGTGAGAGAAAGAACACTGTGACTTCACCCATTCCTCTGACAAAAGCAGTTAGAAGGAGAAAACCGTCCTTTGGTTTCGCTTTCCCGCAATGAGCTCGGCAAACTGCCCTTCGCGAAGGGCAGTTTTCCCCCGGAGAACTGCCTTGCGCTAGCCGTGTTCTGGCAGTGGAACGAGTAGGCAGTGTTAGCGTTAAGCTATTGTGAAGACTCGCTTTGGCCCAGGGAAAACAAAGCGCCTGGGAAAATCTTAACAGACCCCGGGGCTTTTCACGGTTCCAAGTGTGGAACTGCAGACTCTTTTCCAAAGAAGAGAGCGCACAGGCAACAGCAGCCTGCACGTTTCTCAGTGAAAGGGAGAACTCCCTGACTTCATCCAGTCCTCTGAGGAAAGCAGGCAGAAGGAGAGAAACTTTCTTTCCTTCCTCTTTCCTGCAATGAATTCCTCATTTGCTCCTGCAAACGCTAGGTTTCTTCTGAAAAACTACCTCGCGGTGCACGTATCCTTCCAGAGGAGCAATGACATAGTTTTAGCTTGAAGAGATTGGGAAAGCACATAGGGGGAAAAGGCCTTTTCGTGTTATGTTTTCTGCCTGAATTCGATCAATTCGCACTTGCGAAAGCAAGGTTCCCCAGCTCAAACTACAAAGCAGCAACTCTCTCCTGGCAGAGTAAATCCTATGCAGTGTTGCCCTGACGAGATA
This sequence comes from Elephas maximus indicus, assembly GCF_024166365.1. Taxonomy (NCBI): domain Eukaryota; kingdom Metazoa; phylum Chordata; class Mammalia; order Proboscidea; family Elephantidae; genus Elephas; species Elephas maximus. Next base: position 23,208,422 of record NC_064830.1, read on the forward strand.
CTGCTGGTAGAGTGAGGCCCAGGGAAAACACATTGCCTAGAGAAATCCCAGCAAAGCCGTATGTTTCCCCACATGAATGTATGTCAGTTTGAGGTCTTTGCCAAGAACGGAGCTCAGAGGCAACATCAGATTGTGTGTATCTCCGTGAGAGAAAGAACACTGTGACTTGACCCATTCCTCTGACGAAACCAGTTAGAAGGAGAAAACCGTCCTTTGGTTTCGCTTTCCCACAATGAGCTTGGCAAACTGCCCTTCACGAAGGGCAGTTTTCCCCCGGAGAACTGCCTTGCGCTAGCCGTGTTCTGGCAGTGGAACGAGTAGGCAGGGTTAGCGTTAAGCTATTGTGAAGACTCGCTTTGGCCCAGGGAAAACAAAGCGCCTGGGGAAATCTTAACAGACCCCGGGGGCTTTTCACGGTTCCAAGTGTGGAACTGCAGACTCTTTTCCAAAGAAGAGAGCGCACAGGCAACAGCAGCCTGCACGTTTCTCAGTGAAAGGGAGAACTCCCCGACTTCATCCAGTCCTCTGAGCAAAACACGCAGAAGGAGAGAAACTTTCTTTCCTTCCTCTTTCCTGCAATGAATTCCTGATTTGCTCTTGCAAACGCTAGGCTTCTTCTGAAAAACTACCTCGCGGTGCACGTATCCTTCCAGAGGAGCAACGACATAGTTTTAGCTTGAAGAGATTGGGAAAGCACCCAGGGAGAAAAGGCCTTTTCGTGTTCTGTGCTCCTCCTGAAATCGGTCAATTGACACTTGCAAAAACAAGGTATCCCAGCACAAACTACAAAGCCGCAACTCTCTCCTGGCAGAGTAAATCCTATGCAGTGTTGCCCTGACGAGATACTGCTGGTAGAGTGAGACCCAGGGAAAACACTTTGCCTAGAGAAATCCTAGCAAAGCCATGTGTTTCCCCACATGAATGTATGTCACTTTCAGTATTTGCAAAGCACGGAGCTCAGAGGCAACATCAGATTGTGTGTATCTCCGTGAGAGAAAGAACACTGTGACTTCACCCATTCCTCTGACGAAACCAGTTGGAAGGAGAAAACCGTCCTTTGGTTTCGCTTTCCCGCAATGAGCTCGGCAAACTGCCCTTCGCGAAGGGCAGTTTTCCCCCGGAGAACTGCCTTGCGCTAGCCGTGTTCTGGCAGTGGAACGAGTAGGCAGTGTTAGCGTTAAGCTATTGTGAAGGCTCGCTTTGGCCCAGGGAAAACAAAGCGCCTGGGGAAATCTTAACAGACCCCGGGGGCTTTTCACGGTTCCAAGTGTGGAACTGCAGACTCTTTTCCAAAGAAGAGAGCGCACAGGCAACAGCAGCCTGCACGTTTCTCAGTGAAAGGGAGAACTCCCTGACTTCATCCAGTCCTCTGAGCAAAGCAGGCAGAAGGAGAGAAACTTTCTTTCCTTCCTCTTTCCTGCAATGAATTCCTGATTTGCTCTTGCAAACGCTAGGCTTCTTCTGAAAAACTACCTCGCGGTGCACGTATCCTTCCAGAGGAGCAACGACATAGTTTTAGCTTGAAGAGATTGGGAAAGCACCCAGGGAGAAAAGGCCTTTTCGTGTTCTGTGTTCTGCCTGAAATCGGTCAATTGGCACTTGCCAAAACAAGGTTTCCTAGCACAAACTACAAAGCCGCAACTCTCTCCTGGCAGAGTAAATCCTGTGCAGTGTTGCCCTGACGAGATACTGCTGGTAGAGTGAGGCCCAGGGAAAACACTTTGCCTAGAGAAATCCTAGCAAAGCCATGTGTTTCCCCACATGAATGTATGTCACTTTCAGTATTTGCAAAGCACGGAGCTCAGAGGCAACATCAGATTGTGTGTATCTCCGTGAGAGAAAGAACACTGTGACTTCACCCATTCCTCTGACAAAAGCAGTTAGAAGGAGAAAACCGTCCTTTGGTTTCGCTTTCCCGCAATGAGCTCGGCAAACTGCCCTTCGCGAAGGGCAGTTTTCCCCCGGAGAACTGCCTTGCGCTAGCCGTGTTCTGGCAGTGGAACGAGTAGGCAGAGTTAGCGTTAAGCTATTGTGAAGACTCGCTTTGGCCCAGGGAAAACAAAGCGCCTGGGGAAATCTTAACAGACCCCGGGGCTTTTCACGGTTCCAAGTGTGGAACTGCAGACTCTTTTCCAAAGAAGAGAGCGCACAGGCAACAGCAGCCTGCACGTTTCTCAGTGAAAGGGAGAACTCCCTGACTTCATCCAGTCCTCTGAGCAAAGCAGGCAGAAGGAGAGAAACTTTCTTTCCTTCCTCTTTCCTGCAATGAATTCCTGATTTGCTCTTGCAAACGCTAGGCTTCTTCTGAAAAACTACCTCGCGGTGCACGTATCCTTCCAGAGGAGCAACGACATAGTTTTAGCTTGAAGAGATTGGGAAAGCACCCAGGGAGAAAAGGCCTTTTCGTGTTCTGTGTTCTGCCTGAAATCGGTCAATTGGCACTTGCCAAAACAAGGTTTCCTAGCACAAACTACAAAGCTGCAACTCTCTCCTGGCAGAGTAAATCCTGTACAGCGTTGCCCTGACGAGATACTGCTGGTAGAGTGAGGCCCAGGGAAAACACTTTGCCTAGAGAAATCCTAGCAAAGCTATGTGTTTCCCCACATGAATGTATGTCACTTTCAGTATTTGCAAAGCACGGAGCTCAGAGGCAACATCAGATTGTGTGTATCTCCGTGAGAGAAAGAACACTGTGACTTGACCCATTCCTCTGACGAAACCAGTTAGAAGGAGAAAACCGTCCTTTGGTTTCGCTTTCCCGCAATGAGCTCGGCAAACTGCCCTTCGCGAAGGGCAGTTTTCCCCCGGAGAACTGCCTTGCGCTAGCCGTGTTCTGGCAGTGGAACGAGTAGGCAGTGTTAGCGTTAAGCTATTGTGAAGGCTCGCTTTGGCCCAGGGAAAACAAAGCGCCTGGGGAAATCTTAACAGACCCCGGGGGCTTTTCACGGTTCCAAGTGTGGAACTGCAGACTCTTTTCCAAAGAAGAGAGCGCACAGGCAACAGCAGCCTGCACGTTTCTCAGTGAAAGGGAGAACTCCCTGACTTCATCCAGTCCTCTGAGCAAAGCAGGCAGAAGGAGAGAAACTTTCTTTCCTTCCTCTTTCCTGCAATGAATTCCTGATTTGCTCTTGCAAACGCTAGGCTTCTTCTGAAAAACTACCTCGCGGTGCACGTATCCTTCCAGAGGAGCAACGACATAGTTTTAGCTTGAAGAGATTGGGAAAGCACCCAGGGAGAAAAGGCCTTTTCGTGTTCTGTGTTCTGCCTGAAATCGGTCAATTGGCACTTGCCAAAACAAGGTTTCCTAGCACAAACTACAAAGCCGCAACTCTCTCCTGGCAGAGTAAATCCTGTGCAGTGTTGCCCTGACGAGATACTGCTGGTAGAGTGAGGCCCAGGGAAAACACTTTGCCTAGAGAAATCCTAGCAAAGCCATGTGTTTCCCCACATGAATGTATGTCACTTTCAGTATTTGCAAAGCACGGAGCTCAGAGGCAACATCAGATTGTGTGTATCTCCGTGAGAGAAAGAACACTGTGACTTCACCCATTCCTCTGACAAAAGCAGTTAGAAGGAGAAAACCGTCCTTTGGTTTCGCTTTCCCGCAATGAGCTCGGCAAACTGCCCTTCGCGAAGGGCAGTTTTCCCCCGGAGAACTGCCTTGCGCTAGCCGTGTTCTGGCAGTGGAACGAGTAGGCAGAGTTAGCGTTAAGCTATTGTGAAGACTCGCTTTGGCCCAGGGAAAACAAAGCGCCTGGGGAAATCTTAACAGACCCCGGGGCTTTTCACGGTTCCAAGTGTGGAACTGCAGACTCTTTTCCAAAGAAGAGAGCGCACAGGCAACAGCAGCCTGCACGTTTCTCAGTGAAAGGGAGAACTCCCTGACTTCATCCAGTCCTCTGAGCAAAGCAGGCAGAAGGAGAGAAACTTTCTTTCCTTCCTCTTTCCTGCAATGAATTCCTGATTTGCTCTTGCAAACGCTAGGCTTCTTCTGAAAAACTACCTCGCGGTGCACGTATCCTTCCAGAGGAGCAACGACATAGTTTTAGCTTGAAGAGATTGGGAAAGCACCCAGGGAGAAAAGGCCTTTTCGTGTTCTGTGCTCCTCCTGAAATCGGTCAATTGACACTTGCCAAAACAAGGTTTCCCAGCACAAACTACAAAGCCGCAACTCTCTCCTGGCAGAGTAAATCCTATGCAGTGTTACCCTGACGAGATACTGCTGGTAGAGTGAGGCCCAGGGAAAACACTTTGCCTAGAGAAATCCTAGCAAAGCCATGTGTTTCCCCACATGAATGTATGTCACTTTCAGTATTTGCAAAGCACGGAGCTCAGAGGCAACATCAGATTGTGTGTATCTCCGTGAGAGAAAGAACACTGTGACTTCACCCATTCCTCTGACAAAAGCAGTTAGAAGGAGAAAACCGTCCTTTGGTTTCGCTTTCCCGCAATGAGCTCGGCAAACTGCCCTTCGCGAAGGGCAGTTTTCCCCCGGAGAACTGCCTTGCGCTAGCCGTGTTCTGGCAGTGGAACGAGTAGGCAGTGTTAGCGTTAAGCTATTGTGAAGGCTCGCTTTGGCCCAGGGAAAACAAAGCGCCTGGGGAAATCTTAACAGACCCCGGGGGCTTTTCACGGTTCCAAGTGTGGAACTGCAGACTCTTTTCCAAAGAAGAGAGCGCACAGGCAACAGCAGCCTGCACGTTTCTCAGTGAAAGGGAGAACTCCCTGACTTCATCCAGTCCTCTGAGGAAAGCAGGCAGAAGGAGAGAAACTTTCTTTCCTTCCTCTTTCCTGCAATGAATTCCTCATTTGCTCCTGCAAACGCTAGGTTTCTTCTGAAAAACTACCTCGCGGTGCACGTATCCTTCCAGAGGAGCAACGACATAGTTTTAGCTTGAAGAGATTGGGAAAGCACATAGGGGGAAAAGGCCTTTTCGTGTTATGTGTTCTGCCTGAATTCGATCAATTCGCACTTGCGAAAGCAAGGTTCCCCAGCTCAAACTACAAAGCAGCAACTCTCTCCTGGCAGAGTAAATCCTATGCAGTGTTGCCCTGACGAGATACTGTTGGTAGAGTGAGGCCCAGGGAAAACACATTGCCTAGAGAAATCCTAGCAAAGCCGTATGTTTCCCCACATGAATGTATGTCAGTTTGAGGTCTTTGCCAAGAACGGAGCTCAGAGGCAACATGAGATTGTGTGTATCTCCGTGAGAGAAAGAACACTGTGACTTGACCCATTCCTCTGACGAAACCAGTTAGAAGGAGAAAACCGTCCTTTGGTTTCGCTTTCCCGCAATGAGCTCGGCAAAGTGCCCTTCGCGAAGGGCAGTTTTCCCCCGGAGAACTGCCTTGCGCTAGCCGTGTTCTGGCAGTGGAACGAGTAGGCAGTGTTAGCGTTAAGCTATTGTGAAGGCTCGCTTTGGCCCAGGGAAAACAAAGCGCCTGGGGAAATCTTAACAGACCCCGGGGGCTTTTCACGGTTCCAAGTGTGGAACTGCAGACTCTTTTCCAAAGAAGAGAGCGCACAGGCAACAGCAGCCTGCACGTTTCTCAGTGAAAGGGAGAACTCCCTGACTTCATCCAGTCCTCTGAGCAAAGCAGGCAGAAGGAGAGAAACTTTCTTTCCTTCCTCTTTCCTGCAATGAATTCCTGATTTGCTCTTGCAAACGCTAGGCTTCTTCTGAAAAACTACCTCGCGGGGCACGTATCCTTCCAGAGGAGCAACGACATAGTTTTAGCTTGAAGAGATTGGGAAAGCACCCAGGGAGAAAAGGCCTTTTCGTGTTCTGTGCTCCTCCTGAAATCGGTCAATTGACACTTGCCAAAACAAGGTTTCCCAGCACAAACTACAAAGCCGCAACTCTCTCCTGGCAGAGTAAATCCTATGCAGTGTTGCCCTGACGAGATACTGCTGGTAGAGTGAGGCCCAGGGAAAACACTTTGCCTAGAGAAATCCTAGCAAAGCCATGTGTTTCCCCACATGAATGTATGTCACTTTCAGTATTTGCAAAGCACGGAGCTCAGAGGCAACATCAGATTGTGTGTATCTCCGTGAGAGAAAGAACACTGTGACTTCACCCATTCCTCTGACAAAAGCAGTTAGAAGGAGAAAACCGTCCTTTGGTTTCGCTTTCCCGCAATGAGCTCGGCAAACTGCCCTTCGCGAAGGGCAGTTTTCCCCCGGAGAACTGCCTTGCGCTAGCCGTGTTCTGGCAGTGGAACGAGTAGGCAGTGTTAGCGTTAAGCTATTGTGAAGGCTCGCTTTGGCCCAGGGAAAACAAAGCGCCTGGGGAAATCTTAACAGACCCCGGGGCTTTTCACGGTTCCAAGTGTGGAACTGCAGACTCTTTTCCAAAGAAGAGAGCGCACAGGCAACAGCAGCCTGCACGTTTCTCAGTGAAAGGGAGAACTCCCCGACTTCATCCAGTCCTCTGAGCAAAACACGCAGAAGGAGAGAAACTTTCTTTCCTTCCTCTTTCCTGCAATGAATTCCTGATTTGCTCTTGCAAACGCTAGGCTTCTTCTGAAAAACTACCGCGCGGGGCACGTATCCTTCCAGAGGAGCAACGACATAGTTTTAGCTTGAAGAGATTGGGAAAGCACCCAGGGAGAAAAGGCCTTTTCGTGTTCTGTGCTCCTCCTGAAATCGGTCAATTGACACTTGCCAAAACAAGGTATCCCAGCACAAACTACAAAGCCGCAACTCTCTCCTGGCAGAGTAAATCCTATGCAGTGTTGCCCTGACGAGATACTGCTGGTAGAGTGAGGCCCAGGGAAAACACTTTGCCTAGAGAAATCCTAGCAAAGCCATGTGTTTCCCCACATGAATGTATGTCACTTTCAGTATTTGCAAAGCACGGAGCTCAGAGGCAACATCAGATTGTGTGTATCTCCGTGAGAGAAAGAACACTGTGACTTCACCCATTCCTCTGACAAAAGCAGTTAGAACGAGAAAACCGTCCTTTGGTTTCGCTTTCCCGCAATGAGCTCGGCAAACTGCCCTTCGCGAAGGGCAGTTTTCCCCCAGAGAACTGCCTTGCAATAGCCGTGTTCTGGCAGTGGAACGAGTAGGCAGTGTTAGCGTTAAGCTATTGTGAAGACTCGCTTTGGCCCAGGGAAAACAAAGCGCCTGGGGAAATCTTAACAGATCCCGGGGGCTTTTCACGGTTCCAAGTGTGGAACTGCAGACTCTTTTCCAAAGAAGAGAGCGCACAGGCAACAGCAGCCTGCACGTTTCTCAGTGAAAGGGAGAACTCCCTGACTTCATCCAGTCCTCTGAGGAAAGCAGGCAGAAGGAGAGAAACTTTCTTTCCTTCCTCTTTCCTGCAATGAATTCCTCATTTGCTCCTGCAAACGCTAGGTTTCTTCTGAAAAACTACCTCGCGGTGCACGTATCCTTCCAGAGGAGCAACGACATAGTTTTAGCTTGAAGAGATTGGGAAAGCACATAGGGGGAAAAGGCCTTTTCGTGTTATGTGTTCTGCCTGAATTCGATCAATTCGCACTTGCGAAAGCAAGGTTCCCCAGCTCAAACTACAAAGCAGCAACTCTCTCCTGGCAGAGTAAATCCTATGCAGTGTTGCCCTGACGAGATACTGTTGGTAGAGTGAGGCCCAGGGAAAACACATTGCCTAGAGAAATCCTAGCAAAGCCGTATGTTTCCCCACATGAATGTATGTCAGTTTGAGGTCTTTGCCAAGAACGGAGCTCAGAGGCAACATCAGATTGTGTGTATCTCCGTGAGAGAAAGAACACTGTGACTTGACCCATTCCTCTGACGAAACCAGTTAGAAGGAGAAAACCGTCCTTTGGTTTCGCTTTCCCGCAATGAGCTCGGCAAAGTGCCCTTCGCGAAGGGCAGTTTTCCCCCGGAGAACTGCCTTGCGCTAGCCGTGTTCTGGCAGTGGAACGAGTAGGCAGTGTTAGCGTTAAGCTATTGTGAAGGCTCGCTTTGGCCCAGGGAAAACAAAGCGCCTGGGGAAATCTTAACAGACCCCGGGGGCTTTTCACGGTTCCAAGTGTGGAACTGCAGACTCTTTTCCAAAGAAGAGAGCGCACAGGCAACAGCAGCCTGCACGTTTCTCAGTGAAAGGGAGAACTCCCTGACTTCATCCAGTCCTCTGAGCAAAGCAGGCAGAAGGAGAGAAACTTTCTTTCCTTCCTCTTTCCTGCAATGAATTCCTGATTTGCTCTTGCAAACGCTAGGCTTCTTCTGAAAAACTACCTCGCGGGGCACGTATCCTTCCAGAGGAGCAACGACATAGTTTTAGCTTGAAGAGATTGGGAAAGCACCCAGGGAGAAAAGGCCTTTTCGTGTTCTGTGCTCCTCCTGAAATCGGTCAATTGACACTTGCCAAAACAAGGTTTCCCAGCACAAACTACAAAGCCGCAACTCTCTCCTGGCAGAGTAAATCCTATGCAGTGTTGCCCTGACAAGATACTGCTGGTAGAGTGAGGCCCAGGGAAAACACTTTGCCTAGAGAAATCCTAGCAAAGCCATGTGTTTCCCCACATGAATGTATGTCACTTTCAGTATTTGCAAAGCACGGAGCTCAGAGGCAACATCAGATTGTGTGTATCTCCGTGAGAGAAAGAACACTGTGACTTCACCCATTCCTCTGACAAAAGCAGTTAGAAGGAGAAAACCGTCCTTTGGTTTCGCTTTCCCGCAATGAGCTCGGCAAAGTGCCCTTCGCGAAGGGCAGTTTTCCCCCGGAGAACTGCCTTGCGCTAGCCGTGTTCTGGCAGTGGAACGAGTAGGCAGTGTTAGCGTTAAGCTATTGTGAAGGCTCGCTTTGGCCCAGGGAAAACAAAGCGCCTGGGGAAATCTTAACAGACCCCGGGGGCTTTTCACGGTTCCAAGTGTGGAACTGCAGACTCTTTTCCAAAGAAGAGAGCGCACAGGCAACAGCAGCCTGCACGTTTCTCAGTGAAAGGGAGAACTCCCTGACTTCATCCAGTCCTCTGAGCAAAGCAGGCAGAAGGAGAGAAACTTTCTTTCCTTCCTCTTTCCTGCAATGAATTCCTGATTTGCTCTTGCAAACGCTAGGCTTCTTCTGAAAAACTACCTCGCGGTGCACGTATCCTTCCAGAGGAGCAACGACATAGTTTTAGCTTGAAGAGATTGGGAAAGCACACAGGGAGAAAAGGCCTTTTCGTGTTCTGTGTTCTGCCTGAAATCGGTCAATTGGCACTTGCCAAAACAAGGTTTCCTAGCACAAACTACAAAGCCGCAACTCTCTCCTGGCAGAGTAAATCCTGTGCAGTGTTGCCCTGACGAGATACTGCTGGTAGAGTGAGGCCCAGGGAAAACACTTTGCCTAGAGAAATCCTAGCAAAGCCATGTGTTTCCCCACATGAATGTATGTCACTTTCAGTATTTGCAAAGCACGGAGCTCAGAGGCAACATCAGATTGTGTGTATCTCCGTGAGAGAAAGAACACTGTGACTTCACCCATTCCTCTGACAAAAGCAGTTAGAAGGAGAAAACCGTCCTTTGGTTTCGCTTTCCCGCAATGAGCTCGGCAAACTGCCCTTCGCGAAGGGCAGTTTTCCCCCGGAGAACTGCCTTGCGCTAGCCGTGTTCTGGCAGTGGAACGAGTAGGCAGTGTTAGCGTTAAGCTATTGTGAAGACTCGCTTTGGCCCAGGGAAAACAAAGCGCCTGGGGAAATCTTAACAGACCCCGGGGCTTTTCACGGTTCCAAGTGTGGAACTGCAGACTCTTTTCCAAAGAAGAGAGCGCACAGGCAACAGCAGCCTGCACGTTTCTCAGTGAAAGGGAGAACTCCCTGACTTCATCCAGTCCTCTGAGGAAAGCAGGCAGAAGGAGAGAAACTTTCTTTCCTTCCTCTTTCCTGCAATGAATTCCTCATTTGCTCCTGCAAACGCTAGGTTTCTTCTGAAAAACTACCTCGCGGTGCACGTATCCTTCCAGAGGAGCAATGACATAGTTTTAGCTTGAAGAGATTGGGAAAGCACATAGGGGGAAAAGGCCTTTTCGTGTTATGTTTTCTGCCTGAATTCGATCAATTCGCACTTGCGAAAGCAAGGTTCCCCAGCTCAAACTACAAAGCAGCAACTCTCTCCTGGCAGAGTAAATCCTATGCAGTGTTGCCCTGACGAGATACTGCTGGTAGAGTGAGGCCCAGGGAAAACACATTGCCTAGAGAAATCCCAGCAAAGCCGTATGTTTCCCCACATGAATGTATGTCAGTTTGAGGTCTTTGCCAAGAACGGAGCTCAGAGGCAACATCAGATTGTGTGTATCTCCGTGAGAGAAAGAACACTGTGACTTGACCCATTCCTCTGACGAAACCAGTTAGAAGGAGAAAACCGTCCTTTGTTTTCGCTTTCCCACAATGAGCTTGGCAAACTGCCCTTCACGAAGGGCAGTTTTCCCCCGGAGAACTGCCTTGCGCTAGCCGTGTTCTGGCAGTGGAACGAGTAGGCAGGGTTAGCGTTAAGCTATTGTGAAGACTCGCTTTGGCCCAGGGAAAACAAAGCGCCTGGGGAAATCTTAACAGACCCCGGGGGCTTTTCACGGTTCCAAGTGTGGAACTGCAGACTCTTTTCCAAAGAAGAGAGCGCACAGGCAACAGCAGCCTGCACGTTTCTCAGTGAAAGGGAGAACTCCCCGACTTCATCCAGTCCTCTGAGCAAAACACGCAGAAGGAGAGAAACTTTCTTTCCTTCCTCTTTCCTGCAATGAATTCCTGATTTGCTCTTGCAAACGCTAGGCTTCTTCTGAAAAACTACCTCGCGGTGCACGTATCCTTCCAGAGGAGCAACGACATAGTTTTAGCTTGAAGAGATTGGGAAAGCACCCAGGGAGAAAAGGCCTTTTCGTGTTCTGTGCTCCTCCTGAAATCGGTCAATTGACACTTGCCAAAACAAGGTATCCCAGCACAAACTACAAAGCCGCAACTCTCTCCTGGCAGAGTAAATCCTATGCAGTGTTGCCCTGACGAGATACTGCTGGTAGAGTGAGGCCCAGGGAAAACACTTTGCCTAGAGAAATCCTAGCAAAGCCATGTGTTTCCCCACATGAATGTATGTCACTTTCAGTATTTGCAAAGCACGGAGCTCAGAGGCAACATCAGATTGTGTGTATCTCCGTGAGAGAAAGAACACTGTGACTTGACCCATTCCTCTGACGAAACCAGTTAGAAGGAGAAAACCGTCCTTTGGTTTCGCTTTCCCGCAATGAGCTCGGCAAACTGCCCTTCGCGAAGGGCAGTTTTCCCCCGGAGAACTGCCTTGCGCTAGCCGTGTTCTGGCAGTGGAACGAGTAGGCAGTGTTAGCGTTAAGCTATTGTGAAGGCTCGCTTTGGCCCAGGGAAAACAAAGCGCCTGGGGAAATCTTAACAGACCCCGGGGGCTTTTCACGGTTCCAAGTGTGGAACTGCAGACTCTTTTCCAAAGAAGAGAGCGCACAGGCAACAGCAGCCTGCACGTTTCTCAGTGAAAGGGAGAACTCCCTGACTTCATCCAGTCCTCTGAGCAAAGCAGGCAGAAGGAGAGAAACTTTCTTTCCTTCCTCTTTCCTGCAATGAATTCCTGATTTGCTCTTGCAAACGCTAGGCTTCTTCTGAAAAACTACCTCGCGGTGCACGTATCCTTCCAGAGGAGCAACGACATAGTTTTAGCTTGAAGAGATTGGGAAAGCACCCAGGGAGAAAAGGCCTTTTCGTGTTCTGTGTTCTGCCTGAAATCGGTCAATTGGCACTTGCCAAAACAAGGTTTCCTAGCACAAACTACAAAGCCGCAACTCTCTCCTGGCAGAGTAAATCCTGTGCAGTGTTGCCCTGACGAGATACTGCTGGTAGAGTGAGGCCCAGGGAAAACACTTTGCCTAGAGAAATCCTAGCAAAGCCATGTGTTTCCCCACATGAATGTATGTCACTTTCAGTATTTGCAAAGCACGGAGCTCAGAGGCAACATCAAATTGTGTGTATCTCCGTGAGAGAAAGAACACTGTGACTTCACCCATTCCTCTGACAAAAGCAGTTAGAAGGAGAAAACCGTCCTTTGGTTTCGCTTTCCCGCAATGAGCTCGGCAAACTGCCCTTCGCGAAGGGCAGTTTTCCCCCGGAGAACTGCCTTGCGCTAGCCGTGTTCTGGCAGTGGAACGAGTAGGCAGAGTTAGCGTTAAGCTATTGTGAAGACTCGCTTTGGCCCAGGGAAAACAAAGCGCCTGGGGAAATCTTAACAGACCCCGGGGCTTTTCACGGTTCCAAGTGTGGAACTGCAGACTCTTTTCCAAAGAAGAGAGCGCACAGGCAACAGCAGCCTGCACGTTTCTCAGTGAAAGGGAGAACTCCCTGACTTCATCCAGTCCTCTGAGCAAAGCAGGCAGAAGGAGAGAAACTTTCTTTCCTTCCTCTTTCCTGCAATGAATTCCTGATTTGCTCTTGCAAACGCTAGGCTTCTTCTGAAAAACTACCTCGCGGTGCACGTATCCTTCCAGAGGAGCAACGACATAGTTTTAGCTTGAAGAGATTGGGAAAGCACCCAGGGAGAAAAGGCCTTTTCGTGTTCTGTGCTCCTCCTGAAATCGGTCAATTGACACTTGCCAAAACAAGGTTTCCCAGCACAAACTACAAAGCCGCAACTCTCTCCTGGCAGAGTAAATCCTATGCAGTGTTGCCCTGACGAGATACTGCTGGTAGAGTGAGGCCCAGGGAAAACACTTTGCCTAGAGAAATCCTAGCAAAGCCATGTGTTTCCCCACATGAATGTATGTCACTTTCAGTATTTGCAAAGCACGGAGCTCAGAGGCAACATCAGATTGTGTGTATCTCCGTGAGAGAAAGAACACTGTGACTTCACCCATTCCTCTGACAAAAGCAGTTAGAAGGAGAAAACCGTCCTTTGGTTTCGCTTTCCCGCAATGAGCTCGGCAAACTGCCCTTCGCGAAGGGCAGTTTTCCCCCGGAGAACTGCCTTGCGCTAGCCGTGTTCTGGCAGTGGAACGAGTAGGCAGTGTTAGCGTTAAGCTATTGTGAAGACTCGCTTTGGCCCAGGGAAAACAAAGCGCCTGGGGAAATCTTAACAGACCCCGGGGGCTTTTCACGGTTCCAAGTGTGGAACTGCAGACTCTTTTCCAAAGAAGAGAGCGCACAGGCAACAGCAGCCTGCACGTTTCTCAGTGAAAGGGAGAACTCCCTGACTTCATCCAGTCCTCTGAGGAAAGCAGGCAGAAGGAGAGAAACTTTCTTTCCTTCCTCTTTCCTGCAATGAATTCCTCATTTGCTCCTGCAAACGCTAGGTTTCTTCTGAAAAACTACCTCGCGGTGCACGTATCCTTCCAGAGGAGCAACGACATAGTTTTAGCTTGAAGAGATTGGGAAAGCACATAGGGGGAAAAGGCCTTTTCGTGTTATGTGTTCTGCCTGAATTCGATCAATTCGCACTTGCGAAAGCAAGGTTCCCCAGCTCAAACTACAAAGCAGCAACTCTCTCCTGGCAGAGTAAATCCTATGCAGTGTTGCCCTGACGAGATACTGTTGGTAGAGTGAGGCCCAGGGAAAACACATTGCCTAGAGAAATCCTAGCAAAGCCGTCTGTTTCCCCACATGAATGTATGTCAGTTTGAGGTCTTTGCCAAGAACGGAGCTCAGAGGCAACATCAGATTGTGTGTATCTCCGTGAGAGAAAGAACACTGTGACTTCACCCATTCCTCTGACGAAACCAGTTAGAAGGAGAAAACCGTCCTTTGGTTTCGCTTTCCCGCAATGAGCTCGGCAAAGTGCCCTTCGCGAAGGGCAGTTTTCCCCCGGAGAACTGCCTTGCGCTAGCCGTGTTCTGGCAGTGGAACGAGTAGGCAGTGTTAGCGTTAAGCTATTGTGAAGGCTCGCTTTGGCCCAGGGAAAACAAAGCGCCTGGGGAAATCTTAACAGACCCCGGGGGCTTTTCACGGTTCCAAGTGTGGAACTGCAGACTCTTTTCCAAAGAAGAGAGCGCACAGGCAACAGCAGCCTGCACGTTTCTCAGTGAAAGGGAGAACTCCCTGACTTCATCCAGTCCTCTGAGCAAAGCAGGCAGAAGGAGAGAAACTTTCTTTCCTTCCTCTTTCCTGCAATGAATTCCTGATTTGCTCTTGCAAACGCTAGGCTTCTTCTGAAAAACTACCTCGCGGGGCACGTATCCTTCCAGAGGAGCAACGACATAGTTTTAGCTTGAAGAGATTGGGAAAGCACCCAGGGAGAAAAGGCCTTTTCGTGTTATGTGTTCTGCCTGAATTCGATCAATTCGCACTTGCGAAAGCAAGGTTCCCCAGCTCAAACTACAAAGCAGCAACTCTCTCCTGGCAGAGTAAATCCTATGCAGTGTTGCCCTGACGAGATACTGTTGGTAGAGTGAGGCCCAGGGAAAACACTTTGCCTAGAGAAATCCTAGCAAAGCCATGTGTTTCCCCACATGAATGTATGTCACTTTCAGTATTTGCAAAGCACGGAGCTCAGAGGCAACATCAGATTGTGTGCATCTCCGTGAGAGAAAGAACACTGTGACTTGACCCATTCCTCTGACGAAACCAGTTAGAAGGAGAAAACCGTCCTTTGGTTTCGCTTTCTCACAATGAGCTTGGCAAACTGCCCTTCACGAAGGGCAGTTTTCCCCCGGAGAACTGCCTTGCGCTAGCCGTGTTCTGGCAGTGGAACGAGTAGGCAGGGTTAGCGTTAAGCTATTGTGAAGACTCGCTTTGGCCCAGGGAAAACAAAGCGCCTGGGGAAATCTTAACAGACCCCGGGGGCTTTTCACGGTTCCAAGTGTGGAACTGCAGACTCTTTTCCAAAGAAGAGAGCGCACAGGCAACAGCAGCCTGCACGTTTCTCAGTGAAAGGGAGAACTCCCCGACTTCATCCAGTCCTCTGAGCAAAACACGCAGAAGGAGAGAAACTTTCTTTCCTTCCTCTTTCCTGCAATGAATTCCTGATTTGCTCTTGCAAACGCTAGCCTTCTTCTGAAAAACTACCTCGCGGGGCACGTATCCTTCCAGAGGAGCAACGACATAGTTTTAGCTTGAAGAGATTGGGAAAGCACCCAGGGAGAAAAGGCCTTTTCGTGTTCTGTGCTCCTCCTGAAATCGGTCAATTGACACTTGCCAAAACAAGGTATCCCAGCACAAACTACAAAGCCGCAACTCTCTCCTGGCAGAGTAAATCCTATGCAGTGTTGCCCTGACGAGATACTGCTGGTAGAGTGAGGCCCAGGGAAAACACTTTGCCTAGAGAAATCCTAGCAAAGCCATGTGTTTCCCCACATGAATGTATGTCACTTTCAGTATTTGCAAAGCACGGAGCTCAGAGGCAACATCAGATTGTGTGTATCTCCGTGAGAGAAAGAACACTGTGACTTCACCCATTCCTCTGACAAAAGCAGTTAGAACGAGAAAACCGTCCTTTGGTTTCGCTTTCCCGCAATGAGCTCGGCAAACTGCCCTTCGCGAAGGGCAGTTTTCCCCCAGAGAACTGCCTTGCAATAGCCGTGTTCTGGCAGTGGAACGAGTAGGCAGTGTTAGCGTTAAGCTATTGTGAAGACTCGCTTTGGCCCAGGGAAAACAAAGCGCCTGGGGAAATCTTAACAGACCCCGGGGGCTTTTCACGGTTCCAAGTGTGGAACTGCAGACTCTTTTCCAAAGAAGAGAGCGCACAGGCAACAGCAGCCTGCACGTTTCTCAGTGAAAGGGAGAACTCCCTGACTTCATCCAGTCCTCTGAGGAAAGCAGGCAGAAGGAGAGAAACTTTCTTTCCTTCCTCTTTCCTGCAATGAATTCCTCATTTGCTCCTGCAAACGCTAGGTTTCTTCTGAAAAACTACCTCGCGGTGCACGTATCCTTCCAGAGGAGCAACGACATAGTTTTAGCTTGAAGAGATTGGGAAAGCTCATAGGGGGAAAAGGCCTTTTCGTGTTATGTGTTCTGCCTGAATTCGATCAATTCGCACTTGCGAAAGCAAGGTTCCCCAGCTCAAACTACAAAGCAGCAACTCTCTCCTGGCAGAGTAAATCCTATGCAGTGTTGCCCTGACGAGATACTGCTGGTAGAGTGAGGCCCAGGGAAAACACATTGCCTAGAGAAATCCTAGCAAAGCCGTATGTTTCCCCACATGAATGTATGTCAGTTTGAGGTCTTTGCCAAGAACGGAGCTCAGAGGCAACATGAGATTGTGTGTATCTCCGTGAGAGAAAGAACACTGTGACTTGACCCATTCCTCTGACGAAACCAGTTAGAAGGAGAAAACCGTCCTTTGGTTTCGCTTTCCCGCAATGAGCTCGGCAAAGTGCCCTTCGCGAAGGGCAGTTTTCCCCCGGAGAACTGCCTTGCGCTAGCCGTGTTCTGGCAGTGGAACGAGTAGGCAGTGTTAGCGTTAAGCTATTGTGAAGGCTCGCTTTGGCCCAGGGAAAACAAAGCGCCTGGGGAAATCTTAACAGACCCCGGGGGCTTTTCACGGTTCCAAGTGTGGAACTGCAGACTCTTTTCCAAAGAAGAGAGCGCACAGGCAACAGCAGCCTGCACGTTTCTCAGTGAAAGAGAGAACTCCCTGACTTCATCCAGTCCTCTGAGCAAAGCAGGCAGAAGGAGAGAAACTTTCTTTCCTTCCTCTTTCCTGCAATGAATTCCTGATTTGCTCTTGCAAACGCTAGGCTTCTTCTGAAAAACTACCTCGTGGTGCACGTATCCTTCCAGAGGAGCAACGACATAGTTTTAGCTTGAAGAGATTGGGAAAGCACCCAGGGAGAAAAGGCCTTTTCGTGTTCTGTGTTCTGCCTGAAATCGGTCAATTGGCACTTGCCAAAACAAGGTTTCCTAGCACAAACTACAAAGCCGCAACTCTCTCCTGGCAGAGTAAATCCTGTGCAGTGTTGCCCTGACGAGATACTGCTGGTAGAGTGAGGCCCAGGGAAAACACTTTGCCTAGAGAAATCCTAGCAAAGCCATGTGTTTCCCCACATGAATGTATGTCACTTTCAGTATTTGCAAAGCACGGAGCTCAGAGGCAACATCAGATTGTGTGTATCTCCGTGAGAGAAAGAACACTGTGACTTCACCCATTCCTCTGACAAAAGCAGTTAGAACGAGAAAACCGTCCTTTGGTTTCGCTTTCCCGCAATGAGCTCGGCAAACTGCCCTTCGCGAAGGGCAGTTTTCCCCCGGAGAACTGCCTTGCGCTAGCCGTGTTCTGGCAGTGGAACGAGTAGGCAGTGTTAGCGTTAAGCTATTGTGAAGACTCGCTTTGGCCCAGGGAAAACAAAGCGCCTGGGGAAATCTTAACAGACCCCGGGGCTTTTCACGGTTCCAAGTGTGGAACTGCAGACTCTTTTCCAAAGAAGAGAGCGCACAGGCAACAGCAGCCTGCACGTTTCTCAGTGAAAGGGAGAACTCCCTGACTTCATCCAGTCCTCTGAGGAAAGCAGGCAGAAGGAGAGAAACTTTCTTTCCTTCCTCTTTCCTGCAATGAATTCCTCATTTGCTCCTGCAAACGCTAGGTTTCTTCTGAAAAACTACCTCGCGGTGCACGTATCCTTCCAGAGGAGCAACGACAGTTTTAGCTTGAAGAGATTGGGAAAGCACATAGGGGGAAAAGGCCTTTTCGTGTTATGTGTTCTGCCTGAATTCGATCAATTCGCACTTGCGAAAGCAAGGTTCCCCAGCTCAAACTACAAAGCAGCAACTCTCTCCTGGCAGAGTAAATCCTATGCAGTGTTGCCCTGACGAGATACTGTTGGTAGAGTGAGGCCCAGGGAAAACACATTGCCTAGAGAAATCCTAGCAAAGCCGTATGTTTCCCCACATGAATGTATGTCAGTTTGAGGTCTTTGCCAAGAACGGAGCTCAGAGGCAACATGAGATTGTGTGTATCTCCGTGAGAGAAAGAACACTGTGACTTGACCCATTCCTCTGACGAAACCAGTTAGAAGGAGAAAACCGTCCTTTGGTTTCGCTTTCCCGCAATGAGCTCGGCAAAGTGCCCTTCGCGAAGGGCAGTTTTCCCCCGGAGAACTGCCTTGCGCTAGCCGTGTTCTGGCAGTGGAACGAGTAGGCAGTGTTAGCGTTAAGCTATTGTGAAGGCTCGCTTTGGCCCAGGGAAAACAAAGCGCCTGGGGAAATCTTAACAGACCCCGGGGGCTTTTCACGGTTCCAAGTGTGGAACTGCAGACTCTTTTCCAAAGAAGAGAGCGCACAGGCAACAGCAGCCTGCACGTTTCTCAGTGAAAGGGAGAACTCCCTGACTTCATCCAGTCCTCTGAGCAAAGCAGGCAGAAGGAGAGAAACTTTCTTTCCTTCCTCTTTCCTGCAATGAATTCCTGATTTGCTCTTGCAAACGCTAGGCTTCTTCTGAAAAACTACCTCGCGGTGCACGTATCCTTCCAGAGGAGCAACGACATAGTTTTAGCTTGAAGAGATTGGGAAAGCACCCAGGGAGAAAAGGCCTTTTCGTGTTCTGTGTTCTGCCTGAAATCGGTCAATTGGCACTTGCCAAAACAAGGTTTCCTAGCACAAACTACAAAGCTGCAACTCTCTCCTGGCAGAGTAAATCCTGTGCAGCGTTGCCTTGACGAGATACTGCTGGTAGAGTGAGGCCCAGGGAAAACACTTTGCCTAGAGAAATCCTAGCAAAGCTATGTGTTTCCCCACATGAATGTATGTCACTTTCAGTATTTGCAAAGCACGGAGCTCAGAGGCAACATCAGATTGTGTGTATCTCCGTGAGAGAAAGAACACTGTGACTTGACCCATTCCTCTGACGAAACCAGTTAGAAGGAGAAAACCGTCCTTTGGTTTCGCTTTCCCGCAATGAGCTCGGCAAACTGCCCTTCGCGAAGGGCAGTTTTCCCCCGGAGAACTGCCTTGCGCTAGCCGTGTTCTGGCAGTGGAACGAGTAGGCAGTGTTAGCGTTAAGCTATTGTGAAGACTCGCTTTGGCCCAGGGAAAACAAAGCGCCTGGGGAAATCTTAACAGACCCCGGGGGCTTTTCACGGTTCCAAGTGTGGAACTGCAGACTCTTTTCCAAAGAAGAGAGCGCACAGGCAACAGCAGCCTGCACGTTTCTCAGTGAAAGGGAGAACTCCCTGACTTCATCCAGTCCTCTGAGGAAAGCAGGCAGAAGGAGAGAAACTTTCTTTCCTTCCTCTTTCCTGCAATGAATTCCTCATTTGCTCCTGCAAACGCTAGGTTTCTTCTGAAAAACTACCTCGCGGTGCACGTATCCTTCCAGAGGAGCAACGACATAGTTTTAGCTTGAAGAGATTGGGAAAGCACATAGGGGGAAAAGGCCTTTTCGTGTTATGTGTTCTGCCTGAATTCGATCAATTCGCACTTGCGAAAGCAAGGTTCCCCAGCTCAAACTACAAAGCAGCAACTCTCTCCTGGCAGAGTAAATCCTATGCAGTGTTGCCCTGACGAGATACTGTTGGTAGAGTGAGGCCCAGGGAAAACACATTGCCTAGAGAAATCCTAGCAAAGCCGTCTGTTTCCCCACATGAATGTATGTCAGTTTGAGGTCTTTGCCAAGAACGGAGCTCAGAGGCAACATCAGATTGTGTGTATCTCCGTGAGAGAAAGAACACTGTGACTTCACCCATTCCTCTGACGAAACCAGTTAGAAGGAGAAAACCGTCCTTTGGTTTCGCTTTCCCGCAATGAGCTCGGCAAAGTGCCCTTCGCGAAGGGCAGTTTTCCCCCGGAGAACTGCCTTGCGCTAGCCGTGTTCTGGCAGTGGAACGAGTAGGCAGTGTTAGCGTTAAGCTATTGTGAAGGCTCGCTTTGGCCCAGGGAAAACAAAGCGCCTGGGGAAATCTTAACAGACCCCGGGGGCTTTTCACGGTTCCAAGTGTGGAACTGCAGACTCTTTTCCAAAGAAGAGAGCGCACAGGCAACAGCAGCCTGCACGTTTCTCAGTGAAAGGGAGAACTCCCTGACTTCATCCAGTCCTCTGAGCAAAGCAGGCAGAAGGAGAGAAACTTTCTTTCCTTCCTCTTTCCTGCAATGAATTCCTGATTTGCTCTTGCAAACGCTAGGCTTCTTCTGAAAAACTACCTCGCGGGGCACGTATCCTTCCAGAGGAGCAACGACATAGTTTTAGCTTGAAGAGATTGGGAAAGCACCCAGGGAGAAAAGGCCTTTTCGTGTTATGTGTTCTGCCTGAATTCGATCAATTCGCACTTGCGAAAGCAAGGTTCCCCAGCTCAAACTACAAAGCAGCAACTCTCTCCTGGCAGAGTAAATCCTATGCAGTGTTGCCCTGACGAGATACTGTTGGTAGAGTGAGGCCCAGGGAAAACACTTTGCCTAGAGAAATCCTAGCAAAGCCATGTGTTTCCCCACATGAATGTATGTCACTTTCAGTATTTGCAAAGCACGGAGCTCAGAGGCAACATCAGATTGTGTGCATCTCCGTGAGAGAAAGAACACTGTGACTTGACCCATTCCTCTGACGAAACCAGTTAGAAGGAGAAAACCGTCCTTTGGTTTCGCTTTCTCACAATGAGCTTGGCAAACTGCCCTTCACGAAGGGCAGTTTTCCCCCGGAGAACTGCCTTGCGCTAGCCGTGTTCTGGCAGTGGAACGAGTAGGCAGGGTTAGCGTTAAGCTATTGTGAAGACTCGCTTTGGCCCAGGGAAAACAAAGCGCCTGGGGAAATCTTAACAGACCCCGGGGGCTTTTCACGGTTCCAAGTGTGGAACTGCAGACTCTTTTCCAAAGAAGAGAGCGCACAGGCAACAGCAGCCTGCACGTTTCTCAGTGAAAGGGAGAACTCCCCGACTTCATCCAGTCCTCTGAGCAAAACACGCAGAAGGAGAGAAACTTTCTTTCCTTCCTCTTTCCTGCAATGAATTCCTGATTTGCTCTTGCAAACGCTAGCCTTCTTCTGAAAAACTACCTCGCGGGGCACGTATCCTTCCAGAGGAGCAACGACATAGTTTTAGCTTGAAGAGATTGGGAAAGCACCCAGGGAGAAAAGGCCTTTTCGTGTTCTGTGCTCCTCCTGAAATCGGTCAATTGACACTTGCCAAAACAAGGTATCCCAGCACAAACTACAAAGCCGCAACTCTCTCCTGGCAGAGTAAATCCTATGCAGTGTTGCCCTGACGAGATACTGCTGGTAGAGTGAGGCCCAGGGAAAACACTTTGCCTAGAGAAATCCTAGCAAAGCCATGTGTTTCCCCACATGAATGTATGTCACTTTCAGTATTTGCAAAGCACGGAGCTCAGAGGCAACATCAGATTGTGTGTATCTCCGTGAGAGAAAGAACACTGTGACTTCACCCATTCCTCTGACAAAAGCAGTTAGAACGAGAAAACCGTCCTTTGGTTTCGCTTTCCCGCAATGAGCTCGGCAAACTGCCCTTCGCGAAGGGCAGTTTTCCCCCAGAGAACTGCCTTGCAATAGCCGTGTTCTGGCAGTGGAACGAGTAGGCAGTGTTAGCGTTAAGCTATTGTGAAGACTCGCTTTGGCCCAGGGAAAACAAAGCGCCTGGGGAAATCTTAACAGACCCCGGGGGCTTTTCACGGTTCCAAGTGTGGAACTGCAGACTCTTTTCCAAAGAAGAGAGCGCACAGGCAACAGCAGCCTGCACGTTTCTCAGTGAAAGGGAGAACTCCCTGACTTCATCCAGTCCTCTGAGGAAAGCAGGCAGAAGGAGAGAAACTTTCTTTCCTTCCTCTTTCCTGCAATGAATTCCTCATTTGCTCCTGCAAACGCTAGGTTTCTTCTGAAAAACTACCTCGCGGTGCACGTATCCTTCCAGAGGAGCAACGACATAGTTTTAGCTTGAAGAGATTGGGAAAGCTCATAGGGGGAAAAGGCCTTTTCGTGTTATGTGTTCTGCCTGAATTCGATCAATTCGCACTTGCGAAAGCAAGGTTCCCCAGCTCAAACTACAAAGCAGCAACTCTCTCCTGGCAGAGTAAATCCTATGCAGTGTTGCCCTGACGAGATACTGCTGGTAGAGTGAGGCCCAGGGAAAACACATTGCCTAGAGAAATCCTAGCAAAGCCGTATGTTTCCCCACATGAATGTATGTCAGTTTGAGGTCTTTGCCAAGAACGGAGCTCAGAGGCAACATGAGATTGTGTGTATCTCCGTGAGAGAAAGAACACTGTGACTTGACCCATTCCTCTGACGAAACCAGTTAGAAGGAGAAAACCGTCCTTTGGTTTCGCTTTCCCGCAATGAGCTCGGCAAAGTGCCCTTCGCGAAGGGCAGTTTTCCCCCGGAGAACTGCCTTGCGCTAGCCGTGTTCTGGCAGTGGAACGAGTAGGCAGTGTTAGCGTTAAGCTATTGTGAAGGCTCGCTTTGGCCCAGGGAAAACAAAGCGCCTGGGGAAATCTTAACAGACCCCGGGGGCTTTTCACGGTTCCAAGTGTGGAACTGCAGACTCTTTTCCAAAGAAGAGAGCGCACAGGCAACAGCAGCCTGCACGTTTCTCAGTGAAAGAGAGAACTCCCTGACTTCATCCAGTCCTCTGAGCAAAGCAGGCAGAAGGAGAGAAACTTTCTTTCCTTCCTCTTTCCTGCAATGAATTCCTGATTTGCTCTTGCAAACGCTAGGCTTCTTCTGAAAAACTACCTCGTGGTGCACGTATCCTTCCAGAGGAGCAACGACATAGTTTTAGCTTGAAGAGATTGGGAAAGCACCCAGGGAGAAAAGGCCTTTTCGTGTTCTGTGTTCTGCCTGAAATCGGTCAATTGGCACTTGCCAAAACAAGGTTTCCTAGCACAAACTACAAAGCCGCAACTCTCTCCTGGCAGAGTAAATCCTGTGCAGTGTTGCCCTGACGAGATACTGCTGGTAGAGTGAGGCCCAGGGAAAACACTTTGCCTAGAGAAATCCTAGCAAAGCCATGTGTTTCCCCACATGAATGTATGTCACTTTCAGTATTTGCAAAGCACGGAGCTCAGAGGCAACATCAGATTGTGTGTATCTCCGTGAGAGAAAGAACACTGTGACTTCACCCATTCCTCTGACAAAAGCAGTTAGAACGAGAAAACCGTCCTTTGGTTTCGCTTTCCCGCAATGAGCTCGGCAAACTGCCCTTCGCGAAGGGCAGTTTTCCCCCGGAGAACTGCCTTGCGCTAGCCGTGTTCTGGCAGTGGAACGAGTAGGCAGTGTTAGCGTTAAGCTATTGTGAAGACTCGCTTTGGCCCAGGGAAAACAAAGCGCCTGGGGAAATCTTAACAGACCCCGGGGCTTTTCACGGTTCCAAGTGTGGAACTGCAGACTCTTTTCCAAAGAAGAGAGCGCACAGGCAACAGCAGCCTGCACGTTTCTCAGTGAAAGGGAGAACTCCCTGACTTCATCCAGTCCTCTGAGGAAAGCAGGCAGAAGGAGAGAAACTTTCTTTCCTTCCTCTTTCCTGCAATGAATTCCTCATTTGCTCCTGCAAACGCTAGGTTTCTTCTGAAAAACTACCTCGCGGTGCACGTATCCTTCCAGAGGAGCAACGACAGTTTTAGCTTGAAGAGATTGGGAAAGCACATAGGGGGAAAAGGCCTTTTCGTGTTATGTGTTCTGCCTGAATTCGATCAATTCGCACTTGCGAAAGCAAGGTTCCCCAGCTCAAACTACAAAGCAGCAACTCTCTCCTGGCAGAGTAAATCCTATGCAGTGTTGCCCTGACGAGATACTGTTGGTAGAGTGAGGCCCAGGGAAAACACATTGCCTAGAGAAATCCTAGCAAAGCCGTATGTTTCCCCACATGAATGTATGTCAGTTTGAGGTCTTTGCCAAGAACGGAGCTCAGAGGCAACATCAGATTGTGTGTATCTCCGTGAGAGAAAGAACACTGTGACTTGACCCATTCCTCTGACGAAACCAGTTAGAAGGAGAAAACCGTCCTTTGGTTTCGCTTTCCCGCAATGAGCTCGGCAAACTGCCCTTCGCGAAGGGCAGTTTTCCCCCGGAGAACTGCCTTGCGCTAGCCGTGTTCTGGCAGTGGAACGAGTAGGCAGTGTTAGCGTTAAGCTATTGTGAAGGCTCGCTTTGGCCCAGGGAAAACAAAGCGCCTGGGGAAATCTTAACAGACCCCGGGGGCTTTTCACGGTTCCAAGTGTGGAACTGCAGACTCTTTTCCAAAGAAGAGAGCGCACAGGCAACAGCAGCCTGCACGTTTCTCAGTGAAAGGGAGAACTCCCTGACTTCATCCAGTCCTCTGAGCAAAGCAGGCAGAAGGAGAGAAACTTTCTTTCCTTCCTCTTTCCTGCAATGAATTCCTGATTTGCTCTTGCAAACGCTAGGCTTCTTCTGAAAAACTACCTCGCGGTGCACGTATCCTTCCAGAGGAGCAACGACATAGTTTTAGCTTGAAGAGATTGGGAAAGCACCCAGGGAGAAAAGGCCTTTTCGTGTTCTGTGTTCTGCCTGAAATCGGTCAATTGGCACTTGCCAAAACAAGGTTTCCTAGCACAAACTACAAAGCTGCAACTCTCTCCTGGCAGAGTAAATCCTGTGCAGCGTTGCCTTGACGAGATACTGCTGGTAGAGTGAGGCCCAGGGAAAACACTTTGCCTAGAGAAATCCTAGCAAAGCTATGTGTTTCCCCACATGAATGTATGTCACTTTCAGTATTTGCAAAGCACGGAGCTCAGAGGCAACATCAGATTGTGTGTATCTCCGTGAGAGAAAGAACACTGTGACTTGACCCATTCCTCTGACGAAACCAGTTAGAAGGAGAAAACCGTCCTTTGGTTTCGCTTTCCCGCAATGAGCTCGGCAAACTGCCCTTCGCGAAGGGCAGTTTTCCCCCGGAGAACTGCCTTGCGCTAGCCGTGTTCTGGCAGTGGAACGAGTAGGCAGAGTTAGCGTTAAGCTATTGTGAAGACTCGCTTTGGCCCAGGGAAAACAAAGCGCCTGGGGAAATCTTAACAGACCCCGGGGCTTTTCACGGTTCCAAGTGTGGAACTGCAGACTCTTTTCCAAAGAAGAGAGCGCACAGGCAACAGCAGCCTGCACGTTTCTCAGTGAAAGGGAGAACTCCCTGACTTCATCCAGTCCTCTGAGCAAAGCAGGCAGAAGGAGAGAAACTTTCTTTCCTTCCTCTTTCCTGCAATGAATTCCTGATTTGCTCTTGCAAACGCTAGGCTTCTTCTGAAA
The DNA here is from genome assembly GCF_024166365.1 of Elephas maximus indicus. NCBI lineage: Eukaryota > Metazoa > Chordata > Mammalia > Proboscidea > Elephantidae > Elephas > Elephas maximus. Next base: position 23,233,518 of record NC_064830.1, read on the forward strand.
AACTACCTCGTGGTGCACGTATCCTTCCAGAGGAGCAACGACATAGTTTTAGCTTGAAGAGATTGGGAAAGCACACAGGGAGAAAAGGCCTTTTCGTGTTCTGTGTTCTGCCTGAAATCGGTCAATTGGCACTTGCCAAAACAAGGTTTCCTAGCACAAACTACAAAGCCGCAACTCTCTCCTGGCAGAGTAAATCCTGTGCAGTGTTGCCCTGACGAGATACTGCTGGTAGAGTGAGGCCCAGGGAAAACACTTTGCCTAGAGAAATCCTAGCAAAGCCATGTGTTTCCCCACATGAATGTATGTCACTTTCAGTATTTGCAAAGCACGGAGCTCAGAGGCAACATCAGATTGTGTGTATCTCCGTGAGAGAAAGAACACTGTGACTTCACCCATTCCTCTGACAAAAGCAGTTAGAAGGAGAAAACCGTCCTTTGGTTTCGCTTTCCCGCAATGAGCTCGGCAAACTGCCCTTCGCGAAGGGCAGTTTTCCCCCGGAGAACTGCCTTGCGCTAGCCGTGTTCTGGCAGTGGAACGAGTAGGCAGTGTTAGCGTTAAGCTATTGTGAAGACTCGCTTTGGCCCAGGGAAAACAAAGCGCCTGGGGAAATCTTAACAGACCCCGGGGCTTTTCACGGTTCCAAGTGTGGAACTGCAGACTCTTTTCCAAAGAAGAGAGCGCACAGGCAACAGCAGCCTGCACGTTTCTCAGTGAAAGGGAGAACTCCCTGACTTCATCCAGTCCTCTGAGGAAAGCAGGCAGAAGGAGAGAAACTTTCTTTCCTTCCTCTTTCCTGCAATGAATTCCTCATTTGCTCCTGCAAACGCTAGGTTTCTTCTGAAAAACTACCTCGCGGTGCACGTATCCTTCCAGAGGAGCAATGACATAGTTTTAGCTTGAAGAGATTGGGAAAGCACATAGGGGGAAAAGGCCTTTTCGTGTTATGTTTTCTGCCTGAATTCGATCAATTCGCACTTGCGAAAGCAAGGTTCCCCAGCTCAAACTACAAAGCAGCAACTCTCTCCTGGCAGAGTAAATCCTATGCAGTGTTGCCCTGACGAGATACTGCTGGTAGAGTGAGGCCCAGGGAAAACACATTGCCTAGAGAAATCCCAGCAAAGCCGTATGTTTCCCCACATGAATGTATGTCAGTTTGAGGTCTTTGCCAAGAACGGAGCTCAGAGGCAACATCAGATTGTGTGTATCTCCGTGAGAGAAAGAACACTGTGACTTGACCCATTCCTCTGACGAAACCAGTTAGAAGGAGAAAACCGTCCTTTGTTTTCGCTTTCCCACAATGAGCTTGGCAAACTGCCCTTCACGAAGGGCAGTTTTCCCCCGGAGAACTGCCTTGCGCTAGCCGTGTTCTGGCAGTGGAACGAGTAGGCAGGGTTAGCGTTAAGCTATTGTGAAGACTCGCTTTGGCCCAGGGAAAACAAAGCGCCTGGGGAAATCTTAACAGACCCCGGGGGCTTTTCACGGTTCCAAGTGTGGAACTGCAGACTCTTTTCCAAAGAAGAGAGCGCACAGGCAACAGCAGCCTGCACGTTTCTCAGTGAAAGGGAGAACTCCCCGACTTCATCCAGTCCTCTGAGCAAAACACGCAGAAGGAGAGAAACTTTCTTTCCTTCCTCTTTCCTGCAATGAATTCCTGATTTGCTCTTGCAAACGCTAGGCTTCTTCTGAAAAACTACCTCGCGGTGCACGTATCCTTCCAGAGGAGCAACGACATAGTTTTAGCTTGAAGAGATTGGGAAAGCACCCAGGGAGAAAAGGCCTTTTCGTGTTCTGTGCTCCTCCTGAAATCGGTCAATTGACACTTGCCAAAACAAGCTATCCCAGCACAAACTACAAAGCCGCAACTCTCTCCTGGCAGAGTAAATCCTATGCAGTGTTGCCCTGACGAGATACTGCTGGTAGAGTGAGGCCCAGGGAAAACACTTTGCCTAGAGAAATCCTAGCAAAGCCATGTGTTTCCCCACATGAATGTATGTCACTTTCAGTATTTGCAAAGCACGGAGCTCAGAGGCAACATCAGATTGTGTGTATCTCCGTGAGAGAAAGAACACTGTGACTTGACCCATTCCTCTGACGAAACCAGTTAGAAGGAGAAAACCGTCCTTTGGTTTCGCTTTCCCGCAATGAGCTCGGCAAACTGCCCTTCGCGAAGGGCAGTTTTCCCCCGGAGAACTGCCTTGCGCTAGCCGTGTTCTGGCAGTGGAACGAGTAGGCAGTGTTAGCGTTAAGCTATTGTGAAGGCTCGCTTTGGCCCAGGGAAAACAAAGCGCCTGGGGAAATCTTAACAGACCCCGGGGGCTTTTCACGGTTCCAAGTGTGGAACTGCAGACTCTTTTCCAAAGAAGAGAGCGCACAGGCAACAGCAGCCTGCACGTTTCTCAGTGAAAGGGAGAACTCCCTGACTTCATCCAGTCCTCTGAGCAAAGCAGGCAGAAGGAGAGAAACTTTCTTTCCTTCCTCTTTCCTGCAATGAATTCCTGATTTGCTCTTGCAAACGCTAGGCTTCTTCTGAAAAACTACCTCGCGGTGCACGTATCCTTCCAGAGGAGCAACGACATAGTTTTAGCTTGAAGAGATTGGGAAAGCACCCAGGGAGAAAAGGCCTTTTCGTGTTCTGTGTTCTGCCTGAAATCGGTCAATTGGCACTTGCCAAAACAAGGTTTCCTAGCACAAACTACAAAGCCGCAACTCTCTCCTGGCAGAGTAAATCCTGTGCAGTGTTGCCCTGACGAGATACTGCTGGTAGAGTGAGGCCCAGGGAAAACACTTTGCCTAGAGAAATCCTAGCAAAGCCATGTGTTTCCCCACATGAATGTATGTCACTTTCAGTATTTGCAAAGCACGGAGCTCAGAGGCAACATCAAATTGTGTGTATCTCCGTGAGAGAAAGAACACTGTGACTTCACCCATTCCTCTGACAAAAGCAGTTAGAAGGAGAAAACCGTCCTTTGGTTTCGCTTTCCCGCAATGAGCTCGGCAAACTGCCCTTCGCGAAGGGCAGTTTTCCCCCGGAGAACTGCCTTGCGCTAGCCGTGTTCTGGCAGTGGAACGAGTAGGCAGAGTTAGCGTTAAGCTATTGTGAAGACTCGCTTTGGCCCAGGGAAAACAAAGCGCCTGGGGAAATCTTAACAGACCCCGGGGCTTTTCACGGTTCCAAGTGTGGAACTGCAGACTCTTTTCCAAAGAAGAGAGCGCACAGGCAACAGCAGCCTGCACGTTTCTCAGTGAAAGGGAGAACTCCCTGACTTCATCCAGTCCTCTGAGCAAAGCAGGCAGAAGGAGAGAAACTTTCTTTCCTTCCTCTTTCCTGCAATGAATTCCTGATTTGCTCTTGCAAACGCTAGGCTTCTTCTGAAAAACTACCTCGCGGTGCACGTATCCTTCCAGAGGAGCAACGACATAGTTTTAGCTTGAAGAGATTGGGAAAGCACCCAGGGAGAAAAGGCCTTTTCGTGTTCTGTGCTCCTCCTGAAATCGGTCAATTGACACTTGCCAAAACAAGGTTTCCCAGCACAAACTACAAAGCCGCAACTCTCTCCTGGCAGAGTAAATCCTATGCAGTGTTGCCCTGACGAGATACTGCTGGTAGAGTGAGGCCCAGGGAAAACACTTTGCCTAGAGAAATCCTAGCAAAGCCATGTGTTTCCCCACATGAATGTATGTCACTTTCAGTATTTGCAAAGCACGGAGCTCAGAGGCAACATCAGATTGTGTGTATCTCCGTGAGAGAAAGAACACTGTGACTTCACCCATTCCTCTGACAAAAGCAGTTAGAAGGAGAAAACCGTCCTTTGGTTTCGCTTTCCCGCAATGAGCTCGGCAAACTGCCCTTCGCGAAGGGCAGTTTTCCCCCGGAGAACTGCCTTGCGCTAGCCGTGTTCTGGCAGTGGAACGAGTAGGCAGTGTTAGCGTTAAGCTATTGTGAAGACTCGCTTTGGCCCAGGGAAAACAAAGCGCCTGGGGAAATCTTAACAGACCCCGGGGGCTTTTCACGGTTCCAAGTGTGGAACTGCAGACTCTTTTCCAAAGAAGAGAGCGCACAGGCAACAGCAGCCTGCACGTTTCTCAGTGAAAGGGAGAACTCCCTGACTTCATCCAGTCCTCTGAGGAAAGCAGGCAGAAGGAGAGAAACTTTCTTTCCTTCCTCTTTCCTGCAATGAATTCCTCATTTGCTCCTGCAAACGCTAGGTTTCTTCTGAAAAACTACCTCGCGGTGCACGTATCCTTCCAGAGGAGCAACGACATAGTTTTAGCTTGAAGAGATTGGGAAAGCACATAGGGGGAAAAGGCCTTTTCGTGTTATGTGTTCTGCCTGAATTCGATCAATTCGCACTTGCGAAAGCAAGGTTCCCCAGCTCAAACTACAAAGCAGCAACTCTCTCCTGGCAGAGTAAATCCTATGCAGTGTTGCCCTGACGAGATACTGTTGGTAGAGTGAGGCCCAGGGAAAACACATTGCCTAGAGAAATCCTAGCAAAGCCGTCTGTTTCCCCACATGAATGTATGTCAGTTTGAGGTCTTTGCCAAGAACGGAGCTCAGAGGCAACATCAGATTGTGTGTATCTCCGTGAGAGAAAGAACACTGTGACTTCACCCATTCCTCTGACGAAACCAGTTAGAAGGAGAAAACCGTCCTTTGGTTTCGCTTTCCCGCAATGAGCTCGGCAAAGTGCCCTTCGCGAAGGGCAGTTTTCCCCCGGAGAACTGCCTTGCGCTAGCCGTGTTCTGGCAGTGGAACGAGTAGGCAGTGTTAGCGTTAAGCTATTGTGAAGGCTCGCTTTGGCCCAGGGAAAACAAAGCGCCTGGGGAAATCTTAACAGACCCCGGGGGCTTTTCACGGTTCCAAGTGTGGAACTGCAGACTCTTTTCCAAAGAAGAGAGCGCACAGGCAACAGCAGCCTGCACGTTTCTCAGTGAAAGGGAGAACTCCCTGACTTCATCCAGTCCTCTGAGCAAAGCAGGCAGAAGGAGAGAAACTTTCTTTCCTTCCTCTTTCCTGCAATGAATTCCTGATTTGCTCTTGCAAACGCTAGGCTTCTTCTGAAAAACTACCTCGCGGGGCACGTATCCTTCCAGAGGAGCAACGACATAGTTTTAGCTTGAAGAGATTGGGAAAGCACCCAGGGAGAAAAGGCCTTTTCGTGTTATGTGTTCTGCCTGAATTCGATCAATTCGCACTTGCGAAAGCAAGGTTCCCCAGCTCAAACTACAAAGCAGCAACTCTCTCCTGGCAGAGTAAATCCTATGCAGTGTTGCCCTGACGAGATACTGTTGGTAGAGTGAGGCCCAGGGAAAACACTTTGCCTAGAGAAATCCTAGCAAAGCCATGTGTTTCCCCACATGAATGTATGTCACTTTCAGTATTTGCAAAGCACGGAGCTCAGAGGCAACATCAGATTGTGTGCATCTCCGTGAGAGAAAGAACACTGTGACTTGACCCATTCCTCTGACGAAACCAGTTAGAAGGAGAAAACCGTCCTTTGGTTTCGCTTTCCCACAATGAGCTTGGCAAACTGCCCTTCACGAAGGGCAGTTTTCCCCCGGAGAACTGCCTTGCGCTAGCCGTGTTCTGGCAGTGGAACGAGTAGGCAGGGTTAGCGTTAAGCTATTGTGAAGACTCGCTTTGGCCCAGGGAAAACAAAGCGCCTGGGGAAATCTTAACAGACCCCGGGGGCTTTTCACGGTTCCAAGTGTGGAACTGCAGACTCTTTTCCAAAGAAGAGAGCGCACAGGCAACAGCAGCCTGCACGTTTCTCAGTGAAAGGGAGAACTCCCCGACTTCATCCAGTCCTCTGAGCAAAACACGCAGAAGGAGAGAAACTTTCTTTCCTTCCTCTTTCCTGCAATGAATTCCTGATTTGCTCTTGCAAACGCTAGCCTTCTTCTGAAAAACTACCTCGCGGGGCACGTATCCTTCCAGAGGAGCAACGACATAGTTTTAGCTTGAAGAGATTGGGAAAGCACCCAGGGAGAAAAGGCCTTTTCGTGTTCTGTGCTCCTCCTGAAATCGGTCAATTGACACTTGCCAAAACAAGGTATCCCAGCACAAACTACAAAGCCGCAACTCTCTCCTGGCAGAGTAAATCCTATGCAGTGTTGCCCTGACGAGATACTGCTGGTAGAGTGAGGCCCAGGGAAAACACTTTGCCTAGAGAAATCCTAGCAAAGCCATGTGTTTCCCCACATGAATGTATGTCACTTTCAGTATTTGCAAAGCACGGAGCTCAGAGGCAACATCAGATTGTGTGTATCTCCGTGAGAGAAAGAACACTGTGACTTCACCCATTCCTCTGACAAAAGCAGTTAGAAGGAGAAAACCGTCCTTTGGTTTCGCTTTCCCGCAATGAGCTCGGCAAACTGCCCTTCGCGAAGGGCAGTTTTCCCCCAGAGAACTGCCTTGCAATAGCCGTGTTCTGGCAGTGGAACGAGTAGGCAGTGTTAGCGTTAAGCTATTGTGAAGACTCGCTTTGGCCCAGGGAAAACAAAGCGCCTGGGGAAATCTTAACAGACCCCGGGGGCTTTTCACGGTTCCAAGTGTGGAACTGCAGACTCTTTTCCAAAGAAGAGAGCGCACAGGCAACAGCAGCCTGCACGTTTCTCAGTGAAAGGGAGAACTCCCTGACTTCATCCAGTCCTCTGAGGAAAGCAGGCAGAAGGAGAGAAACTTTCTTTCCTTCCTCTTTCCTGCAATGAATTCCTCATTTGCTCCTGCAAACGCTAGGTTTCTTCTGAAAAACTACCTCGCGGTGCACGTATCCTTCCAGAGGAGCAACGACATAGTTTTAGCTTGAAGAGATTGGGAAAGCACATAGGGGGAAAAGGCCTTTTCGTGTTATGTGTTCTGCCTGAATTCGATCAATTCGCACTTGCGAAAGCAAGGTTCCCCAGCTCAAACTACAAAGCAGCAACTCTCTCCTGGCAGAGTAAATCCTATGCAGTGTTGCCCTGACGAGATACTGCTGGTAGAGTGAGGCCCAGGGAAAACACATTGCCTAGAGAAATCCTAGCAAAGCCGTATGTTTCCCCACATGAATGTATGTCAGTTTGAGGTCTTTGCCAAGAACGGAGCTCAGAGGCAACATGAGATTGTGTGTATCTCCGTGAGAGAAAGAACACTGTGACTTGACCCATTCCTCTGACGAAACCAGTTAGAAGGAGAAAACCGTCCTTTGGTTTCGCTTTCCCGCAATGAGCTCGGCAAAGTGCCCTTCGCGAAGGGCAGTTTTCCCCCGGAGAACTGCCTTGCGCTAGCCGTGTTCTGGCAGTGGAACGAGTAGGCAGTGTTAGCGTTAAGCTATTGTGAAGGCTCGCTTTGGCCCAGGGAAAACAAAGCGCCTGGGGAAATCTTAACAGACCCCGGGGGCTTTTCACGGTTCCAAGTGTGGAACTGCAGACTCTTTTCCAAAGAAGAGAGCGCACAGGCAACAGCAGCCTGCACGTTTCTCAGTGAAAGAGAGAACTCCCTGACTTCATCCAGTCCTCTGAGCAAAGCAGGCAGAAGGAGAGAAACTTTCTTTCCTTCCTCTTTCCTGCAATGAATTCCTGATTTGCTCTTGCAAACGCTAGGCTTCTTCTGAAAAACTACCTCGTGGTGCACGTATCCTTCCAGAGGAGCAACGACATAGTTTTAGCTTGAAGAGATTGGGAAAGCACCCAGGGAGAAAAGGCCTTTTCGTGTTCTGTGTTCTGCCTGAAATCGGTCAATTGGCACTTGCCAAAACAAGGTTTCCTAGCACAAACTACAAAGCCGCAACTCTCTCCTGGCAGAGTAAATCCTGTGCAGTGTTGCCCTGACGAGATACTGCTGGTAGAGTGAGGCCCAGGGAAAACACTTTGCCTAGAGAAATCCTAGCAAAGCCATGTGTTTCCCCACATGAATGTATGTCACTTTCAGTATTTGCAAAGCACGGAGCTCAGAGGCAACATCAGATTGTGTGTATCTCCGTGAGAGAAAGAACACTGTGACTTCACCCATTCCTCTGACAAAAGCAGTTAGAACGAGAAAACCGTCCTTTGGTTTCGCTTTCCCGCAATGAGCTCGGCAAACTGCCCTTCGCGAAGGGCAGTTTTCCCCCGGAGAACTGCCTTGCGCTAGCCGTGTTCTGGCAGTGGAACGAGTAGGCAGTGTTAGCGTTAAGCTATTGTGAAGACTCGCTTTGGCCCAGGGAAAACAAAGCGCCTGGGGAAATCTTAACAGACCCCGGGGCTTTTCACGGTTCCAAGTGTGGAACTGCAGACTCTTTTCCAAAGAAGAGAGCGCACAGGCAACAGCAGCCTGCACGTTTCTCAGTGAAAGGGAGAACTCCCTGACTTCATCCAGTCCTCTGAGGAAAGCAGGCAGAAGGAGAGAAACTTTCTTTCCTTCCTCTTTCCTGCAATGAATTCCTCATTTGCTCCTGCAAACGCTAGGTTTCTTCTGAAAAACTACCTCGCGGTGCACGTATCCTTCCAGAGGAGCAACGACAGTTTTAGCTTGAAGAGATTGGGAAAGCACATAGGGGGAAAAGGCCTTTTCGTGTTATGTGTTCTGCCTGAATTCGATCAATTCGCACTTGCGAAAGCAAGGTTCCCCAGCTCAAACTACAAAGCAGCAACTCTCTCCTGGCAGAGTAAATCCTATGCAGTGTTGCCCTGACGAGATACTGTTGGTAGAGTGAGGCCCAGGGAAAACACATTGCCTAGAGAAATCCTAGCAAAGCCGTATGTTTCCCCACATGAATGTATGTCAGTTTGAGGTCTTTGCCAAGAACGGAGCTCAGAGGCAACATGAGATTGTGTGTATCTCCGTGAGAGAAAGAACACTGTGACTTGACCCATTCCTCTGACGAAACCAGTTAGAAGGAGAAAACCGTCCTTTGGTTTCGCTTTCCCGCAATGAGCTCGGCAAACTGCCCTTCGCGAAGGGCAGTTTTCCCCCGGAGAACTGCCTTGCGCTAGCCGTGTTCTGGCAGTGGAACGAGTAGGCAGTGTTAGCGTTAAGCTATTGTGAAGGCTCGCTTTGGCCCAGGGAAAACAAAGCGCCTGGGGAAATCTTAACAGACCCCGGGGGCTTTTCACGGTTCCAAGTGTGGAACTGCAGACTCTTTTCCAAAGAAGAGAGCGCACAGGCAACAGCAGCCTGCACGTTTCTCAGTGAAAGGGAGAACTCCCTGACTTCATCCAGTCCTCTGAGCAAAGCAGGCAGAAGGAGAGAAACTTTCTTTCCTTCCTCTTTCCTGCAATGAATTCCTGATTTGCTCTTGCAAACGCTAGGCTTCTTCTGAAAAACTACCTCGCGGTGCACGTATCCTTCCAGAGGAGCAACGACATAGTTTTAGCTTGAAGAGATTGGGAAAGCACCCAGGGAGAAAAGGCCTTTTCGTGTTCTGTGTTCTGCCTGAAATCGGTCAATTGGCACTTGCCAAAACAAGGTTTCCTAGCACAAACTACAAAGCTGCAACTCTCTCCTGGCAGAGTAAATCCTGTGCAGCGTTGCCCTGACGAGATACTGCTGGTAGAGTGAGGCCCAGGGAAAACACTTTGCCTAGAGAAATCCTAGCAAAGCTATGTGTTTCCCCACATGAATGTATGTCACTTTCAGTATTTGCAAAGCACGGAGCTCAGAGGCAACATCAGATTGTGTGTATCTCCGTGAGAGAAAGAACACTGTGACTTGACCCATTCCTCTGACGAAACCAGTTAGAAGGAGAAAACCGTCCTTTGGTTTCGCTTTCCCGCAATGAGCTCGGCAAACTGCCCTTCGCGAAGGGCAGTTTTCCCCCGGAGAACTGCCTTGCGCTAGCCGTGTTCTGGCAGTGGAACGAGTAGGCAGTGTTAGCGTTAAGCTATTGTGAAGGCTCGCTTTGGCCCAGGGAAAACAAAGCGCCTGGGGAAATCTTAACAGACCCCGGGGGCTTTTCACGGTTCCAAGTGTGGAACTGCAGACTCTTTTCCAAAGAAGAGAGCGCACAGGCAACAGCAGCCTGCACGTTTCTCAGTGAAAGGGAGAACTCCCTGACTTCATCCAGTCCTCTGAGCAAAGCAGGCAGAAGGAGAGAAACTTTCTTTCCTTCCTCTTTCCTGCAATGAATTCCTGATTTGCTCTTGCAAACGCTAGGCTTCTTCTGAAAAACTACCTCGCGGTGCACGTATCCTTCCAGAGGAGCAACGACATAGTTTTAGCTTGAAGAGATTGGGAAAGCACCCAGGGAGAAAAGGCCTTTTCGTGTTCTGTGTTCTGCCTGAAATCGGTCAATTGGCACTTGCCAAAACAAGGTTTCCTAGCACAAACTACAAAGCCGCAACTCTCTCCTGGCAGAGTAAATCCTGTGCAGTGTTGCCCTGACGAGATACTGCTGGTAGAGTGAGGCCCAGGGAAAACACTTTGCCTAGAGAAATCCTAGCAAAGCCATGTGTTTCCCCACATGAATGTATGTCACTTTCAGTATTTGCAAAGCACGGAGCTCAGAGGCAACATCAGATTGTGTGTATCTCCGTGAGAGAAAGAACACTGTGACTTCACCCATTCCTCTGACAAAAGCAGTTAGAAGGAGAAAACCGTCCTTTGGTTTCGCTTTCCCGCAATGAGCTCGGCAAACTGCCCTTCGCGAAGGGCAGTTTTCCCCCGGAGAACTGCCTTGCGCTAGCCGTGTTCTGGCAGTGGAACGAGTAGGCAGAGTTAGCGTTAAGCTATTGTGAAGACTCGCTTTGGCCCAGGGAAAACAAAGCGCCTGGGGAAATCTTAACAGACCCCGGGGCTTTTCACGGTTCCAAGTGTGGAACTGCAGACTCTTTTCCAAAGAAGAGAGCGCACAGGCAACAGCAGCCTGCACGTTTCTCAGTGAAAGGGAGAACTCCCTGACTTCATCCAGTCCTCTGAGCAAAGCAGGCAGAAGGAGAGAAACTTTCTTTCCTTCCTCTTTCCTGCAATGAATTCCTGATTTGCTCTTGCAAACGCTAGGCTTCTTCTGAAAAACTACCTCGTGGTGCACGTATCCTTCCAGAGGAGCAACGACATAGTTTTAGCTTGAAGAGATTGGGAAAGCACACAGGGAGAAAAGGCCTTTTCGTGTTCTGTGTTCTGCCTGAAATCGGTCAATTGGCACTTGCCAAAACAAGGTTTCCTAGCACAAACTACAAAGCCGCAACTCTCTCCTGGCAGAGTAAATCCTGTGCAGTGTTGCCCTGACGAGATACTGCTGGTAGAGTGAGGCCCAGGGAAAACACTTTGCCTAGAGAAATCCTAGCAAAGCCATGTGTTTCCCCACATGAATGTATGTCACTTTCAGTATTTGCAAAGCACGGAGCTCAGAGGCAACATCAGATTGTGTGCATCTCCGTGAGAGAAAGAACACTGTGACTTGACCCATTCCTCTGACGAAACCAGTTAGAAGGAGAAAACCGTCCTTTGGTTTCGCTTTCCCACAATGAGCTTGGCAAACTGCCCTTCACGAAGGGCAGTTTTCCCCCGGAGAACTGCCTTGCGCTAGCCGTGTTCTGGCAGTGGAACGAGTAGGCAGGGTTAGCGTTAAGCTATTGTGAAGACTCGCTTTGGCCCAGGGAAAACAAAGCGCCTGGGGAAATCTTAACAGACCCCGGGGGCTTTTCACGGTTCCAAGTGTGGAACTGCAGACTCTTTTCCAAAGAAGAGAGCGCACAGGCAACAGCAGCCTGCACGTTTCTCAGTGAAAGGGAGAACTCCCCGACTTCATCCAGTCCTCTGAGCAAAACACGCAGAAGGAGAGAAACATTCTTTCCTTCCTCTTTCCTGCAATGAATTCCTGATTTGCTCTTGCAAACGCTAGGCTTCTTCTGAAAAACTACCGCGCGGGGCACGTATCCTTCCAGAGGAGCAACGACATAGTTTTAGCTTGAAGAGATTGGGAAAGCACCCAGGGAGAAAAGGCCTTTTCGTGTTCTGTGCTCCTCCTGAAATCGGTCAATTGACACTTGCCAAAACAAGGTATCCCAGCACAAACTACAAAGCCGCAACTCTCTCCTGGCAGAGTAAATCCTATGCAGTGTTGCCCTGACGAGATACTGCTGGTAGAGTGAGGCCCAGGGAAAACACTTTGCCTAGAGAAATCCTAGCAAAGCCATGTGTTTCCCCACATGAATGTATGTCACTTTCAGTATTTGCAAAGCACGGAGCTCAGAGGCAACATCAGATTGTGTGTATCTCCGTGAGAGAAAGAACACTGTGACTTCACCCATTCCTCTGACAAAAGCAGTTAGAACGAGAAAACCGTCCTTTGGTTTCGCTTTCCCGCAATGAGCTCGGCAAACTGCCCTTCGCGAAGGGCAGTTTTCCCCCAGAGAACTGCCTTGCAATAGCCGTGTTCTGGCAGTGGAACGAGTAGGCAGTGTTAGCGTTAAGCTATTGTGAAGACTCGCTTTGGCCCAGGGAAAACAAAGCACCTGGGGAAATCTTAACAGACCCCGGGGGCTTTTCACGGTTCCAAGTGTGGAACTGCAGACTCTTTTCCAAAGAAGAGAGTGCACAGGCAACAGCAGCCTGCACGTTTCTCAGTGAAAGGGAGAACTCCCTGACTTCATCCAGTCCTCTGAGGAAAGCAGGCAGAAGGAGAGAAACTTTCTTTCCTTCCTCTTTCCTGCAATGAATTCCTCATTTGCTCCTGCAAACGCTAGGTTTCTTCTGAAAAACTACCTCGCGGTGCACGTACCCTTCCAGAGGAGCAACGACATAGTTTTAGCTTGAAGAGATTGGGAAAGCACATAGGGGGAAAAGGCCTTTTCGTGTTATGTGTTCTGCCTGAATTCGATCAATTCGCACTTGCGAAAGCAAGGTTCCCCAGCTCAAACTACAAAGCAGCAACTCTCTCCTGGCAGAGTAAATCCTATGCAGTGTTGCCCTGACGAGATACTGTTGGTAGAGTGAGGCCCAGGGAAAACACATTGCCTAGAGAAATCCTAGCAAAGCCGTATGTTTCCCCACATGAATGTATGTCAGTTTGAGGTCTTTGCCAAGAACGGAGCTCAGAGGCAACATCAGATTGTGTGTATCTCCGTGAGAGAAAGAACACTGTGACTTGACCCATTCCTCTGACGAAACCAGTTAGAAGGAGAAAACCGTCCTTTGGTTTCGCTTTCCCGCAATGAGCTCGGCAAAGTGCCCTTCGCGAAGGGCAGTTTTCCCCCGGAGAACTGCCTTGCGCTAGCCGTGTTCTGGCAGTGGAACGAGTAGGCAGTGTTAGCGTTAAGCTATTGTGAAGGCTCGCTTTGGCCCAGGGAAAACAAAGCGCCTGGGGAAATCTTAACAGACCCCGGGGGCTTTTCACGGTTCCAAGTGTGGAACTGCAGACTCTTTTCCAAAGAAGAGAGCGCACAGGCAACAGCAGCCTGCACGTTTCTCAGTGAAAGGGAGAACTCCCTGACTTCATCCAGTCCTCTGAGCAAAGCAGGCAGAAGGAGAGAAACTTTCTTTCCTTCCTCTTTCCTGCAATGAATTCCTGATTTGCTCTTGCAAACGCTAGGCTTCTTCTGAAAAACTACCTCGCGGGGCACGTATCCTTCCAGAGGAGCAACGACATAGTTTTAGCTTGAAGAGATTGGGAAAGCACCCAGGGAGAAAAGGCCTTTTCGTGTTCTGTGCTCCTCCTGAAATCGGTCAATTGACACTTGCCAAAACAAGGTTTCCCAGCACAAACTACAAAGCCGCAACTCTCTCCTGGCAGAGTAAATCCTATGCAGTGTTGCCCTGACGAGATACTGCTGGTAGAGTGAGGCCCAGGGAAAACACTTTGCCTAGAGAAATCCTAGCAAAGCCATGTGTTTCCCCACATGAATGTATGTCACTTTCAGTATTTGCAAAGCACGGAGCTCAGAGGCAACATCAGATTGTGTGTATCTCCGTGAGAGAAAGAACACTGTGACTTCACCCATTCCTCTGACAAAAGCAGTTAGAAGGAGAAAACCGTCCTTTGGTTTCGCTTTCCCGCAATGAGCTCGGCAAAGTGCCCTTCGCGAAGGGCAGTTTTCCCCCGGAGAACTGCCTTGCGCTAGCCGTGTTCTGGCAGTGGAACGAGTAGGCAGTGTTAGCGTTAAGCTATTGTGAAGGCTCGCTTTGGCCCAGGGAAAACAAAGCGCCTGGGGAAATCTTAACAGACCCCGGGGCTTTTCACGGTTCCAAGTGTGGAACTGCAGACTCTTTTCCAAAGAAGAGAGCGCACAGGCAACAGCAGCCTGCACGTTTCTCAGTGAAAGGGAGAACTCCCTGACTTCATCCAGTCCTCTGAGCAAAGCAGGCAGAAGGAGAGAAACTTTCTTTCCTTCCTCTTTCCTGCAATGAATTCCTGATTTGCTCTTGCAAACGCTAGGCTTCTTCTGAAAAACTACCTCGCGGTGCACGTATCCTTCCAGAGGAGCAACGACATAGTTTTAGCTTGAAGAGATTGGGAAAGCACACAGGGAGAAAAGGCCTTTTCGTGTTCTGTGTTCTGCCTGAAATCGGTCAATTGGCACTTGCCAAAACAAGGTTTCCTAGCACAAACTACAAAGCCGCAACTCTCTCCTGGCAGAGTAAATCCTGTGCAGTGTTGCCCTGACGAGATACTGCTGGTAGAGTGAGGCCCAGGGAAAACACTTTGCCTAGAGAAATCCTAGCAAAGCCATGTGTTTCCCCACATGAATGTATGTCACTTTCAGTATTTGCAAAGCACGGAGCTCAGAGGCAACATCAGATTGTGTGTATCTCCGTGAGAGAAAGAACACTGTGACTTCACCCATTCCTCTGACAAAAGCAGTTAGAAGGAGAAAACCGTCCTTTGGTTTCGCTTTCCCGCAATGAGCTCGGCAAACTGCCCTTCGCGAAGGGCAGTTTTCCCCCGGAGAACTGCCTTGCGCTAGCCGTGTTCTGGCAGTGGAACGAGTAGGCAGTGTTAGCGTTAAGCTATTGTGAAGACTCGCTTTGGCCCAGGGAAAACAAAGCGCCTGGGGAAATCTTAACAGACCCCGGGGCTTTTCACGGTTCCAAGTGTGGAACTGCAGACTCTTTTCCAAAGAAGAGAGTGCACAGGCAACAGCAGCCTGCACGTTTCTCAGTGAAAGGGAGAACTCCCTGACTTCATCCAGTCCTCTGAGGAAAGCAGGCAGAAGGAGAGAAACTTTCTTTCCTTCCTCTTTCCTGCAATGAATTCCTCATTTGCTCCTGCAAACGCTAGGTTTCTTCTGAAAAACTACCTCGCGGTGCACGTATCCTTCCAGAGGAGCAACGACATAGTTTTAGCTTGAAGAGATTGGGAAAGCACATAGGGGGAAAAGGCCTTTTCGTGTTATGTGTTCTGCCTGAATTCGATCAATTCGCACTTGCGAAAGCAAGGTTCCCCAGCTCAAACTACAAAGCAGCAACTCTCTCCTGGCAGAGTAAATCCTATGCAGTGTTGCCCTGACGAGATACTGTTGGTAGAGTGAGGCCCAGGGAAAACACATTGCCTAGAGAAATCCTAGCAAAGCCATGTGTTTCCCCACATGAATGTATGTCACTTTCAGTATTTGCAAAGCACGGAGCTCAGAGGCAACATCAGATTGTGTGCATCTCCGTGAGAGAAAGAACACTGTGACTTGACCCATTCCTCTGACGAAACCAGTTAGAAGGAGAAAACCGTCCTTTGGTTTCGCTTTCCCACAATGAGCTTGGCAAACTGCCCTTCACGAAGGGCAGTTTTCCCCCGGAGAACTGCCTTGCGCTAGCCGTGTTCTGGCAGTGGAACGAGTAGGCAGGGTTAGCGTTAAGCTATTGTGAAGACTCGCTTTGGCCCAGGGAAAACAAAGCGCCTGGGGAAATCATAACAGACCCCGGGGGCTTTTCACGGTTCCAAGTGTGGAACTGCAGACTCTTTTCCAAAGAAGAGAGCGCACAGGCAACAGCAGCCTGCACGTTTCTCAGTGAAAGGGAGAACTCCCCGACTTCATCCAGTCCTCTGAGCAAAGCAGGCAGAAGGAGAGAAACTTTCTTTCCTTCCTCTTTCCTGCAATGAATTCCTGATTTGCTCTTGCAAACGCTAGGCTTCTTCTGAAAAACTACCTCGCGGGGCACGTATCCTTCCAGAGGAGCAACGACATAGTTTTAGCTTGAAGAGATTGGGAAAGCACCCAGGGAGAAAAGGCCTTTTCGTGTTCTGTGTTCTGCCTGAAATCGGTCAATTGGCACTTGCCAAAACAAGGTTTCCTAGCACAAACTACAAAGCCGCAACTCTCTCCTGGCAGAGTAAATCCTGTGCAGTGTTGCCCTGACGAGATACTGCTGGTAGAGTGAGGCCCAGGGAAAACACTTTGCCTAGAGAAATCCTAGCAAAGCCATGTGTTTCCCCACATGAATGTATGTCACTTTCAGTATTTGCAAAGCACGGAGCTCAGAGGCAACATCAGATTGTGTGTATCTCCGTGAGAGAAAGAACACTGTGACTTGACCCATTCCTCTGACGAAACCAGTTAGAAGGAGAAAACCGTCCTTTGGTTTCGCTTTCCCGCAATGAGCTCGGCAAACTGCCCTTCGCGAAGGGCAGTTTTCCCCCGGAGAACTGCCTTGCGCTAGCCGTGTTCTGGCAGTGGAACGAGTAGGCAGTGTTAGCGTTAAGCTATTGTGAAGGCTCGCTTTGGCCCAGGGAAAACAAAGCGCCTGGGGAAATCTTAACAGACCCCGGGGGCTTTTCACGGTTCCAAGTGTGGAACTGCAGACTCTTTTCCAAAGAAGAGAGCGCACAGGCAACAGCAGCCTGCACGTTTCTCAGTGAAAGGGAGAACTCCCTGACTTCATCCAGTCCTCTGAGGAAAGCAGGCAGAAGGAGAGAAACTTTCTTTCCTTCCTCTTTCCTGCAATGAATTCCTCATTTGCTCCTGCAAACGCTAGGTTTCTTCTGAAAAACTACCTCGCGGTGCACGTATCCTTCCAGAGGAGCAACGACATAGTTTTAGCTTGAAGAGATTGGGAAAGCACATAGGGGGAAAAGGCCTTTTCGTGTTATGTGTTCTGCCTGAATTCGATCAATTCGCACTTGCGAAAGCAAGGTTCCCCAGCTCAAACTACAAAGCAGCAACTCTCTCCTGGCAGAGTAAATCCTATGCAGTGTTGCCCTGACGAGATACTGTTGGTAGAGTGAGGCCCAGGGAAAACACATTGCCTAGAGAAATCCTAGCAAAGCCATGTGTTTCCCCACATGAATGTATGTCACTTTCAGTATTTGCAAAGCACGGAGCTCAGAGGCAACATCAGATTGTGTGCATCTCCGTGAGAGAAAGAACACTGTGACTTGACCCATTCCTCTGACGAAACCAGTTAGAAGGAGAAAACCGTCCTTTGGTTTCGCTTTCCCACAATGAGCTTGGCAAACTGCCCTTCACGAAGGGCAGTTTTCCCCCGGAGAACTGCCTTGCGCTAGCCGTGTTCTGGCAGTGGAACGAGTAGGCAGGGTTAGCGTTAAGCTATTGTGAAGACTCGCTTTGGCCCAGGGAAAACAAAGCGCCTGGGGAAATCATAACAGACCCCGGGGGCTTTTCACGGTTCCAAGTGTGGAACTGCAGACTCTTTTCCAAAGAAGAGAGCGCACAGGCAACAGCAGCCTGCACGTTTCTCAGTGAAAGGGAGAACTCCCCGACTTCATCCAGTCCTCTGAGCAAAGCAGGCAGAAGGAGAGAAACTTTCTTTCCTTCCTCTTTCCTGCAATGAATTCCTGATTTGCTCTTGCAAACGCTAGGCTTCTTCTGAAAAACTACCTCGCGGTGCACGTATCCTTCCAGAGGAGCAACGACATAGTTTTAGCTTGAAGAGATTGGGAAAGCACCCAGGAAGAAAAGGCCTTTTCGTGTTCTGTGTTCTGCCTGAAATCGGTCAATTGGCACTTGCCAAAACAAGGTTTCCTAGCACAAACTACAAAGCCGCAACTCTCTCCTGGCAGAGTAAATCCTGTGCAGTGTTGCCCTGACGAGATACTGCTGGTAGAGTGAGGCCCAGGGAAAACACTTTGCCTAGAGAAATCCTAGCAAAGCCATGTGTTTCCCCACATGAATGTATGTCACTTTCAGTATTTGCAAAGCACGGAGCTCAGAGGCAACATCAGATTGTGTGTATCTCCGTGAGAGAAAGAACACTGTGACTTCACCCATTCCTCTGACAAAAGCAGTTAGAAGGAGAAAACCGTCCTTTGGTTTCGCTTTCCCGCAATGAGCTCGGCAAACTGCCCTTCGCGAAGGGCCGTTTTCCCCCGGAGAACTGCCTTGCGCTAGCCGTGTTCTGGCAGTGGAACGAGTAGGCAGAGTTAGCGTTAAGCTATTGTGAAGACTCGCTTTGGCCCAGGGAAAACAAAGCGCCTGGGGAAATCTTAACAGACCCCGGGGCTTTTCACGGTTCCAAGTGTGGAACTGCAGACTCTTTTCCAAAGAAGAGAGCGCACAGGCAACAGCAGCCTGCACGTTTCTCAGTGAAAGGGAGAACTCCCTGACTTCATCCAGTCCTCTGAGGAAAGCAGGCAGAAGGAGAGAAACTTTCTTTCCTTCCTCTTTCCTGCAATGAATTCCTGATTTGCTCTTGCAAACGCTAGGCTTCTTCTGAAAAACTACCTCGCGGTGCACGTATCCTTCCAGAGGAGCAACGACATAGTTTTAGCTTGAAGAGATTGGGAAAGCACCCAGGGAGAAAAGGCCTTTTCGTGTTCTGTGCTCCTCCTGAAATCGGTCAATTGACACTTGCCAAAACAAGGTTTCCCAGCACAAACTACAAAGCCGCAACTCTCTCCTGGCAGAGTAAATCCTATGCAGTGTTGCCCTGACGAGATACTGCTGGTAGAGTGAGGCCCAGGGAAAACACTTTGCCTAGAGAAATCCTAGCAAAGCCATGTGTTTCCCCACATGAATGTATGTCACTTTCAGTATTTGCAAAGCACGGAGCTCAGAGGCAACATCAGATTGTGTGTATCTCCGTGAGAGAAAGAACACTGTGACTTCACCCATTCCTCTGACAAAAGCAGTTAGAAGGAGAAAACCGTCCTTTGGTTTCGCTTTCCCGCAATGAGCTCGGCAAAGTGCCCTTCGCGAAGGGCAGTTTTCCCCCGGAGAACTGCCTTGCGCTAGCCGTGTTCTGGCAGTGGAACGAGTAGGCAGTGTTAGCGTTAAGCTATTGTGAAGGCTCGCTTTGGCCCAGGGAAAACAAAGCGCCTGGGGAAATCTTAACAGACCCCGGGGGCTTTTCACGGTTCCAAGTGTGGAACTGCAGACTCTTTTCCAAAGAAGAGAGCGCACAGGCAACAGCAGCCTGCACGTTTCTCAGTGAAAGGGAGAACTCCCTGACTTCATCCAGTCCTCTGAGCAAAGCAGGCAGAAGGAGAGAAACTTTCTTTCCTTCCTCTTTCCTGCAATGAATTCCTGATTTGCTCTTGCAAACGCTAGGCTTCTTCTGAAAAACTACCTCGCGGGGCACGTATCCTTCCAGAGGAGCAACGACATAGTTTTAGCTTGAAGAGATTGGGAAAGCACCCAGGGAGAAAAGGCCTTTTCGTGTTCTGTGCTCCTCCTGAAATCGGTCAATTGACACTTGCCAAAACAAGGTTTCCCAGCACAAACTACAAAGCCGCAACTCTCTCCTGGCAGAGTAAATCCTATGCAGTGTTGCCCTGACGAGATACTGCTGGTAGAGTGAGGCCCAGGGAAAACACTTTGCCTAGAGAAATCCTAGCAAAGCCATGTGTTTCCCCACATGAATGTATGTCACTTTCAGTATTTGCAAAGCACGGAGCTCAGAGGCAACATCAGATTGTGTGTATCTCCGTGAGAGAAAGAACACTGTGACTTCACCCATTCCTCTGACAAAAGCAGTTAGAAGGAGAAAACCGTCCTTTGGTTTCGCTTTCCCGCAATGAGCTCGGCAAACTGCCCTTCGCGAAGGGCAGTTTTCCCCCGGAGAACTGCCTTGCGCTAGCCGTGTTCTGGCAGTGGAACGAGTAGGCAGTGTTAGCGTTAAGCTATTGTGAAGGCTCGCTTTGGCCCAGGGAAAACAAAGCGCCTGGGGAAATCTTAACAGACCCCGGGGGCTTTTCACGGTTCCAAGTGTGGAACTGCAGACTCTTTTCCAAAGAAGAGAGCGCACAGGCAACAGCAGCCTGCACGTTTCTCAGTGAAAGGGAGAACTCCCTGACTTCATCCAGTCCTCTGAGCAAAGCAGGCAGAAGGAGAGAAACTTTCTTTCCTTCCTCTTTCCTGCAATGAATTCCTGATTTGCTCTTGCAAACGCTAGGCTTCTTCTGAAAAACTACCTCGTGGTGCACGTATCCTTCCAGAGGAGCAACGACATAGTTTTAGCTTGAAGAGATTGGGAAAGCACACAGGGAGAAAAGGCCTTTTCGTGTTCTGTGTTCTGCCTGAAATCGGTCAATTGGCACTTGCCAAAACAAGGTTTCCTAGCACAAAGTACAAAGCCGCAACTCTCTCCTGGCAGAGTAAATCCTGTGCAGTGTTGCCCTGACGAGATACTGCTGGTAGAGTGAGGCCCAGGGAAAACACTTTGCCTAGAGAAATCCTAGCAAAGCCATGTGTTTCCCCACATGAATGTATGTCACTTTCAGTATTTGCAAAGCACGGAGCTCAGAGGCAACATCAGATTGTGTGTATCTCCGTGAGAGAAAGAACACTGTGACTTCACCCATTCCTCTGACAAAAGCAGTTAGAAGGAGAAAACCGTCCTTTGGTTTCGCTTTCCCGCAATGAGCTCGGCAAACTGCCCTTCGCGAAGGGCAGTTTTCCCCCGGAGAACTGCCTTGCGCTAGCCGTGTTCTGGCAGTGGAACGAGTAGGCAGTGTTAGCGTTAAGCTATTGTGAAGACTCCCTTTGGCCCAGGGAAAACAAAGCGCCTGGGGAAATCTTAACAGACCCCGGGGCTTTTCACGGTTCCAAGTCTGGAACTGCAGACTCTTTTCCAAAGAAGAGAGTGCACAGGCAACAGCAGCCTGCACGTTTCTCAGTGAAAGGGAGAACTCCCTGACTTCATCCAGTCCTCTGAGCAAAGCAGGCAGAAGGAGAGAAACTTTCTTTCCTTCCTCTTTCCTGCAATGAATTCCTGATTTGCTCTTGCAAACGCTAGGCTTCTTCTGAAAAACTACCTCGCGGTGCACGTATCCTTCCAGAGGAGCAACGACATAGTTTTAGCTTGAAGAGATTGGGAAAGCACCCAGGGAGAAAAGGCCTTTTCGTGTTCTGTGCTCCTCCTGAAATCGGTCAATTGACACTTGCCAAAACAAGGTTTCCCAGCACAAACTACAAAGCCGCAACTCTCTCCTGGCAGAGTAAATCCTATGCAGTGTTGCCCTGACGAGATACTGCTGGTAGAGTGAGGCCCAGGGAAAACACTTTGCCTAGAGAAATCCTAGCAAAGCCATGTGTTTCCCCACATGAATGTATGTCACTTTCAGTATTTGCAAAGCACGGAGCTCAGAGGCAACATCAGATTGTGTGTATCTCCGTGAGAGAAAGAACACTGTGACTTCACCCATTCCTCTGACAAAAGCAGTTAGAAGGAGAAAACCGTCCTTTGGTTTCGCTTTCCCGCAATGAGCTCGGCAAACTGCCCTTCGCGAAGGGCAGTTTTCCCCCGGAGAACTGCCTTGCGCTAGCCGTGTTCTGGCAGTGGAACGAGTAGGCAGTGTTAGCGTTAAGCTATTGTGAAGACTCGCTTTGGCCCAGGGAAAACAAAGCGCCTGGGGAAATCTTAACAGACCCCGGGGGCTTTTCACGGTTCCAAGTGTGGAACTGCAGACTCTTTTCCAAAGAAGAGAGCGCACAGGCAACAGCAGCCTGCACGTTTCTCAGTGAAAGGGAGAACTCCCTGACTTCATCCAGTCCTCTGAGGAAAGCAGGCAGAAGGAGAGAAACTTTCTTTCCTTCCTCTTTCCTGCAATGAATTCCTCATTTGCTCCTGCAAACGCTAGGTTTCTTCTGAAAAACTACCTCGCGGTGCACGTATCCTTCCAGAGGAGCAACGACATAGTTTTAGCTTGAAGAGATTGGGAAAGCACATAGGGGGAAAAGGCCTTTTCGTGTTATGTGTTCTGCCTGAATTCGATCAATTCGCACTTGCGAAAGCAAGGTTCCCCAGCTCAAACTACAAAGCAGCAACTCTCTCCTGGCAGAGTAAATCCTATGCAGTGTTGCCCTGACGAGATACTGTTGGTAGAGTGAGGCCCAGGGAAAACACATTGCCTAGAGAAATCCTAGCAAAGCCGTATGTTTCCCCACATGAATGTATGTCAGTTTGAGGTCTTTGCCAAGAACGGAGCTCAGAGGCAACATCAGATTGTGTGTATCTCCGTGAGAGAAAGAACACTGTGTGTTGACCCATTCCTCTGACGAAACCAGTTAGAAGGAGAAAACCGTCCTTTGGTTTCGCTTTCCCGCAATGAGCTCGGCAAAGTGCCCTTCGCGAAGGGCAGTTTTCCCCCGGAGAACTGCCTTGCGCTAGCCGTGTTCTGGCAGTGGAACGAGTAGGCAGTGTTAGCGTTAAGCTATTGTGAAGGCTCGCTTTGGCCCAGGGAAAACAAAGCGCCTGGGGAAATCTTAACAGACCCCGGGGGCTTTTCACGGTTCCAAGTGTGGAACTGCAGACTCTTTTCCAAAGAAGAGAGCGCACAGGCAACAGCAGCCTGCACGTTGCTCAGTGAAAGGGAGAACTCCCTGACTTCATCCAGTCCTCTGAGCAAAGCAGGCAGAAGGAGAGAAACTTTCTTTCCTTCCTCTTTCCTGCAATGAATTCCTGATTTGCTCTTGCAAACGCTAGGCTTCTTCTGAAAAACTACCTCGCGGGGCACGTATCCTTCCAGAGGAGCAACGACATAGTTTTAGCTTGAAGAGATTGGGAAAGCACCCAGGGAGAAAAGGCCTTTTCGTGTTCTGTGCTCCTCCTGAAATCGGTCAATTGACACTTGCCAAAACAAGGTTTCCCAGCACAAACTACAAAGCCGCAACTCTCTCCTGGCAGAGTAAATCCTATGCAGTGTTGCCCTGACGAGATACTGCTGGTAGAGTGAGGCCCAGGGAAAACACTTTGCCTAGAGAAATCCTAGCAAAGCCATGTGTTTCCCCACATGAATGTATGTCACTTTCAGTATTTGCAAAGCACGGAGCTCAGAGGCAACATCAGATTGTGTGTATCTCCGTGAGAGAAAGAACACTGTGACTTCACCCATTCCTCTGACAAAAGCAGTTAGAAGGAGAAAACCGTCCTTTGGTTTCGCTTTCCCGCAATGAGCTCGGCAAACTGCCCTTCGCGAAGGGCAGTTTTCCCCCGGAGAACTGCCTTGCGCTAGCCGTGTTCTGGCAGTGGAACGAGTAGGCAGTGTTAGCGTTAAGCTATTGTGAAGGCTCGCTTTGGCCCAGGGAAAACAAAGCGCCTGGGGAAATCTTAACAGACCCCGGGGGCTTTTCACGGTTCCAAGTGTGGAACTGCAGACTCTTTTCCAAAGAAGAGAGCGCACAGGCAACAGCAGCCTGCACGTTTCTCAGTGAAAGGGAGAACTCCCTGACTTCATCCAGTCCTCTGAGCAAAGCAGGCAGAAGGAGAGAAACTTTCTTTCCTTCCTCTTTCCTGCAATGAATTCCTGATTTGCTCTTGCAAACGCTAGGCTTCTTCTGAAAAACTACCTCGTGGTGCACGTATCCTTCCAGAGGAGCAACGACATAGTTTTAGCTTGAAGAGATTGGGAAAGCACCCAGGGAGAAAAGGCCTTTTCGTGTTCTGTGTTCTGCCTGAAATCGGTCAATTGGCACTTGCCAAAACAAGGTTTCCTAGCACAAACTACAAAGCCGCAACTCTCTCCTGGCAGAGTAAATCCTGTGCAGTGTTGCCCTGACGAGATACTGCTGGTAGAGTGAGGCCCAGGGAAAACACTTTGCCTAGAGAAATCCTAGCAAAGCCATGTGTTTCCCCACATGAATGTATGTCACTTTCAGTATTTGCAAAGCACGGAGCTCAGAGGCAACATCAGATTGTGTGTATCTCCGTGAGAGAAAGAACACTGTGACTTCACCCATTCCTCTGACAAAAGCAGTTAGAAGGAGAAAACCGTCCTTTGGTTTCGCTTTCCCGCAATGAGCTCGGCAAACTGCCCTTCGGGAAGGGCAGTTTTCCCCCGGAGAACTGCCTTGCGCTAGCCGTGTTCTGGCAGTGGAACGAGTAGGCAGTGTTAGCGTTAAGCTATTGTGAAGACTCGCTTTGGCCCAGGGAAAACAAAGCGCCTGGGGAAATCTTAACAGACCCCGGGGCTTTTCACGGTTCCAAGTCTGGAACTGCAGACTCTTTTCCAAAGAAGAGAGTGCACAGGCAACAGCAGCCTGCACGTTTCTCAGTGAAAGGGAGAACTCCCTGACTTCATCCAGTCCTCTGAGGAAAGCAGGCAGAAGGAGAGAAACTTTCTTTCCTTCCTCTTTCCTGCAATGAATTCCTCATTTGCTCCTGCAAACGCTAGGTTTCTTCTGAAAAACTACCTCGCGGTGCACGTATCCTTCCAGAGGAGCAACGACATAGTTTTAGCTTGAAGAGATTGGGAAAGCACATAGGGGGAAAAGGCCTTTCGTGTTATGTGTTCTGCCTGAATTCGATCAATTCGCACTTGCGAAAGCAAGGTTCCCCAGCTCAAACTACAAAGCAGCAACTCTCTCCTGGCAGAGTAAATCCTATGCAGTGTTGCCCTGACGAGATACTGTTGGTAGAGTGAGGCCCAGGGAAAACACATTGCCTAGAGAAATCCTAGCAAAGCCATGTGTTTCCCCACATGAATGTATGTCACTTTCAGTATTTGCAAAGCACGGAGCTCAGAGGCAACATCAGATTGTGTGCATCTCCGTGAGAGAAAGAACACTGTGACTTGACCCATTCCTCTGACGAAACCAGTTAGAAGGAGAAAACCGTCCTTTGGTTTCGCTTTCCCACAATGAGCTTGGCAAACTGCCCTTCTCGAAGGGCAGTTTTCCCCCGGAGAACTGCCTTGCGCTAGCCGTGTTCTGGCAGTGGAACGAGTAGGCAGGGTTAGCGTTAAGCTATTGTGAAGACTCGCTTTGGCCCAGGGAAAACAAAGCGCCTGGGGAAATCATAACAGACCCCGGGGGCTTTTCACGGTTCCAAGTGTGGAACTGCAGACTCTTTTCCAAAGAAGAGAGCGCACAGGCAACAGCAGCCTGCACGTTTCTCAGTGAAAGGGAGAACTCCCCGACTTCATCCAGTCCTCTGAGCAAAGCAGGCAGAAGGAGAGAAACTTTCTTTCCTTCCTCTTTCCTGCAATGAATTCCTGATTTGCTCTTGCAAACGCTAGGCTTCTTCTGAAAAACTACCTCGCGGGGCACGTATCCTTCCAGAGGAGCAACGACATAGTTTTAGCTTGAAGAGATTGGGAAAGCACCCAGGGAGAAAAGGCCTTTTCGTGTTCTGTGTTCTGCCTGAAATCGGTCAATTGGCACTTGCCAAAACAAGGTTTCCTAGCACAAACTACAAAGCCGCAACTCTCTCCTGGCAGAGTAAATCCTGTGCAGTGTTGCCCTGACGAGATACTGCTGGTAGAGTGAGGCCCAGGGAAAACACATTGCCTAGAGAAATCCTAGCAAAGCCATGTGTTTCCCCACATGAATGTATGTCACTTTCAGTATTTGCAAAGCACGGAGCTCAGAGGCAACATCAGATTGTGTGTATCTCCGTGAGAGAAAGAACACTGTGACTTGACCCATTCCTCTGACGAAACCAGTTAGAAGGAGAAAACCGTCCTTTGGTTTCGCTTTCCCGCAATGAGCTCGGCAAACTGCCCTTCGCGAAGGGCAGTTTTCCCCCGGAGAACTGCCTTGCGCTAGCCGTGTTCTGGCAGTGGAACGAGTAGGCAGTGTTAGCGTTAAGCTATTGTGAAGGCTCGCTTTGGCCCAGGGAAAACAAAGCGCCTGGGGAAATCTTAACAGACCCCGGGGGCTTTTCACGGTTCCAAGTGTGGAACTGCAGACTCTTTTCCAAAGAAGAGAGCGCACAGGCAACAGCAGCCTGCACGTTTCTCAGTGAAAGGGAGAACTCCCTGACTTCATCCAGTCCTCTGAGGAAAGCAGGCAGAAGGAGAGAAACTTTCTTTCCTTCCTCTTTCCTGCAATGAATTCCTCATTTGCTCCTGCAAACGCTAGGTTTCTTCTGAAAAACTACCTCGCGGTGCACGTATCCTTCCAGAGGAGCAACGACATAGTTTTAGCTTGAAGAGATTGGGAAAGCACATAGGGGGAAAAGGCCTTTTCGTGTTATGTGTTCTGCCTGAATTCGATCAATTCGCACTTGCGAAAGCAAGGTTCCCCAGCTCAAACTACAAAGCAGCAACTCTCTCCTGGCAGAGTAAATCCTATGCAGTGTTGCCCTGACGAGATACTGTTGGTAGAGTGAGGCCCAGGGAAAACACATTGCCTAGAGAAATCCTAGCAAAGCCATGTGTTTCCCCACATGAATGTATGTCACTTTCAGTATTTGCAAAGCACGGAGCTCAGAGGCAACATCAGATTGTGTGCATCTCCGTGAGAGAAAGAACACTGTGACTTGACCCATTCCTCTGACGAAACCAGTTAGAAGGAGAAAACCGTCCTTTGGTTTCGCTTTCCCACAATGAGCTTGGCAAACTGCCCTTCACGAAGGGCAGTTTTCCCCCGGAGAACTGCCTTGCGCTAGCCGTGTTCTGGCAGTGGAACGAGTAGGCAGGGTTAGCGTTAAGCTATTGTGAAGACTCGCTTTGGCCCAGGGAAAACAAAGCGCCTGGGGAAATCATAACAGACCCCGGGGGCTTTTCACGGTTCCAAGTGTGGAACTGCAGACTCTTTTCCAAAGAAGAGAGCGCACAGGCAACAGCAGCCTGCACGTTTCTCAGTGAAAGGGAGAACTCCCCGACTTCATCCAGTCCTCTGAGCAAAGCAGGCAGAAGGAGAGAAACTTTCTTTCCTTCCTCTTTCCTGCAATGAATTCCTGATTTGCTCTTGCAAACGCTAGGCTTCTTCTGAAAAACTACCTCGCGGGGCACGTATCCTTCCAGAGGAGCAACGACATAGTTTTAGCTTGAAGAGATTGGGAAAGCACCCAGGGAGAAAAGGCCTTTTCGTGTTCTGTGTTCTGCCTGAAATCGGTCAATTGGCACTTGCCAAAACAAGGTTTCCTAGCACAAACTACAAAGCCGCAACTCTCTCCTGGCAGAGTAAATCCTGTGCAGTGTTGCCCTGACGAGATACTGCTGGTAGAGTGAGGCCCAGGGAAAACACTTTGCCTAGAGAAATCCTAGCAAAGCCATGTGTTTCCCCACATGAATGTATGTCACTTTCAGTATTTGCAAAGCACGGAGCTCAGAGGCAACATCAGATTGTGTGTATCTCCGTGAGAGAAAGAACACTGTGACTTGACCCATTCCTCTGACGAAACCAGTTAGAAGGAGAAAACCGTCCTTTGGTTTCGCTTTCCCGCAATGAGCTCGGCAAACTGCCCTTCGCGAAGGGCAGTTTTCCCCCGGAGAACTGCCTTGCGCTAGCCGTGTTCTGGCAGTGGAACGAGTAGGCAGTGTTAGCGTTAAGCTATTGTGAAGGCTCGCTTTGGCCCAGGGAAAACAAAGCGCCTGGGGAAATCTTAACAGACCCCGGGGGCTTTTCACGGTTCCAAGTGTGGAACTGCAGACTCTTTTCCAAAGAAGAGAGCGCACAGGCAACAGCAGCCTGCACGTTTCTCAGTGAAAGGGAGAACTCCCTGACGTCATCCAGTCCTCTGAGCAAAGCAGGCAGAAGGAGAGAAACTTTCTTTCCTTCCTCTTTCCTGCAATGAATTCCTGATTTGCTCTTGCAAACGCTAGGCTTCTTCTGAAAAACTACCTCGCGGTGCACGTATCCTTCCAGAGGAGCAACGACATAGTTTTAGCTTGAAGAGATTGGGAAAGCACCCAGGGAGAAAAGGCCTTTTCGTGTTCTGTGTTCTGCCTGAAATCGGTCAATTGGCACTTGCCAAAACAAGGTTTCCTAGCACAAACTACAAAGCCGCAACTCTCTCCTGGCAGAGTAAATCCTGTGCAGTGTTGCCCTGACGAGATACTGCTGGTAGAGTGAGGCCCAGGGAAAACACTTTGCCTAGAGAAATCCTAGCAAAGCCATGTGTTTCCCCACATGAATGTATGTCACTTTCAGTATTTGCAAAGCACGGAGCTCAGAGGCAACATCAGATTGTGTGTATCTCCGTGAGAGAAAGAACACTGTGACTTCACCCATTCCTCTGACAAAAGCAGTTAGAAGGAGAAAACCGTCCTTTGGTTTCGCTTTCCCGCAATGAGCTCGGCAAACTGCCCTTCGCGAAGGGCAGTTTTCCCCCGGAGAACTGCCTTGCGCTAGCCGTGTTCTGGCAGTGGAACGAGTAGGCAGAGTTAGCGTTAAGCTATTGTGAAGACTCGCTTTGGCCCAGGGAAAACAAAGCGCCTGGGGAAATCTTAACAGACCCCGGGGGCTTTTCACGGTTCCAAGTGTGGAACTGCAGACTCTTTTCCAAAGAAGAGAGCGCACAGGCAACAGCAGCCTGCACGTTTCTCAGTGAAAGGGAGAACTCCCTGACTTCATCCAGTCCTCTGAGCAAAGCAGGCAGAAGGAGAGAAACTTTCTTTCCTTCCTCTTTCCTGCAATGAATTCCTCATTTGCTCCTGCAAACGCTAGGTTTCTTCTGAAAAACTACCTCGCGGTGCACGTATCCTTCCAGAGGAGCAACGACATAGTTTTAGCTTGAAGAGATTGGGAAAGCACCCAGGGAGAAAAGGCCTTTTCGTGTTCTGTGTTCTGCCTGAAATCGGTCAATTGGCACTTGCCAAAACAAGGTTTCCTAGCACAAACTACAAAGCCGCAACTCTCTCCTGGCAGAGTAAATCCTGTGCAGTGTTGCCCTGACGAGATACTGCTGGTAGAGTGAGGCCCAGGGAAAACACTTTGCCTAGAGAAATCCTAGCAAAGCCATGTGTTTCCCCACATGAATGTATGTCACTTTCAGTATTTGCAAAGCACGGAGCTCAGAGGCAACATCAGATTGTGTGTATCTCCGTGAGAGAAAGAACACTGTGACTTGACCCATTCCTCTGACGAAACCAGTTAGAAGGAGAAAACCGTCCTTTGGTTTCGCTTTCCCGCAATGAGCTCGGCAAACTGCCCTTCGCGAAGGGCAGTTTTCCCCCGGAGAACTGCCTTGCGCTAGCCGTGTTCTGGCAGTGGAACGAGTAGGCAGTGTTAGCGTTAAGCTATTGTGAAGGCTCGCTTTGGCCCAGGGAAAACAAAGCGCCTGGGGAAATCTTAACAGACCCCGGGGGCTTTTCACGGTTCCAAGTGTGGAACTGCAGACTCTTTTCCAAAGAAGAGAGCGCACAGGCAACAGCAGCCTGCACGTTTCTCAGTGAAAGGGAGAACTCCCTGACGTCATCCAGTCCTCTGAGCAAAGCAGGCAGAAGGAGAGAAACTTTCTTTCCTTCCTCTTTCCTGCAATGAATTCCTGATTTGCTCTTGCAAACGCTAGGCTTCTTCTGAAAAACTACCTCGCGGTGCACGTATCCTTCCAGAGGAGCAACGACATAGTTTTAGCTTGAAGAGATTGGGAAAGCACCCAGGGAGAAAAGGCCTTTTCGTGTTCTGTGTTCTGCCTGAAATCGGTCAATTGGCACTTGCCAAAACAAGGTTTCCTAGCACAAACTACAAAGCCGCAACTCTCTCCTGGCAGAGTAAATCCTGTGCAGTGTTGCCCTGACGAGATACTGCTGGTAGAGTGAGGCCCAGGGAAAACACTTTGCCTAGAGAAATCCTAGCAAAGCCATGTGTTTCCCCACATGAATGTATGTCACTTTCAGTATTTGCAAAGCACGGAGCTCAGAGGCAACATCAGATTGTGTGTATCTCCGTGAGAGAAAGAACACTGTGACTTGACCCATTCCTCTGACGAAACCAGGTAGAAGGAGAAAACCGTCCTTTGGTTTCGCTTTCCCACAATGAGCTTGGCAAACTGCCCTTCACGAAGGGCAGCTTTCCCCCGGAGAACTGCCTTGCGCTAGCCGTGTTCTGGCAGTGGAACGAGTAGGCAGGGTTAGCGTTAAGCTATTGTGAAGACTCGCTTTGGCCCAGGGAAAACAAAGCGCCTGGGGAAATCATAACAGACCCCGGGGGCTTTTCACGGTTCCAAGTGTGGAACTGCAGACTCTTTTCCAAAGAAGAGAGCGCACAGGCAACAGCAGCCTGCACGTTTCTCAGTGAAAGGGAGAACTCCCCGACTTCATCCAGTCCTCTGAGCAAAGCAGGCAGAAGGAGAGAAACTTTCTTTCCTTCCTCTTTCCTGCAATGAATTCCTGATTTGCTCTTGCAAACGCTAGGCTTCTTCTGAAAAACTACCTCGCGGGGCACGTATCCTTCCAGAGGAGCAACGACATAGTTTTAGCTTGAAGAGATTGGGAAAGCACCCAGGGAGAAAAGGCCTTTTCGTGTTCTGTGTTCTGCCTGAAATCGGTCAATTGGCACTTGCCAAAACAAGGTTTCCTAGCACAAACTACAAAGCCGCAACTCTCTCCTGGCAGAGTAAATCCTGTGCAGTGTTGCCCTGACGAGATACTGCTGGTAGAGTGAGGCCCAGGGAAAACACTTTGCCTAGAGAAATCCTAGCAAAGCCATGTGTTTCCCCACTTGAATATATGTCACTTTCAGTATTTGCAAAGCACGGAGCTCAGAGGCAACATCAGATTGTGTGTATCTCCGTGAGAGAAAGAACACTGTGACTTGACCCATTCCTCTGACGAAACCAGTTAGAAGGAGAAAACCGTCCTTTGGTTTCGCTTTCCCGCAATGAGCTCGGCAAACTGCCCTTCGCGAAGGGCAGTTTTCCCCCGGAGAACTGCCTTGCGCTAGCCGTGTTCTGGCAGTGGAACGAGTAGGCAGTGTTAGCGTTAAGCTATTGTGAAGGCTCGCTTTGGCCCAGGGAAAACAAAGCGCCTGGGGAAATCTTAACAGACCCCGGGGGCTTTTCACGGTTCCAAGTGTGGAACTGCAGACTCTTTTCCAAAGAAGAGAGCGCACAGGCAACAGCAGCCTGCACGTTTCTCAGTGAAAGGGAGAACTCCCTGACGTCATCCAGTCCTCTGAGCAAAGCAGGCAGAAGGAGAGAAACTTTCTTTCCTTCCTCTTTCCTGCAATGAATTCCTGATTTGCTCTTGCAAACGCTAGGCTTCTTCTGAAAAACTACCTCGCGGTGCACGTATCCTTCCAGAGGAGCAACGACATAGTTTTAGCTTGAAGAGATTGGGAAAGCACCCAGGGAGAAAAGGCCTTTTCGTGTTCTGTGTTCTGCCTGAAATCGGTCAATTGGCACTTGCCAAAACAAGGTTTCCTAGCACAAACTACAAAGCCGCAACTCTCTCCTGGCAGAGTAAATCCTGTGCAGTGTTGCCCTGACGAGATACTGCTGGTAGAGTGAGGCCCAGGGAAAACACTTTGCCTAGAGAAATCCTAGCAAAGCCATGTGTTTCCCCACATGAATGTATGTCACTTTCAGTATTTGCAAAGCACGGAGCTCAGAGGCAACATCAGATTGTGTGTATCTCCGTGAGAGAAAGAACACTGTGACTTCACCCATTCCTCTGACAAAAGCAGTTAGAAGGAGAAAACCGTCCTTTGGTTTCGCTTTCCCGCAATGAGCTCGGCAAACTGCCCTTCGCGAAGGGCAGTTTTCCCCCGGAGAACTGCCTTGCGCTAGCCGTGTTCTGGCAGTGGAACGAGTAGGCAGAGTTAGCGTTAAGCTATTGTGAAGACTCGCTTTGGCCCAGGGAAAACAAAGCGCCTGGGGAAATCTTAACAGACCCCGGGGGCTTTTCACGGTTCCAAGTGTGGAACTGCAGACTCTTTTCCAAAGAAGAGAGCGCACAGGCAACAGCAGCCTGCACGTTTCTCAGTGAAAGGGAGAACTCCCTGACTTCATCCAGTCCTCTGAGCAAAGCAGGCAGAAGGAGAGAAACTTTCTTTCCTTCCTCTTTCCTGCAATGAATTCCTCATTTGCTCCTGCAAACGCTAGGTTTCTTCTGAAAAACTACCTCGCGGTGCACGTATCCTTCCAGAGGAGCAACGACATAGTTTTAGCTTGAAGAGATTGGGAAAGCACATAGGGGGAAAAGGCCTTTTCGTGTTATGTGTTCTGCCTGAATTCGATCAATTCGCACTTGCGAAAGCAAGGTTCCCCAGCTCAAACTACAAAGCAGCAACTCTCTCCTGGCAGAGTAAATCCTATGCAGTGTTGCCCTGACGAGATACTGTTGGTAGAGTGAGGCCCAGGGAAAACACATTGCCTAGAGAAATCCTAGCAAAGCCATGTGTTTCCCCACATGAATGTATGTCACTTTCAGTATTTGCAAAGCACGGAGCTCAGAGGCAACATCAGATTGTGTGCATCTCCGTGAGAGAAAGAACACTGTGACTTGACCCATTCCTCTGACGAAACCAGTTAGAAGGAGAAAACCGTCCTTTGGTTTCGCTTTCCCACAATGAGCTTGGCAAACTGCCCTTCACGAAGGGCAGTTTTCCCCCGGAGAACTGCCTTGCGCTAGCCGTGTTCTGGCAGTGGAACGAGTAGGCAGGGTTAGCGTTAAGCTATTGTGAAGACTCGCTTTGGCCCAGGGAAAACAAAGCGCCTGGGGAAATCTTAAGAGACCCCGGGGGCTTTTCACGGTTCCAAGTGTGGAACTGCAGACTCTTTTCCAAAGAAGAGAGCGCACAGGCAACAGCAGCCTGCACGTTTCTCAGTGAAAGGGAGAACTCCCCGAATTCATCCAGTCCTCTGAGCAAAGCAGGCAGAAGGAGAGAAACTTTCTTTCCTTCCTCTTTCCTGCAATGAATTCCTGATTTGCTCTTGCAAACGCTAGGCTTCTTCTGAAAAACTACCTCGCGGTGCACGTATCCTTCCAGAGGAGCAACGACATAGTTTTAGCTTGAAGAGATTGGGAAAGCACCCAGGGAGAAAAGGCCTGTTCGTGTTCTGTGTTCTGCCTGAAATCGGTCAATTGGCACTTGCCAAAACAAGGTTTCCTAGCACAAACTACAAAGCCGCAACTCTCTCCTGGCAGAGTAAATCCTGTGCAGTGTTGCCCTGACGAGATACTGCTGGTAGAGTGAGGCCCAGGGAAAACACTTTGCCTAGAGAAATCCTAGCAAAGCCATGTGTTTCCCCACATGAATGTATGTCACTTTCAGTATTTGCAAAGCACGGAGCTCAGAGGCAACATCAGATTGTGTGTATCTCCGTGAGAGAAAGAACACTGTGACTTCACCCATTCCTCTGACAAAAGCAGTTAGAAGGAGAAAACCGTCCTTTGGTTTCGCTTTCCCGCAATGAGCTCGGCAAACTGCCCTTCGCGAAGGGCAGTTTTCCCCCGGAGAACTGCCTTGCGCTAGCCGTGTTCTGGCAGTGGAACGAGTAGGCAGAGTTAGCGTTAAGCTATTGTGAAGACTCGCTTTGGCCCAGGGAAAACAAAGCGCCTGGGGAAATCTTAACAGACCCCGGGGGCTTTTCACGGTTCCAAGTGTGGAACTGCAGACTCTTTTCCAAAGAAGAGAGCGCACAGGCAACAGCAGCCTGCACGTTTCTCAGTGAAAGGGAGAACTCCCTGACTTCATCCAGTCCTCTGAGCAAAGCAGGCAGAAGGAGAGAAACTTTCTTTCCTTCCTCTTCTCTGCAATGAATTCCTCATTTGCTCCTGCAAACGCTAGGTTTCTTCTGAAAAACTACCTCGCGGTGCACGTATCCTTCCAGAGGAGCAACGACATAGTTTTAGCTTGAAGAGATTGGGAAAGCACATAGGGGGAAAAGGCCTTTTCGTGTTATGTGTTCTGCCTGAATTCGATCAATTCGCACTTGCGAAAGCAAGGTTCCCCAGCTCAAACTACAAAGCAGCAACTCTCTCCTGGCAGAGTAAATCCTATGCAGTGTTGCCCTGACGAGATACTGTTGGTGGAGTGAGGCCCAGGGAAAACACATTGCCTAGAGAAATCCTAGCAAAGCCGTATGTTTCCCCACATGAATGTATGTCAGTTTGAGGTCTTTGCCAAGAACGGAGCTCAGAGGCAACATCAGATTGTGTGTATCTCCGTGAGAGAAAGAACACTGTGACTTGACCCATTCCTCTGACGAAACCAGTTAGAAGGAGAAAACCGTCCTTTGGTTTCGCTTTCCCGCAATGAGCTCGGCAAACTGCCCTTCGCGAAGGGCAGTTTTCCCCCGGAGAACTGCCTTGCGCTAGCCGTGTTCTGGCAGTGGAACGAGTAGGCAGTGTTAGCGTTAAGCTATTGTGAAGGCTCGCTTTGGCCCAGGGAAAACAAAGCGCCTGGGGAAATCTTAACAGACCCCGGGGGCTTTTCACGGTTCCAAGTGTGGAACTGCAGACTCTTTTCCAAAGAAGAGAGCGCACAGGCAACAGCAGCCTGCACGTTTCTCAGTGAAAGGGAGAACTCCCTGACTTCATCCAGTCCTCTGAGCAAAGCAGGCAGAAGGAGAGAAACTTTCTTTCCTTCCTCTTTCCTGCAATGAATTCCTGATTTGCTCTTGCAAACGCTAGGCTTCTTCTGAAAAACTACCTCGCGGGGCACGTATCCTTCCAGAGGAGCAACGACATAGTTTTAGCTTGAAGAGATTGGGAAAGCACCCAGGGAGAAAAGGCCTTTTCGTGTTCTGTGTTCTGCCTGAAATCGGTCAATTGGCACTTGCCAAAACAAGGTTTCCTAGCACAAACTACAAAGCCGCAACTCTCTCCTGGCAGAGTAAATCCTGTGCAGTGTTGCCCTGACGAGATACTGCTGGTAGAGTGAGGCCCAGGGAAAACACTTTGCCTAGAGAAATCCTAGCAAAGCCATGTGTTTCCCCACATGAATGTATGTCACTTTCAGTATTTGCAAAGCACGGAGCTCAGAGGCAACATCAGATTGTGTGTATCTCCGTGAGAGAAAGAACACTGTGACTTGACCCATTCCTCTGACGAAACCAGTTAGAAGGAGAAAACCGTCCTTTGGTTTCGCTTTCCCGCAATGAGCTCGGCAAAGTGCCCTTCGCGAAGGGCAGTTTTCCCCCGGAGAACTGCCTTGCGCTAGCCGTGTTCTGGCAGTGGAACGAGTAGGCAGTGTTAGCGTTAAGCTATTGTGAAGGCTCGCTTTGGCCCAGGGAAAACAAAGCGCCTGGGGAAATCTTAACAGACCCCGGGGGCTTTTCACGGTTCCAAGTGTGGAACTGCAGACTCTTTTCCAAAGAAGAGAGCGCACAGGCAACAGCAGCCTGCACGTTTCTCAGTGAAAGGGAGAACTCCCTGACGTCATCCAGTCCTCTGAGCAAAGCAGGCAGAAGGAGAGAAAGTTTCTTTCCTTCCTCTTTCCTGCAATGAATTCCTGATTTGCTCTTGCAAACGCTAGGCTTCTTCTGAAAAACTACCTCGCGGTGCACGTATCCTTCCAGAGGAGCAACGACATAGTTTTAGCTTGAAGAGATTGGGAAAGCACCCAGGGAGAAAAGGCCTTTTCGTGTTCTGTGTTCTGCCTGAAATCGGTCAATTGGCACTTGCCAAAACAAGGTTTCCTAGCACAAACTACAAAGCCGCAACTCTCTCCTGGCAGAGTAAATCCTGTGCAGTGTTGCCCTGACGAGATACTGCTGGTAGAGTGAGGCCCAGGGAAAACACTTTGCCTAGAGAAATCCTAGCAAAGCCATGTGTTTCCCCACATGAATGTATGTCACTTTCAGTATTTGCAAAGCACGGAGCTCAGAGGCAACATCAGATTGTGTGTATCTCCGTGAGAGAAAGAACACTGTGACTTCACCCATTCCTCTGACAAAAGCAGTTAGAAGGAGAAAACCGTCCTTTGGTTTCGCTTTCCCGCAATGAGCTCGGCAAACTGCCCTTCGCGAAGGGCAGTTTTCCCCCGGAGAACTGCCTTGCGCTAGCCGTGTTCTGGCAGTGGAACGAGTAGGCAGAGTTAGCGTTAAGCTATTGTGAAGACTCGCTTTGGCCCAGGGAAAACAAAGCGCCTGGGGAAATCTTAACAGACCCCGGGGGCTTTTCACGGTTCCAAGTGTGGAACTGCAGACTCTTTTCCAAAGAAGAGAGCGCACAGGCAACAGCAGCCTGCACGTTTCTCAGTGAAAGGGAGAACTCCCTGACTTCATCCAGTCCTCTGAGCAAAGCAGGCAGAAGGAGAGAAACTTTCTTTCCTTCCTCTTTCCTGCAATGAATTCCTCATTTGCTCCTGCAAACGCTAGGTTTCTTCTGAAAAACTACCTCGCGGTGCACGTATCCTTCCAGAGGAGCAACGACATAGTTTTAGCTTGAAGAGATTGGGAAAGCACATAGGGGGAAAAGGCCTTTTCGTGTTATGTGTTCTGCCTGAATTCGATCAATTCGCACTTGCGAAAGCAAGGTTCCCCAGCTCAAACTACAAAGCAGCAACTCTCTCCTGGCAGAGTAAATCCTATGCAGTGTTGCCCTGACGAGATACTGTTGGTGGAGTGAGGCCCAGGGAAAACACATTGCCTAGAGAAATCCTAGCAAAGCCGTATGTTTCCCCACATGAATGTATGTCAGTTTGAGGTCTTTGCCAAGAACGGAGCTCAGAGGCAACATCAGATTGTGTGTATCTCCGTGAGAGAAAGAACACTGTGACTTGACCCATTCCTCTGACGAAACCAGTTAGAAGGAGAAAACCGTCCTTTGGTTTCGCTTTCCCGCAATGAGCTCGGCAAACTGCCCTTCGCGAAGGGCAGTTTTCCCCCGGAGAACTGCCTTGCGCTAGCCGTGTTCTGGCAGTGGAACGAGTAGGCAGTGTTAGCGTTAAGCTATTGTGAAGGCTCGCTTTGGCCCAGGGAAAACAAAGCGCCTGGGGAAATCTTAACAGACCCCGGGGGCTTTTCACGGTTCCAAGTGTGGAACTGCAGACTCTTTTCCAAAGAAGAGAGCGCACAGGCAACAGCAGCCTGCACGTTTCTCAGTGAAAGGGAGAACTCCCTGACTTCATCCAGTCCTCTGAGGAAAGCAGGCAGAAGGAGAGAAACTTTCTTTCCTTCCTCTTTCCTGCAATGAATTCCTCATTTGCTCCTGCAAACGCTAGGTTTCTTCTGAAAAACTACCTCGCGGTGCACGTATCCTTCCAGAGGAGCAACGACATAGTTTTAGCTTGAAGAGATTGGGAAAGCACATAGGGGGAAAAGGCCTTTTCGTGTTATGTGTTCTGCCTGAATTCGATCAATTCGCACTTGCGAAAGCAAGGTTCCCCAGCTCAAACTACAAAGCAGCAACTCTCTCCTGGCAGAGTAAATCCTATGCAGTGTTGCCCTGACGAGATACTGTTGGTAGAGTGAGGCCCAGGGAAAACACATTGCCTAGAGAAATCCTAGCAAAGCCATGTGTTTCCCCACATGAATGTATGTCACTTTCAGTATTTGCAAAGCACGGAGCTCAGAGGCAACATCAGATTGTGTGCATCTCCGTGAGAGAAAGAACACTGTGACTTGACCCATTCCTCTGACGAAACCAGTTAGAAGGAGAAAACCGTCCTTTGGTTTCGCTTTCCCACAATGAGCTTGGCAAACTGCCCTTCACGAAGGGCAGTTTTCCCCCGGAGAACTGCCTTGCGCTAGCCGTGTTCTGGCAGTGGAACGAGTAGGCAGGGTTAGCGTTAAGCTATTGTGAAGACTCGCTTTGGCCCAGGGAAAACAAAGCGCCTGGGGAAATCATAACAGACCCCGGGGGCTTTTCACGGTTCCAAGTGTGGAACTGCAGACTCTTTTCCAAAGAAGAGAGCGCACAGGCAACAGCAGCCTGCACGTTTCTCAGTGAAAGGGAGAACTCCCCGACTTCATCCAGTCCTCTGAGCAAAGCAGGCAGAAGGAGAGAAACTTTCTTTCCTTCCTCTTTCCTGCAATGAATTCCTGATTTGCTCTTGCAAACGCTAGGCTTCTTCTGAAAAACTACCTCGCGGGGCACGTATCCTTCCAGAGGAGCAACGACATAGTTTTAGCTTGAAGAGATTGGGAAAGCACCCAGGGAGAAAAGGCCTTTTCGTGTTCTGTGTTCTGCCTGAAATCGGTCAATTGGCACTTGCCAAAACAAGGTTTCCTAGCACAAACTACAAAGCCACAACTCTCTCCTGGCAGAGTAAATCCTGTGCAGTGTTGCCCTGACGAGATACTGCTGGTAGAGTGAGGCCCAGGGAAAACACTTTGCCTAGAGAAATCCTAGCAAAGCCATGTGTTTCCCCACATGAATGTATGTCACTTTCAGTATTTGCAAAGCACGGAGCTCAGAGGCAACATCAGATTGTGTGTATCTCCGTGAGAGAAAGAACACTGTGACTTGACCCATTCCTCTGACGAAACCAGTTAGAAGGAGAAAACCGTCCTTTGGTTTCGCTTTCCCGCAATGAGCTCGGCAAACTGCCCTTCGCGAAGGGCAGTTTTCCCCCGGAGAACTGCCTTGCGCTAGCCGTGTTCTGGCAGTGGAACGAGTAGGCAGTGTTAGCGTTAAGCTATTGTGAAGGCTCGCTTTGGCCCAGGGAAAACAAAGCGCCTGGGGAAATCTTAACAGACCCCGGGGGCTTTTCACGGTTCCAAGTGTGGAACTGCAGACTCTTTTCCAAAGAAGAGAGCGCACAGGCAACAGCAGCCTGCACGTTTCTCAGTGAAAGGGAGAACTCCCTGACTTCATCCAGTCCTCTGAGGAAAGCAGGCAGAAGGAGAGAAACTTTCTTTCCTTCCTCTTTCCTGCAATGAATTCCTCATTTGCTCCTGCAAACGCTAGGTTTCTTCTGAAAAACTACCTCGCGGTGCACGTATCCTTCCAGAGGAGCAACGACATAGTTTTAGCTTGAAGAGATTGGGAAAGCACATAGGGGGAAAAGGCCTTTTCGTGTTATGTGTTCTGCCTGAATTCGATCAATTCGCACTTGCGAAAGCAAGGTTCCCCAGCTCAAACTACAAAGCAGCAACTCTCTCCTGGCAGAGTAAATCCTATGCAGTGTTGCCCTGACGAGATACTGTTGGTAGAGTGAGGCCCAGGGAAAACACATTGCCTAGAGAAATCCTAGCAAAGCCATGTGTTTCCCCACATGAATGTATGTCACTTTCAGTATTTGCAAAGCACGGAGCTCAGAGGCAACATCAGATTGTGTGCATCTCCGTGAGAGAAAGAACACTGTGACTTGACCCATTCCTCTGACGAAACCAGTTAGAAGGAGAAAACCGTCCTTTGGTTTCGCTTTCCCACAATGAGCTTGGCAAACTGCCCTTCACGAAGGGCAGTTTTCCCCCGGAGAACTGCCTTGCGCTAGCCGTGTTCTGGCAGTGGAACGAGTAGGCAGGGTTAGCGTTAAGCTATTGTGAAGACTCGCTTTGGCCCAGGGAAAACAAAGCGCCTGGGGAAATCATAACAGACCCCGGGGGCTTTTCACGGTTCCAAGTGTGGAACTGCAGACTCTTTTCCAAAGAAGAGAGCGCACAGGCAACAGCAGCCTGCACGTTTCTCAGTGAAAGGGAGAACTCCCCGACTTCATCCAGTCCTCTGAGCAAAGCAGGCAGAAGGAGAGAAACTTTCTTTCCTTCCTCTTTCCTGCAATGAATTCCTGATTTGCTCTTGCAAACGCTAGGCTTCTTCTGAAAAACTACCTCGCGGTGCACGTATCCTTCCAGAGGAGCAACGACATAGTTTTAGCTTGAAGAGATTGGGAAAGCACCCAGGAAGAAAAGGCCTTTTCGTGTTCTGTGTTCTGCCTGAAATCGGTCAATTGGCACTTGCCAAAACAAGGTTTCCTAGCACAAACTACAAAGCCGCAACTCTCTCCTGGCAGAGTAAATCCTGTGCAGTGTTGCCCTGACGAGATACTGCTGGTAGAGTGAGGCCCAGGGAAAACACTTTGCCTAGAGAAATCCTAGCAAAGCCATGTGTTTCCCCACATGAATGTATGTCACTTTCAGTATTTGCAAAGCACGGAGCTCAGAGGCAACATCAGATTGTGTGTATCTCCGTGAGAGAAAGAA
Organism: Elephas maximus indicus; assembly: GCF_024166365.1. Classification (NCBI taxonomy): domain Eukaryota; kingdom Metazoa; phylum Chordata; class Mammalia; order Proboscidea; family Elephantidae; genus Elephas; species Elephas maximus. The sequence continues at coordinate 23,273,560 of NC_064830.1, forward strand.
CACTGTGACTTCACCCATTCCTCTGACAAAAGCAGTTAGAAGGAGAAAACCGTCCTTTGGTTTCGCTTTCCCGCAATGAGCTCGGCAAAGTGCCCTTCGCGAAGGGCAGTTTTCCCCCGGAGAACTGCCTTGCGCTAGCCGTGTTCTGGCAGTGGAACGAGTAGGCAGTGTTAGCGTTAAGCTATTGTGAAGGCTCGCTTTGGCCCAGGGAAAACAAAGCGCCTGGGGAAATCTTAACAGACCCCGGGGGCTTTTCACGGTTCCAAGTGTGGAACTGCAGACTCTTTTCCAAAGAAGAGAGCGCACAGGCAACAGCAGCCTGCACGTTTCTCAGTGAAAGGGAGAACTCCCTGACTTCATCCAGTCCTCTGAGCAAAGCAGGCAGAAGGAGAGAAACTTTCTTTCCTTCCTCTTTCCTGCAATGAATTCCTGATTTGCTCTTGCAAACGCTAGGCTTCTTCTGAAAAACTACCTCGCGGGGCACGTATCCTTCCAGAGGAGCAACGACATAGTTTTAGCTTGAAGAGATTGGGAAAGCACCCAGGGAGAAAAGGCCTTTTCGTGTTCTGTGCTCCTCCTGAAATCGGTCAATTGACACTTGCCAAAACAAGGTTTCCCAGCACAAACTACAAAGCCGCAACTCTCTCCTGGCAGAGTAAATCCTATGCAGTGTTGCCCTGACGAGATACTGCTGGTAGAGTGAGGCCCAGGGAAAACACTTTGCCTAGAGAAATCCTAGCAAAGCCATGTGTTTCCCCACATGAATGTATGTCACTTTCAGTATTTGCAAAGCACGGAGCTCAGAGGCAACATCAGATTGTGTGTATCTCCGTGAGAGAAAGAACACTGTGACTTCACCCATTCCTCTGACAAAAGCAGTTAGAAGGAGAAAACCGTCCTTTGGTTTCGCTTTCCCGCAATGAGCTCGGCAAACTGCCCTTCGCGAAGGGCAGTTTTCCCCCGGAGAACTGCCTTGCGCTAGCCGTGTTCTGGCAGTGGAACGAGTAGGCAGTGTTAGCGTTAAGCTATTGTGAAGGCTCGCTTTGGCCCAGGGAAAACAAAGCGCCTGGGGAAATCTTAACAGACCCCGGGGGCTTTTCACGGTTCCAAGTGTGGAACTGCAGACTCTTTTCCAAAGAAGAGAGCGCACAGGCAACAGCAGCCTGCACGTTTCTCAGTGAAAGGGAGAACTCCCTGACTTCATCCAGTCCTCTGAGCAAAGCAGGCAGAAGGAGAGAAACTTTCTTTCCTTCCTCTTTCCTGCAATGAATTCCTGATTTGCTCTTGCAAACGCTAGGCTTCTTCTGAAAAACTACCTCGTGGTGCACGTATCCTTCCAGAGGAGCAACGACATAGTTTTAGCTTGAAGAGATTGGGAAAGCACACAGGGAGAAAAGGCCTTTTCGTGTTCTGTGTTCTGCCTGAAATCGGTCAATTGGCACTTGCCAAAACAAGGTTTCCTAGCACAAACTACAAAGCCGCAACTCTCTCCTGGCAGAGTAAATCCTGTGCAGTGTTGCCCTGACGAGATACTGCTGGTAGAGTGAGGCCCAGGGAAAACACTTTGCCTAGAGAAATCCTAGCAAAGCCATGTGTTTCCCCACATGAATGTATGTCACTTTCAGTATTTGCAAAGCACGGAGCTCAGAGGCAACATCAGATTGTGTGTATCTCCGTGAGAGAAAGAACACTGTGACTTCACCCATTCCTCTGACAAAAGCAGTTAGAAGGAGAAAACCGTCCTTTGGTTTCGCTTTCCCGCAATGAGCTCGGCAAACTGCCCTTCGCGAAGGGCAGTTTTCCCCCGGAGAACTGCCTTGCGCTAGCCGTGTTCTGGCAGTGGAACGAGTAGGCAGTGTTAGCGTTAAGCTATTGTGAAGACTCCCTTTGGCCCAGGGAAAACAAAGCGCCTGGGGAAATCTTAACAGACCCCGGGGCTTTTCACGGTTCCAAGTCTGGAACTGCAGACTCTTTTCCAAAGAAGAGAGTGCACAGGCAACAGCAGCCTGCACGTTTCTCAGTGAAAGGGAGAACTCCCTGACTTCATCCAGTCCTCTGAGGAAAGCAGGCAGAAGGAGAGAAACTTTCTTTCCTTCCTCTTTCCTGCAATGAATTCCTGATTTGCTCTTGCAAACGCTAGGCTTCTTCTGAAAAACTACCTCGCGGTGCACGTATCCTTCCAGAGGAGCAACGACATAGTTTTAGCTTGAAGAGATTGGGAAAGCACCCAGGGAGAAAAGGCCTTTTCGTGTTCTGTGCTCCTCCTGAAATCGGTCAATTGACACTTGCCAAAACAAGGTTTCCCAGCACAAACTACAAAGCCGCAACTCTCTCCTGGCAGAGTAAATCCTATGCAGTGTTGCCCTGACGAGATACTGCTGGTAGAGTGAGGCCCAGGGAAAACACTTTGCCTAGAGAAATCCTAGCAAAGCCATGTGTTTCCCCACATGAATGTATGTCACTTTCAGTATTTGCAAAGCACGGAGCTCAGAGGCAACATCAGATTGTGTGTATCTCCGTGAGAGAAAGAACACTGTGACTTCACCCATTCCTCTGACAAAAGCAGTTAGAAGGAGAAAACCGTCCTTTGGTTTCGCTTTCCCGCAATGAGCTCGGCAAACTGCCCTTCGCGAAGGGCAGTTTTCCCCCGGAGAACTGCCTTGCGCTAGCCGTGTTCTGGCAGTGGAACGAGTAGGCAGTGTTAGCGTTAAGCTATTGTGAAGGCTCGCTTTGGCCCAGGGAAAACAAAGCGCCTGGGGAAATCTTAACAGACCCCGGGGGCTTTTCACGGTTCCAAGTGTGGAACTGCAGACTCTTTTCCAAAGAAGAGAGCGCACAGGCAACAGCAGCCTGCACGTTTCTCAGTGAAAGGGAGAACTCCCTGACTTCATCCAGTCCTCTGAGCAAAGCAGGCAGAAGGAGAGAAACTTTCTTTCCTTCCTCTTTCCTGCAATGAATTCCTCATTTGCTCCTGCAAACGCTAGGTTTCTTCTGAAAAACTACCTCGCGGTGCACGTATCCTTCCAGAGGAGCAACGACATAGTTTTAGCTTGAAGAGATTGGGAAAGCACATAGGGGGAAAAGGCCTTTTCGTGTTATGTGTTCTGCCTGAATTCGATCAATTCGCACTTGCGAAAGCAAGGTTCCCCAGCTCAAACTACAAAGCAGCAACTCTCTCCTGGCAGAGTAAATCCTATGCAGTGTTGCCCTGACGAGATACTGTTGGTAGAGTGAGGCCCAGGGAAAACACATTGCCTAGAGAAATCCTAGCAAAGCCGTATGTTTCCCCACATGAATGTATGTCAGTTTGAGGTCTTTGCCAAGAACGGAGCTCAGAGGCAACATCAGATTGTGTGTATCTCCGTGAGAGAAAGAACACTGTGACTTGACCCATTCCTCTGACGAAACCAGTTAGAAGGAGAAAACCGTCCTTTGGTTTCGCTTTCCCGCAATGAGCTCGGCAAAGTGCCCTTCGCGAAGGGCAGTTTTCCCCCGGAGAACTGCCTTGCGCTAGCCGTGTTCTGGCAGTGGAACGAGTAGGCAGTGTTAGCGTTAAGCTATTGTGAAGGCTCGCTTTGGCCCAGGGAAAACAAAGCGCCTGGGGAAATCTTAACAGACCCCGGGGGCTTTTCACGGTTCCAAGTGTGGAACTGCAGACTCTTTTCCAAAGAAGAGAGCGCACAGGCAACAGCAGCCTGCACGTTGCTCAGTGAAAGGGAGAACTCCCTGACTTCATCCAGTCCTCTGAGCAAAGCAGGCAGAAGGAGAGAAACTTTCTTTCCTTCCTCTTTCCTGCAATGAATTCCTGATTTGCTCTTGCAAACGCTAGGCTTCTTCTGAAAAACTACCTCGCGGGGCACGTATCCTTCCAGAGGAGCAACGACATAGTTTTAGCTTGAAGAGATTGGGAAAGCACCCAGGGAGAAAAGGCCTTTTCGTGTTCTGTGCTCCTCCTGAAATCGGTCAATTGACACTTGCCAAAACAAGGTTTCCCAGCACAAACTACAAAGCCGCAACTCTCTCCTGGCAGAGTAAATCCTATGCAGTGTTGCCCTGACGAGATACTGCTGGTAGAGTGAGGCCCAGGGAAAACACTTTGCCTAGAGAAATCCTAGCAAAGCCATGTGTTTCCCCACATGAATGTATGTCACTTTCAGTATTTGCAAAGCACGGAGCTCAGAGGCAACATCAGATTGTGTGTATCTCCGTGAGAGAAAGAACACTGTGACTTCACCCATTCCTCTGACAAAAGCAGTTAGAAGGAGAAAACCGTCCTTTGGTTTCGCTTTCCCGCAATGAGCTCGGCAAACTGCCCTTCGCGAAGGGCAGTTTTCCCCCGGAGAACTGCCTTGCGCTAGCCGTGTTCTGGCAGTGGAACGAGTAGGCAGTGTTAGCGTTAAGCTATTGTGAAGGCTCGCTTTGGCCCAGGGAAAACAAAGCGCCTGGGGAAATCTTAACAGACCCCGGGGGCTTTTCACGGTTCCAAGTGTGGAACTGCAGACTCTTTTCCAAAGAAGAGAGCGCACAGGCAACAGCAGCCTGCACGTTTCTCAGTGAAAGGGAGAACTCCCTGACTTCATCCAGTCCTCTGAGCAAAGCAGGCAGAAGGAGAGAAACTTTCTTTCCTTCCTCTTTCCTGCAATGAATTCCTGATTTGCTCTTGCAAACGCTAGGCTTCTTCTGAAAAACTACCTCGTGGTGCACGTATCCTTCCAGAGGAGCAACGACATAGTTTTAGCTTGAAGAGATTGGGAAAGCACCCAGGGAGAAAAGGCCTTTTCGTGTTCTGTGTTCTGCCTGAAATCGGTCAATTGGCACTTGCCAAAACAAGGTTTCCTAGCACAAACTACAAAGCCGCAACTCTCTCCTGGCAGAGTAAATCCTGTGCAGTGTTGCCCTGACGAGATACTGCTGGTAGAGTGAGGCCCAGGGAAAACACTTTGCCTAGAGAAATCCTAGCAAAGCCATGTGTTTCCCCACATGAATGTATGTCACTTTCAGTATTTGCAAAGCACGGAGCTCAGAGGCAACATCAGATTGTGTGTATCTCCGTGAGAGAAAGAACACTGTGACTTCACCCATTCCTCTGACAAAAGCAGTTAGAAGGAGAAAACCGTCCTTTGGTTTCGCTTTCCCGCAATGAGCTCGGCAAACTGCCCTTCGGGAAGGGCAGTTTTCCCCCGGAGAACTGCCTTGCGCTAGCCGTGTTCTGGCAGTGGAACGAGTAGGCAGTGTTAGCGTTAAGCTATTGTGAAGACTCGCTTTGGCCCAGGGAAAACAAAGCGCCTGGGGAAATCTTAACAGACCCCGGGGCTTTTCACGGTTCCAAGTCTGGAACTGCAGACTCTTTTCCAAAGAAGAGAGTGCACAGGCAACAGCAGCCTGCACGTTTCTCAGTGAAAGGGAGAACTCCCTGACTTCATCCAGTCCTCTGAGGAAAGCAGGCAGAAGGAGAGAAACTTTCTTTCCTTCCTCTTTCCTGCAATGAATTCCTCATTTGCTCCTGCAAACGCTAGGTTTCTTCTGAAAAACTACCTCGCGGTGCACGTATCCTTCCAGAGGAGCAACGACATAGTTTTAGCTTGAAGAGATTGGGAAAGCACATAGGGGGAAAAGGCCTTTCGTGTTATGTGTTCTGCCTGAATTCGATCAATTCGCACTTGCGAAAGCAAGGTTCCCCAGCTCAAACTACAAAGCAGCAACTCTCTCCTGGCAGAGTAAATCCTATGCAGTGTTGCCCTGACGAGATACTGTTGATAGAGTGAGGCCCAGGGAAAACACATTGCCTAGAGAAATCCTAGCAAAGCCATGTGTTTCCCCACATGAATGTATGTCACTTTCAGTATTTGCAAAGCACGGAGCTCAGAGGCAACATCAGATTGTGTGCATCTCCGTGAGAGAAAGAACACTGTGACTTGACCCATTCCTCTGACGAAACCAGTTAGAAGGAGAAAACCGTCCTTTGGTTTCGCTTTCCCACAATGAGCTTGGCAAACTGCCCTTCACGAAGGGCAGTTTTCCCCCGGAGAACTGCCTTGCGCTAGCCGTGTTCTGGCAGTGGAACGAGTAGGCAGGGTTAGCGTTAAGCTATTGTGAAGACTCGCTTTGGCCCAGGGAAAACAAAGCGCCTGGGGAAATCATAACAGACCCCGGGGGCTTTTCACGGTTCCAAGTGTGGAACTGCAGACTCTTTTCCAAAGAAGAGAGCGCACAGGCAACAGCAGCCTGCACGTTTCTCAGTGAAAGGGAGAACTCCCCGACTTCATCCAGTCCTCTGAGCAAAGCAGGCAGAAGGAGAGAAACTTTCTTTCCTTCCTCTTTCCTGCAATGAATTCCTGATTTGCTCTTGCAAACGCTAGGCTTCTTCTGAAAAACTACCTCGCGGGGCACGTATCCTTCCAGAGGAGCAACGACATAGTTTTAGCTTGAAGAGATTGGGAAAGCACCCAGGGAGAAAAGGCCTTTTCGTGTTCTGTGTTCTGCCTGAAATCGGTCAATTGGCACTTGCCAAAACAAGGTTTCCTAGCACAAACTACAAAGCCGCAACTCTCTCCTGGCAGAGTAAATCCTGTGCAGTGTTGCCCTGACGAGATACTGCTGGTAGAGTGAGGCCCAGGGAAAACACATTGCCTAGAGAAATCCTAGCAAAGCCATGTGTTTCCCCACATGAATGTATGTCACTTTCAGTATTTGCAAAGCACGGAGCTCAGAGGCAACATCAGATTGTGTGTATCTCCGTGAGAGAAAGAACACTGTGACTTGACCCATTCCTCTGACGAAACCAGTTAGAAGGAGAAAACCGTCCTTTGGTTTCGCTTTCCCGCAATGAGCTCGGCAAACTGCCCTTCGCGAAGGGCAGTTTTCCCCCGGAGAACTGCCTTGCGCTAGCCGTGTTCTGGCAGTGGAACGAGTAGGCAGTGTTAGCGTTAAGCTATTGTGAAGACTCCCTTTGGCCCAGGGAAAACAAAGCGCCTGGGGAAATCTTAACAGACCCCGGGGCTTTTCACGGTTCCAAGTCTGGAACTGCAGACTCTTTTCCAAAGAAGAGAGTGCACAGGCAACAGCAGCCTGCACGTTTCTCAGTGAAAGGGAGAACTCCCTGACTTCATCCAGTCCTCTGAGCAAAGCAGGCAGAAGGAGAGAAACTTTCTTTCCTTCCTCTTTCCTGCAATGAATTCCTGATTTGCTCTTGCAAACGCTAGGCTTCTTCTGAAAAACTACCTCGCGGTGCACGTATCCTTCCAGAGGAGCAACGACATAGTTTTAATTGAAGAGATTGGGAAAGCACCCAGGGAGAAAAGGCCTTTTCGTGTTCTGTGCTCCTCCTGAAATCGGTCAATTGACACTTGCCAAAACAAGGTTTCCCAGCACAAACTACAAAGCCGCAACTCTCTCCTGGCAGAGTAAATCCTATGCAGTGTTGCCCTGACGAGATACTGCTGGTAGAGTGAGGCCCAGGGAAAACACTTTGCCTAGAGAAATCCTAGCAAAGCCATGTGTTTCCCCACATGAATGTATGTCACTTTCAGTATTTGCAAAGCACGGAGCTCAGAGGCAACATCAGATTGTGTGTATCTCCGTGAGAGAAAGAACACTGTGACTTCACCCATTCCTCTGACAAAAGCAGTTAGAAGGAGAAAACCGTCCTTTGGTTTCGCTTTCCCGCAATGAGCTCGGCAAACTGCCCTTCGCGAAGGGCAGTTTTCCCCCGGAGAACTGCCTTGCGCTAGCCGTGTTCTGGCAGTGGAACGAGTAGGCAGTGTTAGCGTTAAGCTATTGTGAAGACTCGCTTTGGCCCAGGGAAAACAAAGCGCCTGGGGAAATCTTAACAGACCCCGGGGGCTTTTCACGGTTCCAAGTGTGGAACTGCAGACTCTTTTCCAAAGAAGAGAGCGCACAGGCAACAGCAGCCTGCACGTTTCTCAGTGAAAGGGAGAACTCCCTGACTTCATCCAGTCCTCTGAGGAAAGCAGGCAGAAGGAGAGAAACTTTCTTTCCTTCCTCTTTCCTGCAATGAATTCCTCATTTGCTCCTGCAAACGCTAGGTTTCTTCTGAAAAACTACCTCGCGGTGCACGTATCCTTCCAGAGGAGCAACGACATAGTTTTAGCTTGAAGAGATTGGGAAAGCACATAGGGGGAAAAGGCCTTTTCGTGTTATGTGTTCTGCCTGAATTCGATCAATTCGCACTTGCGAAAGCAAGGTTCCCCAGCTCAAACTACAAAGCAGCAACTCTCTCCTGGCAGAGTAAATCCTATGCAGTGTTGCCCTGACGAGATACTGTTGGTAGAGTGAGGCCCAGGGAAAACACATTGCCTAGAGAAATCCTAGCAAAGCCGTATGTTTCCCCACATGAATGTATGTCAGTTTGAGGTCTTTGCCAAGAACGGAGCTCAGAGGCAACATCAGATTGTGTGTATCTCCGTGAGAGAAAGAACACTGTGACTTGACCCATTCCTCTGACGAAACCAGTTAGAAGGAGAAAACCGTCCTTTGGTTTCGCTTTCCCGCAATGAGCTCGGCAAAGTGCCCTTCGCGAAGGGCAGTTTTCCCCCGGAGAACTGCCTTGCGCTAGCCGTGTTCTGGCAGTGGAACGAGTAGGCAGTGTTAGCGTTAAGCTATTGTGAAGGCTCGCTTTGGCCCAGGGAAAACAAAGCGCCTGGGGAAATCTTAACAGACCCCGGGGGCTTTTCACGGTTCCAAGTGTGGAACTGCAGACTCTTTTCCAAAGAAGAGAGCGCACAGGCAACAGCAGCCTGCACGTTGCTCAGTGAAAGGGAGAACTCCCTGACTTCATCCAGTCCTCTGAGCAAAGCAGGCAGAAGGAGAGAAACTTTCTTTCCTTCCTCTTTCCTGCAATGAATTCCTGATTTGCTCTTGCAAACGCTAGGCTTCTTCTGAAAAACTACCTCGCGGGGCACGTATCCTTCCAGAGGAGCAACGACATAGTTTTAGCTTGAAGAGATTGGGAAAGCACCCAGGGAGAAAAGGCCTTTTCGTGTTCTGTGCTCCTCCTGAAATCGGTCAATTGACACTTGCCAAAACAAGGTTTCCCAGCACAAACTACAAAGCCGCAACTCTCTCCTGGCAGAGTAAATCCTATGCAGTGTTGCCCTGACGAGATACTGCTGGTAGAGTGAGGCCCAGGGAAAACACTTTGCCTAGAGAAATCCTAGCAAAGCCATGTGTTTCCCCACATGAATGTATGTCACTTTCAGTATTTGCAAAGCACGGAGCTCAGAGGCAACATCAGATTGTGTGTATCTCCGTGAGAGAAAGAACACTGTGACTTCACCCATTCCTCTGACAAAAGCAGTTAGAAGGAGAAAACCGTCCTTTGGTTTCGCTTTCCCGCAATGAGCTCGGCAAACTGCCCTTCGCGAAGGGCAGTTTTCCCCCGGAGAACTGCCTTGCGCTAGCCGTGTTCTGGCAGTGGAACGAGTAGGCAGTGTTAGCGTTAAGCTATTGTGAAGGCTCGCTTTGGCCCAGGGAAAACAAAGCGCCTGGGGAAATCTTAACAGACCCCGGGGGCTTTTCACGGTTCCAAGTGTGGAACTGCAGACTCTTTTCCAAAGAAGAGAGCGCACAGGCAACAGCAGCCTGCACGTTTCTCAGTGAAAGGGAGAACTCCCTGACGTCATCCAGTCCTCTGAGCAAAGCAGGCAGAAGGAGAGAAACTTTCTTTCCTTCCTCTTTCCTGCAATGAATTCCTGATTTGCTCTTGCAAACGCTAGGCTTCTTCTGAAAAACTACCTCGCGGTGCACGTATCCTTCCAGAGGAGCAACGACATAGTTTTAGCTTGAAGAGATTGGGAAAGCACCCAGGGAGAAAAGGCCTTTTCGTGTTCTGTGTTCTGCCTGAAATCGGTCAATTGGCACTTGCCAAAACAAGGTTTCCTAGCACAAACTACAAAGCCGCAACTCTCTCCTGGCAGAGTAAATCCTGTGCAGTGTTGCCCTGACGAGATACTGCTGGTAGAGTGAGGCCCAGGGAAAACACTTTGCCTAGAGAAATCCTAGCAAAGCCATGTGTTTCCCCACATGAATGTATGTCACTTTCAGTATTTGCAAAGCACGGAGCTCAGAGGCAACATCAGATTGTGTGTATCTCCGTGAGAGAAAGAACACTGTGACTTCACCCATTCCTCTGACAAAAGCAGTTAGAAGGAGAAAACCGTCCTTTGGTTTCGCTTTCCCGCAATGAGCTCGGCAAACTGCCCTTCGCGAAGGGCAGTTTTCCCCCGGAGAACTGCCTTGCGCTAGCCGTGTTCTGGCAGTGGAACGAGTAGGCAGAGTTAGCGTTAAGCTATTGTGAAGACTCGCTTTGGCCCAGGGAAAACAAAGCGCCTGGGGAAATCTTAACAGACCCCGGGGGCTTTTCACGGTTCCAAGTGTGGAACTGCAGACTCTTTTCCAAAGAAGAGAGCGCACAGGCAACAGCAGCCTGCACGTTTCTCAGTGAAAGGGAGAACTCCCTGACTTCATTCAGTCCTCTGAGCAAAGCAGGCAGAAGGAGAGAAACTTTCTTTCCTTCCTCTTTCCTGCAATGAATTCCTCATTTGCTCCTGCAAACGCTAGGTTTCTTCTGAAAAACTACCTCGCGGTGCACGTATCCTTCCAGAGGAGCAACGACATAGTTTTAGCTTGAAGAGATTGGGAAAGCACCCAGGGAGAAAAGGCCTTTTCGTGTTCTGTGTTCTGCCTGAAATCGGTCAATTGGCACTTGCCAAAACAAGGTTTCCTAGCACAAACTACAAAGCCGCAACTCTCTCCTGGCAGAGTAAATCCTGTGCAGTGTTGCCCTGACGAGATACTGCTGGTAGAGTGAGGCCCAGGGAAAACACTTTGCCTAGAGAAATCCTAGCAAAGCCATGTGTTTCCCCACATGAATGTATGTCACTTTCAGTATTTGCAAAGCACGGAGCTCAGAGGCAACATCAGATTGTGTGTATCTCCGTGAGAGAAAGAACACTGTGACTTGACCCATTCCTCTGACGAAACCAGTTAGAAGGAGAAAACCGTCCTTTGGTTTCGCTTTCCCGCAATGAGCTCGGCAAACTGCCCTTCGCGAAGGGCAGTTTTCCCCCGGAGAACTGCCTTGCGCTAGCCGTGTTCTGGCAGTGGAACGAGTAGGCAGTGTTAGCGTTAAGCTATTGTGAAGGCTCGCTTTGGCCCAGGGAAAACAAAGCGCCTGGGGAAATCTTAACAGACCCCGGGGGCTTTTCACGGTTCCAAGTGTGGAACTGCAGACTCTTTTCCAAAGAAGAGAGCGCACAGGCAACAGCAGCCTGCACGTTTCTCAGTGAAAGGGAGAACTCCCTGACGTCATCCAGTCCTCTGAGCAAAGCAGGCAGAAGGAGAGAAACTTTCTTTCCTTCCTCTTTCCTGCAATGAATTCCTGATTTGCTCTTGCAAACGCTAGGCTTCTTCTGAAAAACTACCTCGCGGTGCACGTATCCTTCCAGAGGAGCAACGACATAGTTTTAGCTTGAAGAGATTGGGAAAGCACCCAGGGAGAAAAGGCCTTTTCGTGTTCTGTGTTCTGCCTGAAATCGGTCAATTGGCACTTGCCAAAACAAGGTTTCCTAGCACAAACTACAAAGCCGCAACTCTCTCCTGGCAGAGTAAATCCTGTGCAGTGTTGCCCTGACGAGATACTGCTGGTAGAGTGAGGCCCAGGGAAAACACTTTGCCTAGAGAAATCCTAGCAAAGCCATGTGTTTCCCCACATGAATGTATGTCACTTTCAGTATTTGCAAAGCACGGAGCTCAGAGGCAACATCAGATTGTGTGTATCTCCGTGAGAGAAAGAACACTGTGACTTGACCCATTCCTCTGACGAAACCAGTTAGAAGGAGAAAACCGTCCTTTGGTTTCGCTTTCCCACAATGAGCTTGGCAAACTGCCCTTCACGAAGGGCAGTTTTCCCCCGGAGAACTGCCTTGCGCTAGCCGTGTTCTGGCAGTGGAACGAGTAGGCAGGGTTAGCGTTAAGCTATTGTGAAGACTCGCTTTGGCCCAGGGAAAACAAAGCGCCTGGGGAAATCATAACAGACCCCGGGGGCTTTTCACGGTTCCAAGTGTGGAAGTGCAGACTCTTTTCCAAAGAAGAGAGCGCACAGGCAACAGCAGCCTGCACGTTTCTCAGTGAAAGGGAGAACTCCCCGACTTCATCCAGTCCTCTGAGCAAAGCAGGCAGAAGGAGAGAAAGTTTCTTTCCTTCCTCTTTCCTGCAATGAATTCCTGATTTGCTCTTGCAAACGCTAGGCTTCTTCTGAAAAACTACCTCGCGGGGCACGTATCCTTCCAGAGGAGCAACGACATAGTTTTAGCTTGAAGAGATTGGGAAAGCACCCAGGGAGAAAAGGCCTTTTCGTGTTCTGTGTTCTGCCTGAAATCGGTCAATTGGCACTTGCCAAAACAAGGTTTCCTAGCACAAACTACAAAGCCGCAACTCTCTCCTGGCAGAGTAAATCCTGTGCAGTGTTGCCCTGACGAGATACTGCTGGTAGAGTGAGGCCCAGGGAAAACACTTTGCCTAGAGAAATCCTAGCAAAGCCATGTGTTTCCCCACATGAATGTATGTCACTTTCAGTATTTGCAAAGCACGGAGCTCAGAGGCAACATCAGATTGTGTGTATCTCCGTGAGAGAAAGAACACTGTGACTTGACCCATTCCTCTGACGAAACCAGTTAGAAGGAGAAAACCGTCCTTTGGTTTCGCTTTCCCGCAATGAGCTCGGCAAACTGCCCTTCGCGAAGGGCAGTTTTCCCCCGGAGAACTGCCTTGCGCTAGCCGTGTTCTGGCAGTGGAACGAGTAGGCAGTGTTAGCGTTAAGCTATTGTGAAGGCTCGCTTTGGCCCAGGGAAAACAAAGCGCCTGGGGAAATCTTAACAGACCCCGGGGGCTTTTCACGGTTCCAAGTGTGGAACTGCAGACTCTTTTCCAAAGAAGAGAGCGCACAGGCAACAGCAGCCTGCACGTTTCTCAGTGAAAGGGAGAACTCCCTGACGTCATCCAGTCCTCTGAGCAAAGCAGGCAGAAGGAGAGAAACTTTCTTTCCTTCCTCTTTCCTGCAATGAATTCCTGATTTGCTCTTGCAAACGCTAGGCTTCTTCTGAAAAACTACCTCGCGGTGCACGTATCCTTCCAGAGGAGCAACGACATAGTTTTAGCTTGAAGAGATTGGGAAAGCACCCAGGGAGAAAAGGCCTTTTCGTGTTCTGTGTTCTGCCTGAAATCGGTCAATTGGCACTTGCCAAAACAAGGTTTCCTAGCACAAACTACAAAGCCGCAACTCTCTCCTGGCAGAGTAAATCCTGTGCAGTGTTGCCCTGACGAGATACTGCTGGTAGAGTGAGGCCCAGGGAAAACACTTTGCCTAGAGAAATCCTAGCAAAGCCATGTGTTTCCCCACATGAATGTATGTCACTTTCAGTATTTGCAAAGCACGGAGCTCAGAGGCAACATCAGATTGTGTGTATCTCCGTGAGAGAAAGAACACTGTGACTTCACCCATTCCTCTGACAAAAGCAGTTAGAAGGAGAAAACCGTCCTTTGGTTTCGCTTTCCCGCAATGAGCTCGGCAAACTGCCCTTCGCGAAGGGCAGTTTTCCCCCGGAGAACTGCCTTGCGCTAGCCGTGTTCTGGCAGTGGAACGAGTAGGCAGAGTTAGCGTTAAGCTATTGTGAAGACTCGCTTTGGCCCAGGGAAAACAAAGCGCCTGGGGAAATCTTAACAGACCCCGGGGGCTTTTCACGGTTCCAAGTGTGGAACTGCAGACTCTTTTCCAAAGAAGAGAGCGCACAGGCAACAGCAGCCTGCACGTTTCTCAGTGAAAGGGAGAACTCCCTGACTTCATCCAGTCCTCTGAGCAAAGCAGGCAGAAGGAGAGAAACTTTCTTTCCTTCCTCTTTCCTGCAATGAATTCCTCATTTGCTCCTGCAAACGCTAGGTTTCTTCTGAAAAACTACCTCGCGGTGCACGTATCCTTCCAGAGGAGCAACGACATAGTTTTAGCTTGAAGAGATTGGGAAAGCACATAGGGGGAAAAGGCCTTTTCGTGTTATGTGTTCTGCCTGAATTCGATCAATTCGCACTTGCGAAAGCAAGGTTCCCCAGCTCAAACTACAAAGCAGCAACTCTCTCCTGGCAGAGTAAATCCTATGCAGTGTTGCCCTGACGAGATACTGTTGGTAGAGTGAGGCCCAGGGAAAACACATTGCCTAGAGAAATCCTAGCAAAGCCATGTGTTTCCCCACATGAATGTATGTCACTTTCAGTATTTGCAAAGCACGGAGCTCAGAGGCAACATCAGATTGTGTGCATCTCCGTGAGAGAAAGAACACTGTGACTTGACCCATTCCTCTGACGAAACCAGTTAGAAGGAGAAAACCGTCCTTTGGTTTCGCTTTCCCACAATGAGCTTGGCAAACTGCCCTTCACGAAGGGCAGTTTTCCCCCGGAGAACTGCCTTGCGCTAGCCGTGTTCTGGCAGTGGAACGAGTAGGCAGGGTTAGCGTTAAGCTATTGTGAAGACTCGCTTTGGCCCAGGGAAAACAAAGCGCCTGGGGAAATCTTAAGAGACCCCGGGGGCTTTTCACGGTTCCAAGTGTGGAACTGCAGACTCTTTTCCAAAGAAGAGAGCGCACAGGCAACAGCAGCCTGCACGTTTCTCAGTGAAAGGGAGAACTCCCCGAATTCATCCAGTCCTCTGAGCAAAGCAGGCAGAAGGAGAGAAACTTTCTTTCCTTCCTCTTTCCTGCAATGAATTCCTGATTTGCTCTTGCAAACGCTAGGCTTCTTCTGAAAAACTACCTCGCGGTGCACGTATCCTTCCAGAGGAGCAACGACATAGTTTTAGCTTGAAGAGATTGGGAAAGCACCCAGGGAGAAAAGGCCTGTTCGTGTTCTGTGTTCTGCCTGAAATCGGTCAATTGGCACTTGCCAAAACAAGGTTTCCTAGCACAAACTACAAAGCCGCAACTCTCTCCTGGCAGAGTAAATCCTGTGCAGTGTTGCCCTGACGAGATACTGCTGGTAGAGTGAGGCCCAGGGAAAACACTTTGCCTAGAGAAATCCTAGCAAAGCCATGTGTTTCCCCACATGAATGTATGTCACTTTCAGTATTTGCAAAGCACGGAGCTCAGAGGCAACATCAGATTGTGTGTATCTCCGTGAGAGAAAGAACACTGTGACTTCACCCATTCCTCTGACAAAAGCAGTTAGAAGGAGAAAACCGTCCTTTGGTTTCGCTTTCCCGCAATGAGCTCGGCAAACTGCCCTTCGCGAAGGGCAGTTTTCCCCCGGAGAACTGCCTTGCGCTAGCCGTGTTCTGGCAGTGGAACGAGTAGGCAGAGTTAGCGTTAAGCTATTGTGAAGACTCGCTTTGGCCCAGGGAAAACAAAGCGCCTGGGGAAATCTTAACAGACCCCGGGGGCTTTTCACGGTTCCAAGTGTGGAACTGCAGACTCTTTTCCAAAGAAGAGAGCGCACAGGCAACAGCAGCCTGCACGTTTCTCAGTGAAAGGGAGAACTCCCTGACTTCATCCAGTCCTCTGAGCAAAGCAGGCAGAAGGAGAGAAACTTTCTTTCCTTCCTCTTCTCTGCAATGAATTCCTCATTTGCTCCTGCAAACGCTAGGTTTCTTCTGAAAAACTACCTCGCGGTGCACGTATCCTTCCAGAGGAGCAACGACATAGTTTTAGCTTGAAGAGATTGGGAAAGCACATAGGGGGAAAAGGCCTTTTCGTGTTATGTGTTCTGCCTGAATTCGATCAATTCGCACTTGCGAAAGCAAGGTTCCCCAGCTCAAACTACAAAGCAGCAACTCTCTCCTGGCAGAGTAAATCCTATGCAGTGTTGCCCTGACGAGATACTGTTGGTGGAGTGAGGCCCAGGGAAAACACATTGCCTAGAGAAATCCTAGCAAAGCCGTATGTTTCCCCACATGAATGTATGTCAGTTTGAGGTCTTTGCCAAGAACGGAGCTCAGAGGCAACATCAGATTGTGTGTATCTCCGTGAGAGAAAGAACACTGTGACTTGACCCATTCCTCTGACGAAACCAGTTAGAAGGAGAAAACCGTCCTTTGGTTTCGCTTTCCCACAATGAGCTTGGCAAACTGCCCTTCACGAAGGGCAGTTTTCCCCCGGAGAACTGCCTTGCGCTAGCCGTGTTCTGGCAGTGGAACGAGTAGGCAGGGTTAGCGTTAAGCTATTGTGAAGACTCGCTTTGGCCCAGGGAAAACAAAGCGCCTGGGGAAATCTTAAGAGACCCCGGGGGCTTTTCACGGTTCCAAGTGTGGAACTGCAGACTCTTTTCCAAAGAAGAGAGCGCACAGGCAACAGCAGCCTGCACGTTTCTCAGTGAAAGGGAGAACTCCCCGAATTCATCCAGTCCTCTGAGCAAAGCAGGCAGAAGGAGAGAAACTTTCTTTCCTTCCTCTTTCCTGCAATGAATTCCTGATTTGCTCTTGCAAACGCTAGGCTTCTTCTGAAAAACTACCTCGCGGTGCACGTATCCTTCCAGAGGAGCAACGACATAGTTTTAGCTTGAAGAGATTGGGAAAGCACCCAGGGAGAAAAGGCCTGTTCGTGTTCTGTGTTCTGCCTGAAATCGGTCAATTGGCACTTGCCAAAACAAGGTTTCCTAGCACAAACTACAAAGCCGCAACTCTCTCCTGGCAGAGTAAATCCTGTGCAGTGTTGCCTTGACGAGATACTGCTGGTAGAGTGAGGCCCAGGGAAAACACTTTGCCTAGAGAAATCCTAGCAAAGCCATGTGTTTCCCCACATGAATGTATGTCACTTTCAGTATTTGCAAAGCACGGAGCTCAGAGGCAACATCAGATTGTGTGTATCTCCGTGAGAGAAAGAACACTGTGACTTGACCCATTCCTCTGACGAAACCAGTTAGAAGGAGAAAACCGTCCTTTGGTTTCGCTTTCCCGCAATGAGCTCGGCAAAGTGCCCTTCGCGAAGGGCAGTTTTCCCCCGGAGAACTGCCTTGCGCTAGCCGTGTTCTGGCAGTGGAACGAGTAGGCAGTGTTAGCGTTAAGCTATTGTGAAGGCTCGCTTTGGCCCAGGGAAAACAAAGCGCCTGGGGAAATCTTAACAGACCCCGGGGGCTTTTCACGGTTCCAAGTGTGGAACTGCAGACTCTTTTCCAAAGAAGAGAGCGCACAGGCAACAGCAGCCTGCACGTTTCTCAGTGAAAGGGAGAACTCCCTGACGTCATCCAGTCCTCTGAGCAAAGCAGGCAGAAGGAGAGAAACTTTCTTTCCTTCCTCTTTCCTGCAATGAATTCCTGATTTGCTCTTGCAAACGCTAGGCTTCTTCTGAAAAACTACCTCGCGGTGCACGTATCCTTCCAGAGGAGCAACGACATAGTTTTAGCTTGAAGAGATTGGGAAAGCACCCAGGGAGAAAAGGCCTTTTCGTGTTCTGTGTTCTGCCTGAAATCGGTCAATTGGCACTTGCCAAAACAAGGTTTCCTAGCACAAACTACAAAGCCGCAACTCTCTCCTGGCAGAGTAAATCCTGTGCAGTGTTGCCCTGACGAGATACTGCTGGTAGAGTGAGGCCCAGGGAAAACACTTTGCCTAGAGAAATCCTAGCAAAGCCATGTGTTTCCCCACATGAATGTATGTCACTTTCAGTATTTGCAAAGCACGGAGCTCAGAGGCAACATCAGATTGTGTGTATCTCCGTGAGAGAAAGAACACTGTGACTTCACCCATTCCTCTGACAAAAGCAGTTAGAAGGAGAAAACCGTCCTTTGGTTTCGCTTTCCCGCAATGAGCTCGGCAAACTGCCCTTCGCGAAGGGCAGTTTTCCCCCGGAGAACTGCCTTGCGCTAGCCGTGTTCTGGCAGTGGAACGAGTAGGCAGAGTTAGCGTTAAGCTATTGTGAAGACTCGCTTTGGCCCAGGGAAAACAAAGCGCCTGGGGAAATCTTAACAGACCCCGGGGGCTTTTCACGGTTCCAAGTGTGGAACTGCAGACTCTTTTCCAAAGAAGAGAGCGCACAGGCAACAGCAGCCTGCACGTTTCTCAGTGAAAGGGAGAACTCCCTGACTTCATCCAGTCCTCTGAGCAAAGCAGGCAGAAGGAGAGAAACTTTCTTTCCTTCCTCTTTCCTGCAATGAATTCCTCATTTGCTCCTGCAAACGCTAGGTTTCTTCTGAAAAACTACCTCGCGGTGCACGTATCCTTCCAGAGGAGCAACGACATAGTTTTAGCTTGAAGAGATTGGGAAAGCACATAGGGGGAAAAGGCCTTTTCGTGTTATGTGTTCTGCCTGAATTCGATCAATTCGCACTTGCGAAAGCAAGGTTCCCCAGCTCAAACTACAAAGCAGCAACTCTCTCCTGGCAGAGTAAATCCTATGCAGTGTTGCCCTGACGAGATACTGTTGGTGGAGTGAGGCCCAGGGAAAACACATTGCCTAGAGAAATCCTAGCAAAGCCGTATGTTTCCCCACATGAATGTATGTCAGTTTGAGGTCTTTGCCAAGAACGGAGCTCAGAGGCAACATCAGATTGTGTGTATCTCCGTGAGAGAAAGAACACTGTGACTTGACCCATTCCTCTGACGAAACCAGTTAGAAGGAGAAAACCGTCCTTTGGTTTCGCTTTCCCGCAATGAGCTCGGCAAACTGCCCTTCGCGAAGGGCAGTTTTCCCCCGGAGAACTGCCTTGCGCTAGCCGTGTTCTGGCAGTGGAACGAGTAGGCAGTGTTAGCGTTAAGCTATTGTGAAGGCTCGCTTTGGCCCAGGGAAAACAAAGCGCCTGGGGAAATCTTAACAGACCCCGGGGGCTTTTCACGGTTCCAAGTGTGGAACTGCAGACTCTTTTCCAAAGAAGAGAGCGCACAGGCAACAGCAGCCTGCACGTTTCTCAGTGAAAGGGAGAACTCCCTGACTTCATCCAGTCCTCTGAGCAAAGCAGGCAGAAGGAGAGAAACTTTCTTTCCTTCCTCTTTCCTGCAATGAATTCCTGATTTGCTCTTGCAAACGCTAGGCTTCTTCTGAAAAACTACCTCGCGGGGCACGTATCCTTCCAGAGGAGCAACGACATAGTTTTAGCTTGAAGAGATTGGGAAAGCACCCAGGGAGAAAAGGCCTTTTCGTGTTCTGTGTTCTGCCTGAAATCGGTCAATTGGCACTTGCCAAAACAAGGTTTCCTAGCACAAACTACAAAGCCGCAACTCTCTCCTGGCAGAGTAAATCCTGTGCAGTGTTGCCCTGACGAGATACTGCTGGTAGAGTGAGGCCCAGGGAAAACACTTTGCCTAGAGAAATCCTAGCAAAGCCATGTGTTTCCCCACATGAATGTATGTCACTTTCAGTATTTGCAAAGCACGGAGCTCAGAGGCAACATCAGATTGTGTGTATCTCCGTGAGAGAAAGAACACTGTGACTTCACCCATTCCTCTGACAAAAGCAGTTAGAAGGAGAAAACCGTCCTTTGGTTTCGCTTTCCCGCAATGAGCTCGGCAAACTGCCCTTCGCGAAGGGCAGTTTTCCCCCGGAGAACTGCCTTGCGCTAGCCGTGTTCTGGCAGTGGAACGAGTAGGCAGAGTTAGCGTTAAGCTATTGTGAAGACTCGCTTTGGCCCAGGGAAAACAAAGCGCCTGGGGAAATCTTAACAGACCCCGGGGCTTTTCACGGTTCCAAGTGTGGAACTGCAGACTCTTTTCCAAAGAAGAGAGTGCACAGGCAACAGCAGCCTGCACGTTTCTCAGTGAAAGGGAGAACTCCCTGACTTCATCCAGTCCTCTGAGCAAAGCAGGCAGAAGGAGAGAAACTTTCTTTCCTTCCTCTTTCCTGCAATGAATTCCTCATTTGCTCCTGCAAACACTAGGTTTCTTCTGAAAAACTACCTCGCGGTGCACGTATCCTTCCAGAGGAGCAACGACATAGTTTTAGCTTGAAGAGATTGGGAAAGCACATAGGGGGAAAAGGCCTTTTCGTGTTATGTGTTCTGCCTGAATTCGATCAATTCGCACTTGCGAAAGCAAGCTTCCCCAGCTCAAACTACAAAGCAGCAACTCTCTCCTGGCAGAGTAAATCCTGTGCAGTGTTGCCCTGACGAGATACTGTTGGTAGAGTGAGGCCCAGGGAAAACACATTGCCTAGAGAAATCCTAGCAAAGCCATGTGTTTCCCCACATGAATGTATGTCACTTTCAGTATTTGCAAAGCACGGAGCTCAGAGGCAACATCAGATTGTGTGCATCTCCGTGAGAGAAAGAACACTGTGACTTGACCCATTCCTCTGACGAAACCAGTTAGAAGGAGAAAACCGTCCTTTGGTTTCGCTTTCCCACAATGAGCTTGGCAAACTGCCCTTCACGAAGGGCAGTTTTCCCCCGGAGAACTGCCTTGCGCTAGCCGTGTTCTGGCAGTGGAACGAGTAGGCAGGGTTAGCGTTAAGCTATTGTGAAGACTCGCTTTGGCCCAGGGAAAACAAAGCGCCTGGGGAAATCTTAACAGACCCCGGGGGCTTTTCACGGTTCCAAGTGTGGAACTGCAGACTCTTTTCCAAAGAAGAGAGCGCACAGGCAACAGCAGCCTGCACGTTTCTCAGTGAAAGGGAGAACTCCCCGAATTCATCCAGTCCTCTGAGCAAAGCAGGCAGAAGGAGAGAAACTTTCTTTCCTTCCTCTTTCCTGCAATGAATTCCTGATTTGCTCTTGCAAACGCTAGGCTTCTTCTGAAAAACTACCTCGCGGTGCACGTATCCTTCCAGAGGAGCAACGACATAGTTTTAGCTTGAAGAGATTGGGAAAGCACCCAGGGAGAAAAGGCCTTTTCGTGTTCTGTGTTCTGCCTGAAATCGGTCAATTGGCACTTGCCAAAACAAGGTTTCCTAGCACAAACTACAAAGCCGCAACTCTCTCCTGGCAGAGTAAATCCTGTGCAGTGTTGCCCTGACGAGATACTGCTGGTAGAGTGAGGCCCAGGGAAAACACTTTGCCTAGAGAAATCCTAGCAAAGCCATGTGTTTCCCCACATGAATGTATGTCACTTTCAGTATTTGCAAAGCACGGAGCTCAGAGGCAACATCAGATTGTGTGTATCTCCGTGAGAGAAAGAACACTGTGACTTGACCCATTCCTCTGACGAAACCAGTTAGAAGGAGAAAACCGTCCTTTGGTTTCGCTTTCCCGCAATGAGCTCGGCAAAGTGCCCTTCGCGAAGGGCAGTTTTCCCCCGGAGAACTGCCTTGCGCTAGCCGTGTTCTGGCAGTGGAACGAGTAGGCAGTGTTAGCGTTAAGCTATTGTGAAGGCTCGCTTTGGCCCAGGGAAAACAAAGCGCCTGGGGAAATCTTAACAGACCCCGGGGGCTTTTCACGGTTCCAAGTGTGGAACTGCAGACTCTTTTCCAAAGAAGAGAGCGCACAGGCAACAGCAGCCTGCACGTTTCTCAGTGAAAGGGAGAACTCCCTGACGTCATCCAGTCCTCTGAGCAAAGCAGGCAGAAGGAGAGAAACTTTCTTTCCTTCCTCTTTCCTGCAATGAATTCCTGATTTGCTCTTGCAAACGCTAGGCTTCTTCTGAAAAACTACCTCGCGGTGCACGTATCCTTCCAGAGGAGCAACGACATAGTTTTAGCTTGAAGAGATTGGGAAAGCACCCAGGGAGAAAAGGCCTTTTCGTGTTCTGTGTTCTGCCTGAAATCGGTCAATTGGCACTTGCCAAAACAAGGTTTCCTAGCACAAACTACAAAGCCGCAACTCTCTCCTGGCAGAGTAAATCCTGTGCAGTGTTGCCCTGACGAGATACTGCTGGTAGAGTGAGGCCCAGGGAAAACACTTTGCCTAGAGAAATCCTAGCAAAGCCATGTGTTTCCCCACATGAATGTATGTCACTTTCAGTATTTGCAAAGCACGGAGCTCAGAGGCAACATCAGATTGTGTGTATCTCCGTGAGAGAAAGAACACTGTGACTTCACCCATTCCTCTGACAAAAGCAGTTAGAAGGAGAAAACCGTCCTTTGGTTTCGCTTTCCCGCAATGAGCTCGGCAAACTGCCCTTCGCGAAGGGCAGTTTTCCCCCGGAGAACTGCCTTGCGCTAGCCGTGTTCTGGCAGTGGAACGAGTAGGCAGAGTTAGCGTTAAGCTATTGTGAAGACTCGCTTTGGCCCAGGGAAAACAAAGCGCCTGGGGAAATCTTAACAGACCCCGGGGGCTTTTCACGGTTCCAAGTGTGGAACTGCAGACTCTTTTCCAAAGAAGAGAGCGCACAGGCAACAGCAGCCTGCACGTTTCTCAGTGAAAGGGAGAACTCCCTGACTTCATCCAGTCCTCTGAGCAAAGCAGGCAGAAGGAGAGAAACTTTCTTTCCTTCCTCTTTCCTGCAATGAATTCCTCATTTGCTCCTGCAAACGCTAGGTTTCTTCTGAAAAACTACCTCGCGGTGCACGTATCCTTCCAGAGGAGCAACGACATAGTTTTAGCTTGAAGAGATTGGGAAAGCACATAGGGGGAAAAGGCCTTTTCGTGTTATGTGTTCTGCCTGAATTCGATCAATTCGCACTTGCGAAAGCAAGGTTCCCCAGCTCAAACTACAAAGCAGCAACTCTCTCCTGGCAGAGTAAATCCTATGCAGTGTTGCCCTGACGAGATACTGTTGGTGGAGTGAGGCCCAGGGAAAACACATTGCCTAGAGAAATCCTAGCAAAGCCGTATGTTTCCCCACATGAATGTATGTCAGTTTGAGGTCTTTGCCAAGAACGGAGCTCAGAGGCAACATCAGATTGTGTGTATCTCCGTGAGAGAAAGAACACTGTGACTTGACCCATTCCTCTGACGAAACCAGTTAGAAGGAGAAAACCGTCCTTTGGTTTCGCTTTCCCGCAATGAGCTCGGCAAACTGCCCTTCGCGAAGGGCAGTTTTCCCCCGGAGAACTGCCTTGCGCTAGCCGTGTTCTGGCAGTGGAACGAGTAGGCAGTGTTAGCGTTAAGCTATTGTGAAGGCTCGCTTTGGCCCAGGGAAAACAAAGCGCCTGGGGAAATCTTAACAGACCCCGGGGGCTTTTCACGGTTCCAAGTGTGGAACTGCAGACTCTTTTCCAAAGAAGAGAGCGCACAGGCAACAGCAGCCTGCACGTTTCTCAGTGAAAGGGCGAACTCCCTGACTTCATCCAGTCCTCTGAGCAAAGCAGGCAGAAGGAGAGAAACTTTCTTTCCTTCCTCTTTCCTGCAATGAATTCCTGATTTGCTCTTGCAAACGCTAGGCTTCTTCTGAAAAACTACCTCGCGGGGCACGTATCCTTCCAGAGGAGCAACGACATAGTTTTAGCTTGAAGAGATTGGGAAAGCACCCAGGGAGAAAAGGCCTTTTCATGTTCTGTGTTCTGCCTGAAATCGGTCAATTGGCACTTGCCAAAACAAGGTTTCCTGGCACAAACTACAAAGCCGCAACTCTCTCCTGGCAGAGTAAATCCTGTGCAGTGTTGCCCTGACGAGATACTGCTGGTAGAGTGAGGCCCAGGGAAAACACTTTGCCTAGAGAAATCCTAGCAAAGCCATGTGTTTCCCCACATGAATGTATGTCACTTTCAGTATTTGCAAAGCACGGAGCTCAGAGGCAACATCAGATTGTGTGTATCTCCGTGAGAGAAAGAACACTGTGACTTCACCCATTCCTCTGACAAAAGCAGTTAGAAGGAGAAAACCGTCCTTTGGTTTCGCTTTCCCGCAATGAGCTCGGCAAACTGCCCTTCGCGAAGGGCAGTTTTCCCCCGGAGAACTGCCTTGCGCTAGCCGTGTTCTGGCAGTGGAACGAGTAGGCAGAGTTAGCGTTAAGCTATTGTGAAGACTCGCTTTGGCCCAGGGAAAACAAAGCGCCTGGGGAAATCTTAACAGACCCCGGGGCTTTTCACGGTTCCAAGTGTGGAACTGCAGACTCTTTTCCAAAGAAGAGAGTGCACAGGCAACAGCAGCCTGCACGTTTCTCAGTGAAAGGGAGAACTCCCTGACTTCATCCAGTCCTCTGAGCAAAGCAGGCAGAAGGAGAGAAACTTTCTTTCCTTCCTCTTTCCTGCAATGAATTCCTCATTTGCTCCTGCAAACACTAGGTTTCTTCTGAAAAACTACCTCGCGGTGCACGTATCCTTCCAGAGGAGCAACGACATAGTTTTAGCTTGAAGAGATTGGGAAAGCACATAGGGGGAAAAGGCCTTTTCGTGTTATGTGTTCTGCCTGAATTCGATCAATTCGCACTTGCGAAAGCAAGCTTCCCCAGCTCAAACTACAAAGCAGCAACTCTCTCCTGGCAGAGTAAATCCTGTGCAGTGTTGCCCTGACGAGATACTGTTGGTAGAGTGAGGCCCAGGGAAAACACATTGCCTAGAGAAATCCTAGCAAAGCCATGTGTTTCCCCACATGAATGTATGTCACTTTCAGTATTTGCAAAGCACGGAGCTCAGAGGCAACATCAGATTGTGTGCATCTCCGTGAGAGAAAGAACACTGTGACTTGACCCATTCCTCTGACGAAACCAGTTAGAAGGAGAAAACCGTCCTTTGGTTTCGCTTTCCCACAATGAGCTTGGCAAACTGCCCTTCACGAAGGGCAGTTTTCCCCCGGAGAACTGCCTTGCGCTAGCCGTGTTCTGGCAGTGGAACGAGTAGGCAGGGTTAGCGTTAAGCTATTGTGAAGACTCGCTTTGGCCCAGGGAAAACAAAGCGCCTGGGGAAATCTTAACAGACCCCGGGGGCTTTTCACGGTTCCAAGTGTGGAACTGCAGACTCTTTTCCAAAGAAGAGAGCGCACAGGCAACAGCAGCCTGCACGTTTCTCAGTGAAAGGGAGAACTCCCCGAATTCATCCAGTCCTCTGAGCAAAGCAGGCAGAAGGAGAGAAACTTTCTTTCCTTCCTCTTTCCTGCAATGAATTCCTGATTTGCTCTTGCAAACGCTAGGCTTCTTCTGAAAAACTACCTCGCGGTGCACGTATCCTTCCAGAGGAGCAACGACATAGTTTTAGCTTGAAGAGATTGGGAAAGCACCCAGGGAGAAAAGGCCTTTTCGTGTTCTGTGTTCTGCCTGAAATCGGTCAATTGGCACTTGCCAAAACAAGGTTTCCTAGCACAAACTACAAAGCCGCAACTCTCTCCTGGCAGAGTAAATCCTGTGCAGTGTTGCCCTGACGAGATACTGCTGGTAGAGTGAGGCCCAGGGAAAACACTTTGCCTAGAGAAATCCTAGCAAAGCCATGTGTTTCCCCACATGAATGTATGTCACTTTCAGTATTTGCAAAGCACGGAGCTCAGAGGCAACATCAGATTGTGTGTATCTCCGTGAGAGAAAGAACACTGTGACTTGACCCATTCCTCTGAGGAAACCAGTTAGAAGGAGAAAACCGTCCTTTGGTTTCGCTTTCCCGCAATGAGCTCGGCAAACTGCCCTTCGCGAAGGGCAGTTTTCCCCCGGAGAACTGCCTTGCGCTAGCCGTGTTCTGGCAGTGGAACGAGTAGGCAGTGTTAGCGTTAAGCTATTGTGAAGGCTCGCTTTGGCCCAGGGAAAACAAAGCGCCTGGGGAAATCTTAACAGACCCCGGGGGCTTTTCACGGTTCCAAGTGTGGAACTGCAGACTCTTTTCCAAAGAAGAGAGCGCACAGGCAACAGCAGCCTGCACGTTTCTCAGTGAAAGGGAGAACTCCCTGACGTCATCCAGTCCTCTGAGCAAAGCAGGCAGAAGGAGAGAAACTTTCTTTCCTTCCTCTTTCCTGCAATGAATTCCTGATTTGCTCTTGCAAACGCTAGGCTTCTTCTGAAAAACTACCTCGCGGTGCACGTATCCTTCCAGAGGAGCAACGACATAGTTTTAGCTTGAAGAGATTGGGAAAGCACCCAGGGAGAAAAGGCCTTTTCGTGTTCTGTGTTCTGCCTGAAATCGGTCAATTGGCACTTGCCAAAACAAGGTTTCCTAGCACAAACTACAAAGCCGCAACTCTCTCCTGGCAGAGTAAATCCTGTGCAGTGTTGCCCTGACGAGATACTGCTGGTAGAGTGAGGCCCAGGGAAAACACTTTGCCTAGAGAAATCCTAGCAAAGCCATGTGTTTCCCCACATGAATGTATGTCACTTTCAGTATTTGCAAAGCACGGAGCTCAGAGGCAACATCAGATTGTGTGTATCTCCGTGAGAGAAAGAACACTGTGACTTCACCCATTCCTCTGACAAAAGCAGTTAGAAGGAGAAAACCGTCCTTTGGTTTCGCTTTCCCGCAATGAGCTCGGCAAACTGCCCTTCGCGAAGGGCAGTTTTCCCCCGGAGAACTGCCTTGCGCTAGCCGTGTTCTGGCAGTGGAACGAGTAGGCAGTGTTAGCGTTAAGCTATTGTGAAGACTCGCTTTGGCCCAGGGAAAACAAAGCGCCTGGGGAAATCTTAACAGACCCCGGGGCTTTTCACGGTTCCAAGTGTGGAACTGCAGACTCTTTTCCAAAGAAGAGAGCGCACAGGCAACAGCAGCCTGCACGTTTCTCAGTGAAAGGGAGAACTCCCTGACTTCATCCAGTCCTCTGAGCAAAGCAGGCAGAAGGAGAGAAACTTTCTTTCCTTCCTCTTTCCTGCAATGAATTCCTCATTTGCTCCTGCAAACGCTAGGTTTCTTCTGAAAAACTACCTCGCGGTGCACGTATCCTTCCAGAGGAGCAATGACATAGTTTTAGCTTGAAGAGATTGGGAAAGCACATAGGGGGAAAAGGCCTTTTCGTGTTATGTGTTCTGCCTGAATTCGATCAATTCGCACTTGCGAAAGCAAGGTTCCCCAGCTCAAACTACAAAGCATCAACTCTCTCCTGGCAGAGTAAATCCTATGCAGTGTTGCCCTGACGAGATACTGCTGGTAGAGTGAGGCCCAGGGAAAACACTTTGCCTAGAGAAATCCTAGCAAAGCCATGTGTTTCCCCACATGAATGTATGTCACTTTCAGTATTTGCAAAGCACGGAGCTCAGAGGCAACATCAGATTGTGTGTATCTCCGTGAGAGAAAGAACACTGTGACTTGACCCATTCCTCTGACGAAACCAGTTAGAAGGAGAAAACCGTCCTTTGGTTTCGCTTTCCCGCAATGAGCTCGGCAAACTGCCCTTCGCGAAGGGCAGTTTTCCCCCGGAGAACTGCCTTGCGCTAGCCGTGTTCTGGCAGTGGAACGAGTAGGCAGTGTTAGCGTTAAGCTATTGTGAAGGCTCGCTTTGGCCCAGGGAAAACAAAGCGCCTGGGGAAATCTTAACAGACCCCGGGGGCTTTTCACGGTTCCAAGTGTGGAACTGCAGACTCTTTTCCAAAGAAGAGAGCGCACAGGCAACAGCAGCCTGCACGTTTCTCAGTGAAAGGGAGAACTCCCTGACTTCATCCAGTCCTCTGAGCAAAGCAGGCAGAAGGAGAGAAACTTTCTTTCCTTCCTCTTTCCTGCAATGAATTCCTGATTTGCTCTTGCAAACGCTAGGCTTCTTCTGAAAAACTACCTCGCGGTGCACGTATCCTTCCAGAGGAGCAACGACATAGTTTTAGCTTGAAGAGATTGGGAAAGCACCCAGGGAGAAAAGGCCTTTTCGTGTTCTGTGTTCTGCCTGAAATCGGTCAATTGGCACTTGCCAAAACAAGGTTTCCTAGCACAAACTACAAAGCCGCAACTCTCTCCTGGCAGAGTAAATCCTGTGCAGTGTTGCCCTGACGAGATACTGCTGGTAGAGTGAGGCCCAGGGAAAACACTTTGCCTAGAGAAATCCTAGCAAAGCCATGTGTTTCCCCACATGAATGTATGTCACTTTCAGTATTTGCAAAGCACGGAGCTCAGAGGCAACATCAGATTGTGTGTATCTCCGTGAGAGAAAGAACACTGTGACTTCACCCATTCCTCTGACAAAAGCAGTTAGAAGGAGAAAACCGTCCTTTGGTTTCGCTTTCCCGCAATGAGCTCGGCAAACTGCCCTTCGCGAAGGGCAGTTTTCCCCCGGAGAACTGCCTTGCGCTAGCCGTGTTCTGGCAGTGGAACGAGTAGGCAGAGTTAGCGTTAAGCTATTGTGAAGACTCGCTTTGGCCCAGGGAAAACAAAGCGCCTGGGGAAATCTTAACAGACCCCGGGGCTTTTCACGGTTCCAAGTGTGGAACTGCAGACTCTTTTCCAAAGAAGAGAGTGCACAGGCAACAGCAGCCTGCACGTTTCTCAGTGAAAGGGAGAACTCCCTGACTTCATCCAGTCCTCTGAGCAAAGCAGGCAGAAGGAGAGAAACTTTCTTTCCTTCCTCTTTCCTGCAATGAATTCCTCATTTGCTCCTGCAAACGCTAGGTTTCTTCTGAAAAACTACCTCGCGGTGCACGTATCCTTCCAGAGGATCAGCGACATAGTTTTAGCTTGAAGAGATTGGGAAAGCACATAGGGGGAAAAGGCCTTTTCGTGTTATGTGTTCTGCCTGAATTCGATCAATTCGCACTTGCGAAAGCAAGGTTCCCCAGCTCAAACTACAAAGCAGCAACTCTCTCCTGGCAGAGTAAATCCTATGCAGTGTTGCCCTGACGAGATACTGTTGGTAGAGTGAGGCCCAGGGAAAACACATTGCCTAGAGAAATCCTAGCAAAGCCATGTGTTTCCCCACATGAATGTATGTCACTTTCAGTATTTGCAAAGCACGGAGCTCAGAGGCAACATCAGATTGTGTGCATCTCCGTGAGAGAAAGAACACTGTGACTTGACCCATTCCTCTGACGAAACCAGTTAGAAGGAGAAAACCGTCCTTTGGTTTCGCTTTCCCACAATGAGCTTGGCAAACTGCCCTTCACGAAGGGCAGTTTTCCCCCGGAGAACTGCCTTGCGCTAGCCGTGTTCTGGCAGTGGAACGAGTAGGCAGGGTTAGCGTTAAGCTATTGTGAAGACTCGCTTTGGCCCAGGGAAAACAAAGCGCCTGGGGAAATCTTAACAGACCCCGGGGGCTTTTCACGGTTCCAAGTGTGGAACTGCAGACTCTTTTCCAAAGAAGAGAGCGCACAGGCAACAGCAGCCTGCACGTTTCTCAGTGAAAGGGAGAACTCCCCGACTTCATCCAGTCCTCTGAGCAAAGCAGGCAGAAGGAGAGAAACTTTCTTTCCTTCCTCTTTCCTGCAATGAATTCCTGATTTGCTCTTGCAAACGCTAGGCTTCTTCTGAAAAACTACCTCGCGGTGCACGTATCCTTCCAGAGGAGCAACGACATAGTTTTAGCTTGAAGAGATTGGGAAAGCACCCAGGGAGAAAAGGCCTTTTCGTGTCCTGTGTTCTGCCTGAAATCGGTCAATTGGCACTTGCCAAAACAAGCTTTCCTAGCACAAACTACAAAGCCGCAACTCTCTCCTGGCAGAGTAAATCCTGTGCAGTGTTGCCCTGACGAGATACTGCTGGTAGAGTGAGGCCCAGGGAAAACACTTTGCCTAGAGAAATCCTAGCAAAGCCATGTGTTTCCCCACATGAATGTATGTCACTTTCAGTATTTGCAAAGCACGGAGCTCAGAGGCAACATCAGATTGTGTGTATCTCCGTGAGAGAAAGAACACTGTGACTTGACCCATTCCTCTGACGAAACCAGTTAGAAGGAGAAAACCGTCCTTTGGTTTCGCTTTCCCGCAATGAGCTCGGCAAACTGCCCTTCGCGAAGGGCAGTTTTCCCCCGGAGAACTGCCTTGCGCTAGCCGTGTTCTGGCAGTGGAACGAGTAGGCAGAGTTAGCGTTAAGCTATTGTGAAGACTCGCTTTGGCCCAGGGAAAACAAAGCGCCTGGGGAAATCTTAACAGACCCCGGGGCTTTTCACGGTTCCAAGTGTGGAACTGCAGACTCTTTTCCAAAGAAGAGAGTGCACAGGCAACAGCAGCCTGCACGTTTCTCAGTGAAAGGGAGAACTCCCTGACTTCATCCAGTCCTCTGAGCAAAGCAGGCAGAAGGAGAGAAACTTTCTTTCCTTCCTCTTTCCTGCAATGAATTCCTCATTTGCTCCTGCAAACGCTAGGTTTCTTCTGAAAAACTACCTCGCGGTGCACGTATCCTTCCAGAGGAGCAACGACATAGTTTTAGCTTGAAGAGATTGGGAAAGCACATAGGGGGAAAAGGCCTTTTCGTGTTATGTGTTCTGCCTGAATTCGATCAATTCGCACTTGCGAAAGCAAGGTTCCCCAGCTCAAACTACAAAGCAGCAACTCTCTCCTGGCAGAGTAAATCCTATGCAGTGTTGCCCTGACGAGATACTGTTGGTAGAGTGAGGCCCAGGGAAAACACATTGCCTAGAGAAATCCTAGCAAAGCCATGTGTTTCCCCACATGAATGTATGTCACTTTCAGTATTTGCAAAGCACGGAGCTCAGAGGCAACATCAGATTGTGTGCATCTCCGTGAGAGAAAGAACACTGTGACTTGACCCATTCCTCTGACGAAACCAGTTAGAAGGAGAAAACCGTCCTTTGGTTTCGCTTTCCCACAATGAGCTTGGCAAACTGCCCTTCACGAAGGGCAGTTTTCCCCCGGAGAACTGCCTTGCGCTAGCCGTGTTCTGGCAGTGGAACGAGTAGGCAGGGTTAGCGTTAAGCTATTGTGAAGACTCGCTTTGGCCCAGGGAAAACAAAGCGCCTGGGGAAATCTTAACAGACCCCGGGGGCTTTTCACGGTTCCAAGTGTGGAACTGCAGACTCTTTTCCAAAGAAGAGAGCGCACAGGCAACAGCAGCCTGCACGTTTCTCAGTGAAAGGGAGAACTCCCCGACTTCATCCAGTCCTCTGAGCAAAGCAGGCAGAAGGAGAGAAACTTTCTTTCCTTCCTCTTTCCTGCAATGAATTCCTGATTTGCTCTTGCAAACGCTAGGCTTCTTCTGAAAAACTACCTCGCGGTGCACGTATCCTTCCAGAGGAGCAACGACATAGTTTTAGCTTGAAGAGATTGGGAAAGCACCCAGGGAGAAAAGGCCTTTTCGTGTCCTGTGTTCTGCCTGAAATCGGTCAATTGGCACTTGCCAAAACAAGGTTTCCTAGCACAAACTACAAAGCCGCAACTCTCTCCTGGCAGAGTAAATCCTGTGCAGTGTTGCCCTGACGAGATACTGCTGGTAGAGTGAGGCCCAGGGAAAACACTTTGCCTAGAGAAATCCTAGCAAAGCCATGTGTTTCCCCACATGAATGTATGTCACTTTCAGTATTTGCAAAGCACGGAGCTCAGAGGCAACATCAGATTGTGTGTATCTCCGTGAGAGAAAGAACACTGTGACTTGACCCATTCCTCTGACGAAACCAGTTAGAAGGAGAAAACCGTCCTTTGGTTTCGCTTTCCCGCAATGAGCTCGGCAAACTGCCCTTCGCGAAGGGCAGTTTTCCCCCGGAGAACTGCCTTGCGCTAGCCGTGTTCTGGCAGTGGAACGAGTAGGCAGTGTTAGCGTTAAGCTATTGTGAAGGCTCGCTTTGGCCCAGGGAAAACAAAGCGCCTGGGGAAATCTTAACAGACCCCGGGGGCTTTTCACGGTTCCAAGTGTGGAACTGCAGACTCTTTTCCAAAGAAGAGAGCGCACAGGCAACAGCAGCCTGCACGTTTCTCAGTGAAAGGGAGAACTCCCTGACGTCATCCAGTCCTCTGAGCAAAGCAGGCAGAAGGAGAGAAACTTTCTTTCCGTCCTCTTTCCTGCAATGAATTCCTGATTTGCTCTTGCAAACGCTAGGCTTCTTCTGAAAAACTACCTCGCGGGGCACGTATCCTTCCAGAGGAGCAACGACATAGTTTTAGCTTGAAGAGATTGGGAAAGCACCCAGGGAGAAAAGGCCTTTTCGTGTTCTGTGTTCTGCCTGAAATCGGTCAATTGGCACTTGCCAAAACAAGGTTTCCTAGCACAAACTACAAAGCCGCAACTCTCTCCTGGCAGAGTAAATCCTGTGCAGTGTTGCCCTGACGAGATACTGCTGGTAGAGTGAGGCCCAGGGAAAACACTTTGCCTAGAGAAATCCTAGCAAAGCCATGTGTTTCCCCACATGAATGTATGTCACTTTCAGTATTTGCAAAGCACGGAGCTCAGAGGCAACATCAGATTGTGTGTATCTCCGTGAGAGAAAGAACACTGTGACTTGACCCATTCCTCTGACGAAACCAGTTAGAAGGAGAAAACCGTCCTTTGGTTTCGCTTTCCCGCAATGAGCTCGGCAAACTGCCCTTCGCGAAGGGCAGTTTTCCCCCGGAGAACTGCCTTGCGCTAGCCGTGTTCTGGCAGTGGAACGAGTAGGCAGTGTTAGCGTTAAGCTATTGTGAAGGCTCGCTTTGGCCCAGGGAAAACAAAGCGCCTGGGGAAATCTTAACAGACCCCGGGGGCTTTTCACGGTTCCAAGTGTGGAACTGCAGACTCTTTTCCAAAGAAGAGAGCGCACAGGCAACAGCAGCCTGCACGTTTCTCAGTGAAAGGGAGAACTCCCTGACTTCATCCAGTCCTCTGAGCAAAGCAGGCAGAAGGAGAGAAACTTTCTTTCCTTCCTCTTTCCTGCAATGAATTCCTGATTTGCTCTTGCAAACGCTAGGCTTCTTCTGAAAAACTACCTCGCGGGGCACGTATCCTTCCAGAGGAGCAACGACATAGTTTTAGCTTGAAGAGATTGGGAAAGCACCCAGGGAGAAAAGGCCTTTTCGTGTTCTGTGTTCTGCCTGAAATCGGTCAATTGGCACTTGCCAAAACAAGGTTTCCTAGCACAAACTACAAAGCCGCAACTCTCTCCTGGCAGAGTAAATCCTGTGCAGTGTTGCCCTGACGAGATACTGCTGGTAGAGTGAGGCCCAGGGAAAACACTTTGCCTAGAGAAATCCTAGCAAAGCCATGTGTTTCCCCACATGAATGTATGTCACTTTCAGTATTTGCAAAGCACGGAGCTCAGAGGCAACATCAGATTGTGTGTATCTCCGTGAGAGAAAGAACACTGTGACTTCACCCATTCCTCTGACAAAAGCAGTTAGAAGGAGAAAACCGTCCTTTGGTTTCGCTTTCCCGCAATGAGCTCGGCAAACTGCCCTTCGCGAAGGGCAGTTTTCCCCCGGAGAACTGCCTTGCGCTAGCCGTGTTCTGGCAGTGGAACGAGTAGGCAGAGTTAGCGTTAAGCTATTGTGAAGACTCGCTTTGGCCCAGGGAAAACAAAGCGCCTGGGGAAATCTTAACAGACCCCGGGGCTTTTCACGGTTCCAAGTGTGGAACTGCAGACTCTTTTCCAAAGAAGAGAGTGCACAGGCAACAGCAGCCTGCACGTTTCTCAGTGAAAGGGAGAACTCCCTGACTTCATCCAGTCCTCTGAGCAAAGCAGGCAGAAGGAGAGAAACTTTCTTTCCTTCCTCTTTCCTGCAATGAATTCCTCATTTGCTCCTGCAAACGCTAGGTTTCTTCTGAAAAACTACCTCGCGGTGCACGTATCCTTCCAGAGGAGCAACGACATAGTTTTAGCTTGAAGAGATTGGGAAAGCACATAGGGGGAAAAAGGCCTTTTCGTGTTATGTGTTCTGCCTGAATTCGATCAATTCGCACTTGCGAAAGCAAGGTTCCCCAGCTCAAACTACAAAGCAGCAACTCTCTCCTGGCAGAGTAAATCCTATGCAGTGTTGCCCTGACGAGATACTGTTGGTAGAGTGAGGCCCAGGGAAAACACATTGCCTAGAGAAATCCTAGCAAAGCCATGTGTTTCCCCACATGAATGTATGTCACTTTCAGTATTTGCAAAGCACGGAGCTCAGAGGCAACATCAGATTGTGTGCATCTCCGTGAGAGAAAGAACACTGTGACTTGACCCATTCCTCTGACGAAACCATTTAGAAGGAGAAAACCGTCCTTTGGTTTCGCTTTCCCACAATGAGCTTGGCAAACTGCCCTTCACGAAGGGCAGTTTTCCCCCGGAGAACTGCCTTGCGCTAGCCGTGTTCTGGCAGTGGAACGAGTAGGCAGGGTTAGCGTTAAGCTATTGTGAAGACTCGCTTTGGCCCAGGGAAAACAAAGCGCCTGGGGAAATCTTAACAGACCCCGGGGGCTTTTCACGGTTCCAAGTGTGGAACTGCAGACTCTTTTCCAAAGAAGAGAGCGCACAGGCAACAGCAGCCTGCACGTTTCTCAGTGAAAGGGAGAACTCCCCGACTTCATCCAGTCCTCTGAGCAAAGCAGGCAGAAGGAGAGAAACTTTCTTTCCTTCCTCTTTCCTGCAATGAATTCCTGATTTGCTCTTGCAAACGCTAGGCTTCTTCTGAAAAACTACCTCGCGGTGCACGTATCCTTCCAGAGGAGCAACGACATAGTTTTAGCTTGAAGAGATTGGGAAAGCACCCAGGGAGAAAAGGCCTTTTCGTGTCCTGTGTTCTGCCTGAAATCGGTCAATTGGCACTTGCCAAAACAAGGTTTCCTAGCACAAACTACAAAGCCGCAACTCTCTCCTGGCAGAGTAAATCCTGTGCAGTGTTGCCCTGACGAGATACTGCTGGTAGAGTGAGGCCCAGGGAAAACACTTTGCCTAGAGAAATCCTAGCAAAGCCATGTGTTTCCCCACATGAATGTATGTCACTTTCAGTATTTGCAAAGCACGGAGCTCAGAGGCAACATCAGATTGTGTGTATCTCCGTGAGAGAAAGAACACTGTGACTTGACCCATTCCTCTGACGAAACCAGTTAGAAGGAGAAAACCGTCCTTTGGTTTCGCTTTCCCGCAATGAGCTCGGCAAACTGCCCTTCGCGAAGGGCAGTTTTCCCCCGGAGAACTGCCTTGCGCTAGCCGTGTTCTGGCAGTGGAACGAGTAGGCAGTGTTAGCGTTAAGCTATTGTGAAGGCTCGCTTTGGCCCAGGGAAAACAAAGCGCCTGGGGAAATCTTAACAGACCCCGGGGGCTTTTCACGGTTCCAAGTGTGGAACTGCAGACTCTTTTCCAAAGAAGAGAGCGCACAGGCAACAGCAGCCTGCACGTTTCTCAGTGAAAGGGAGAACTCCCTGACGTCATCCAGTCCTCTGAGCAAAGCAGGCAGAAGGAGAGAAACTTTCTTTCCTTCCTCTTTCCTGCAATGAATTCCTGATTTGCTCTTGCAAACGCTAGGCTTCTTCTGAAAAACTACCTCGCGGGGCACGTATCCTTCCAGAGGAGCAACGACATAGTTTTAGCTTGAAGAGATTGGGAAAGCACCCAGGGAGAAAAGGCCTTTTCGTGTTCTGTGTTCTGCCTGAAATCGGTCAATTGGCACTTGCCAAAACAAGGTTTCCTAGCACAAACTACAAAGCCGCAACTCTCTCCTGGCAGAGTAAATCCTGTGCAGTGTTGCCCTGACGAGATACTGCTGGTAGAGTGAGGCCCAGGGAAAACACTTTGCCTAGAGAAATCCTAGCAAAGCCATGTGTTTCCCCACATGAATGTATGTCACTTTCAGTATTTGCAAAGCACGGAGCTCAGAGGCAACATCAGATTGTGTGTATCTCCGTGAGAGAAAGAACACTGTGACTTGACCCATTCCTCTGACGAAACCAGTTAGAAGGAGAAAACCGTCCTTTGGTTTCGCTTTCCCGCAATGAGCTCGGCAAACTGCCCTTCGCGAAGGGCAGTTTTCCCCCGGAGAACTGCCTTGCGCTAGCCGTGTTCTGGCAGTGGAACGAGTAGGCAGGGTTAGCGTTAAGCTATTGTGAAGGCTCGCTTTGGCCCAGGGAAAACAAAGCGCCTGGGGAAATCTTAACAGACCCCGGGGGCTTTTCACGGTTCCAAGTGTGGAACTGCAGACTCTTTTCCAAAGAAGAGAGCGCACAGGCAACAGCAGCCTGCACGTTTCTCAGTGAAAGGGAGAACTCCCTGACGTCATCCAGTCCTCTGAGCAAAGCAGGCAGAAGGAGAGAAACTTTCTTTCCTTCCTCTT
The DNA here is from genome assembly GCF_024166365.1 of Elephas maximus indicus. Lineage (NCBI taxonomy): Eukaryota > Metazoa > Chordata > Mammalia > Proboscidea > Elephantidae > Elephas > Elephas maximus. The sequence continues at coordinate 23,309,417 of NC_064830.1, forward strand.
TCCTGCAATGAATTCCTGATTTGCTCTTGCAAACGCTAGGCTTCTTCTGAAAAACTACCTCGCGGTGCACGTATCCTTCCAGAGGAGCAACGACATAGTTTTAGCTTGAAGAGATTGGGAAAGCACCCAGGGAGAAAAGGCCTTTTCGTGTTCTGTGTTCTGCCTGAAATCGGTCAATTGGCACTTGCCAAAACAAGGTTTCCTAGCACAAACTACAAAGCCGCAACTCTCTCCTGGCAGAGTAAATCCTGTGCAGTGTTGCCCTGACGAGATACTGCTGGTAGAGTGAGGCCCAGGGAAAACACTTTGCCTAGAGAAATCCTAGCAAAGCCATGTGTTTCCCCACATGAATGTATGTCACTTTCAGTATTTGCAAAGCACGGAGCTCAGAGGCAACATCAGATTGTGTGTATCTCCGTGAGAGAAAGAACACTGTGACTTGACCCATTCCTCTGACGAAACCAGTTAGAAGGAGAAAACCGTCCTTTGGTTTCGCTTTCCCGCAATGAGCTCGGCAAACTGCCCTTCGCGAAGGGCAGTTTTCCCCCGGAGAACTGCCTTGCGCTAGCCGTGTTCTGGCAGTGGAACGAGTAGGCAGTGTTAGCGTTAAGCTATTGTGAAGGCTCGCTTTGGCCCAGGGAAAACAAAGCGCCTGGGGAAATCTTAACAGACCCCGGGGGCTTTTCACGGTTCCAAGTGTGGAACTGCAGACTCTTTTCCAAAGAAGAGAGCGCACAGGCAACAGCAGCCTGCACGTTTCTCAGTGAAAGGGAGAACTCCCTGACTTCATCCAGTCCTCTGAGCAAAGCAGGCAGAAGGAGAGAAACTTTCTTTCCTTCCTCTTTCCTGCAATGAATTCCTGATTTGCTCTTGCAAACGCTAGGCTTCTTCTGAAAAACTACCTCGCGGGGCACGTATCCTTCCAGAGGAGCAACGACATAGTTTTAGCTTGAAGAGATTGGGAAAGCACCCAGGGAGAAAAGGCCTTTTCGTGTTCTGTGTTCTGCCTGAAATCGGTCAATTGGCACTTGCCAAAACAAGGTTTCCTAGCACAAACTACAAAGCCGCAACTCTCTCCTGGCAGAGTAAATCCTGTGCAGTGTTGCCCTGACGAGATACTGCTGGTAGAGTGAGGCCCAGGGAAAACACTTTGCCTAGAGAAATCCTAGCAAAGCCATGTGTTTCCCCACATGAATGTATGTCACTTTCAGTATTTGCAAAGCACGGAGCTCAGAGGCAACATCAGATTGTGTGTATCTCCGTGAGAGAAAGAACACTGTGACTTCACCCATTCCTCTGACAAAAGCAGTTAGAAGGAGAAAACCGTCCTTTGGTTTCGCTTTCCCGCAATGAGCTCGGCAAACTGCCCTTCGCGAAGGGCAGTTTTCCCCCGGAGAACTGCCTTGCGCTAGCCGTGTTCTGGCAGTGGAACGAGTAGGCAGTGTTAGCGTTAAGCTATTGTGAAGGCTCGCTTTGGCCCAGGGAAAACAAAGCGCCTGGGGAAATCTTAACAGACCCCGGGGGCTTTTCACGGTTCCAAGTGTGGAACTGCAGACTCTTTTCCAAAGAAGAGAGCGCACAGGCAACAGCAGCCTGCACGTTTCTCAGTGAAAGGGAGAACTCCCTGACGTCATCCAGTCCTCTGAGCAAAGCAGGCAGAAGGAGAGAAACTTTCTTTCCTTCCTCTTTCCTGCAATGAATTCCTGATTTGCTCTTGCAAACGCTAGGCTTCTTCTGAAAAACTACCTCGCGGGGCACGTATCCTTCCAGAGGAGCAACGACATAGTTTTAGCTTGAAGAGATTGGGAAAGCACCCAGGGAGAAAAGGCCTTTTCGTGTTCTGTGTTCTGCCTGAAATCGGTCAATTGGCACTTGCCAAAACAAGGTTTCCTAGCACAAACTACAAAGCCGCAACTCTCTCCTGGCAGAGTAAATCCTGTGCAGTGTTGCCCTGACGAGATACTGCTGGTAGAGTGAGGCCCAGGGAAAACACTTTGCCTAGAGAAATCCTAGCAAAGCCATGTGTTTCCCCACATGAATGTATGTCACTTTCAGTATTTGCAAAGCACGGAGCTCAGAGGCAACATCAGATTGTGTGTATCTCCGTGAGAGAAAGAACACTGTGACTTGACCCATTCCTCTGACGAAACCAGTTAGAAGGAGAAAACCGTCCTTTGGTTTCGCTTTCCCGCAATGAGCTCGGCAAACTGCCCTTCGCGAAGGGCAGTTTTCCCCCGGAGAACTGCCTTGCGCTAGCCGTGTTCTGGCAGTGGAACGAGTAGGCAGTGTTAGCGTTAAGCTATTGTGAAGGCTCGCTTTGGCCCAGGGAAAACAAAGCGCCTGGGGAAATCTTAACAGACCCCGGGGGCTTTTCACGGTTCCAAGTGTGGAACTGCAGACTCTTTTCCAAAGAAGAGAGCGCACAGGCAACAGCAGCCTGCACGTTTCTCAGTGAAAGGGAGAACTCCCTGACTTCATCCAGTCCTCTGAGCAAAGCAGGCAGAAGGAGAGAAACTTTCTTTCCTTCCTCTTTCCTGCAATGAATTCCTGATTTGCTCTTGCAAACGCTAGGCTTCTTCTGAAAAACTACCTCGCGGGGCACGTATCCTTCCAGAGGAGCAACGACATAGTTTTAGCTTGAAGAGATTGGGAAAGCACCCAGGGAGAAAAGGCCTTTTCGTGTTCTGTGTTCTGCCTGAAATCGGTCAATTGGCACTTGCCAAAACAAGGTTTCCTAGCACAAACTACAAAGCCGCAACTCTCTCCTGGCAGAGTAAATCCTGTGCAGTGTTGCCCTGACGAGATACTGCTGGTAGAGTGAGGCCCAGGGAAAACACTTTGCCTAGAGAAATCCCAGCAAAGCCATGTGTTTCCCCACATGAATGTATGTCACTTTCAGTATTTGCAAAGCACGGAGCTCAGAGGCAACATCAGATTGTGTGTATCTCCGTGAGAGAAAGAACACTGTGACTTCACCCATTCCTCTGACAAAAGCAGTTAGAAGGAGAAAACCGTCCTTTGGTTTCGCTTTCCCGCAATGAGCTCGGCAAACTGCCCTTCGCGAAGGGCAGTTTTCCCCCGGAGAACTGCCTTGCGCTAGCCGTGTTCTGGCAGTGGAACGAGTAGGCAGAGTTAGCGTTAAGCTATTGTGAAGACTCGCTTTGGCCCAGGGAAAACAAAGCGCCTGGGGAAATCTTAACAGACCCCGGGGCTTTTCACGGTTCCAAGTGTGGAACTGCAGACTCTTTTCCAAAGAAGAGAGTGCACAGGCAACAGCAGCCTGCACGTTTCTCAGTGAAAGGGAGAACTCCCTGACTTCATCCAGTCCTCTGAGCAAAGCAGGCAGAAGGAGAGAAACTTTCTTTCCTTCCTCTTTCCTGCAATGAATTCCTCATTTGCTCCTGCAAACGCTAGGTTTCTTCTGAAAAACTACCTCGCGGTGCACGTATCCTTCCAGAGGAGCAACGACATAGTTTTAGCTTGAAGAGATTGGGAAAGCACATAGGGGGAAAAGGCCTTTTCGTGTTATGTGTTCTGCCTGAATTCGATCAATTCGCACTTGCGAAAGCAAGCTTCCCCAGCTCAAACTACAAAGCAGCAACTCTCTCCTGGCAGAGTAAATCCTGTGCAGTGTTGCCCTGACGAGATACTGTTGGTAGAGTGAGGCCCAGGGAAAACACATTGCCTAGAGAAATCCTAGCAAAGCCATGTGTTTCCCCACATGAATGTATGTCACTTTCAGTATTTGCAAAGCACGGAGCTCAGAGGCAACATCAGATTGTGTGCATCTCCGTGAGAGAAAGAACACTGTGACTTGACCCATTCCTCTGACGAAACCAGTTAGAAGGAGAAAACCGTCCTTTGGTTTCGCTTTCCCACAATGAGCTTGGCAAACTGCCCTTCACGAAGGGCAGTTTTCCCCCGGAGAACTGCCTTGCGCTAGCCGTGTTCTGGCAGTGGAACGAGTAGGCAGTGTTAGCGTTAAGCTATTGTGAAGACTCGCTTTGGCCCAGGGAAAACAAAGCGCCTGGGGAAATCTTAACAGACCCCGGGGGCTTTTCACGGTTCCAAGTGTGGAACTGCAGACTCTTTTCCAAAGAAGAGAGCGCACAGGCAACAGCAGCCTGCACGTTTCTCAGTGAAAGGGAGAACTCCCCGACTTCATCCAGTCCTCTGAGCAAAGCAGGCAGAAGGAGAGAAACTTTCTTTCCTTCCTCTTTCCTGCAATGAATTCCTGATTTGCTCTTGCAAACGCTAGGCTTCTTCTGAAAAACTACCTCGCGGTGCACGTATCCTTCCAGAGGAGCAACGACATAGTTTTAGCTTGAAGAGATTGGGAAAGCACCCAGGGAGAAAAGGCCTTTTCGTGTCCTGTGTTCTGCCTGAAATCGGTCAATTGGCACTTGCCAAAACAAGGTTTCCTAGCACAAACTACAAAGCCGCAACTCTCTCCTGGCAGAGTAAATCCTGTGCAGTGTTGCCCTGACGAGATACTGCTGGTAGAGTGAGGCCCAGGGAAAACACTTTGCCTAGAGAAATCCTAGCAAAGCCATGTGTTTCCCCACATGAATGTATGTCACTTTCAGTATTTGCAAAGCACGGAGCTCAGAGGCAACATCAGATTGTGTGTATCTCCGTGAGAGAAAGAACACTGTGACTTGACCCATTCCTCTGACGAAACCAGTTAGAAGGAGAAAACCGTCCTTTGGTTTCGCTTTCCCGCAATGAGCTCGGCAAACTGCCCTTCGCGAAGGGCAGTTTTCCCCCGGAGAACTGCCTTGCGCTAGCCGTGTTCTGGCAGTGGAACGAGTAGGCAGTGTTAGCGTTAAGCTATTGTGAAGGCTCGCTTTGGCCCAGGGAAAACAAAGCGCCTGGGGAAATCTTAACAGACCCCGGGGGCTTTTCACGGTTCCAAGTGTGGAACTGCAGACTCTTTTCCAAAGAAGAGAGCGCACAGGCAACAGCAGCCTGCACGTTTCTCAGTGAAAGGGAGAACTCCCTGACGTCATCCAGTCCTCTGAGCAAAGCAGGCAGAAGGAGAGAAACTTTCTTTCCTTCCTCTTTCCTGCAATGAATTCCTGATTTGCTCTTGCAAACGCTAGGCTTCTTCTGAAAAACTACCTCGCGGGGCACGTATCCTTCCAGAGGAGCAATGACATAGTTTTAGCTTGAAGAGATTGGGAAAGCACCCAGGGAGAAAAGGCCTTTTCGTGTCCTGTGTTCTGCCTGAAATCGGTCAATTGGCACTTGCCAAAACAAGGTTTCCTAGCACAAACTACAAAGCCGCAACTCTCTCCTGGCAGAGTAAATCCTGTGCAGTGTTGCCCTGACGAGATACTGCTGGTAGAGTGAGGCCCAGGGAAAACACTTTGCCTAGAGAAATCCTAGCAAAGCCATGTGTTTCCCCACATGAATGTATGTCACTTTCAGTATTTGCAAAGCACGGAGCTCAGAGGCAACATCAGATTGTGTGTATCTCCGTGAGAGAAAGAACACTGTGACTTGACCCATTCCTCTGACGAAACCAGTTAGAAGGAGAAAACCGTCCTTTGGTTTCGCTTTCCCGCAATGAGCTCGGCAAACTGCCCTTCGCGAAGGGCAGTTTTCCCCCGGAGAACTGCCTTGCGCTAGCCGTGTTCTGGCAGTGGAACGAGTAGGCAGTGTTAGCGTTAAGCTATTGTGAAGGCTCGCTTTGGCCCAGGGAAAACAAAGCGCCTGGGGAAATCTTAACAGACCCCGGGGGCTTTTCACGGTTCCAAGTGTGGAACTGCAGACTCTTTTCCAAAGAAGAGAGCGCACAGGCAACAGCAGCCTGCACGTTTCTCAGTGAAAGGGAGAACTCCCTGACGTCATCCAGTCCTCTGAGCAAAGCAGGCAGAAGGAGAGAAACTTTCTTTCCTTCCTCTTTCCTGCAATGAATTCCTGATTTGCTCTTGCAAACGCTAGGCTTCTTCTGAAAAACTAAGTCGCGGGGCACGTATCCTTCCAGAGGAGCAACGACATAGTTTTAGCTTGAAGAGATTGGGAAAGCACCCAGGGAGAAAAGGCCTTTTCGTGTTCTGTGTTCTGCCTGAAATCGGTCAATTGGCACTTGCCAAAACAAGGTTTCCTAGCACAAACTACAAAGCCGCAACTCTCTCCTGGCAGAGTAAATCCTGTGCAGTGTTGCCCTGACGAGATACTGTTGGTAGAGTGAGGCCCAGGGAAAACACATTGCCTAGAGAAATCCTAGCAAAGCCATGTGTTTCCCCACATGAATGTATGTCACTTTCAGTATTTGCAAAGCACGGAGCTCAGAGGCAACATCAGATTGTGTGCATCTCCGTGAGAGAAAGAACACTGTGACTTGACCCATTCCTCTGACGAAACCAGTTAGAAGGAGAAAACCGTCCTTTGGTTTCGCTTTCCCACAATGAGCTTGGCAAACTGCCCTTCACGAAGGGCAGTTTTCCCCCGGAGAACTGCCTTGCGCTAGCCGTGTTCTGGCAGTGGAACGAGTAGGCAGGGTTAGCGTTAAGCTATTGTGAAGACTCGCTTTGGCCCAGGGAAAACAAAGCGCCTGGGGAAATCTTAACAGACCCCGGGGGCTTTTCACGGTTCCAAGTGTGGAACTGCAGACTCTTTTCCAAAGAAGAGAGCGCACAGGCAACAGCAGCCTGCACGTTTCTCAGTGAAAGGGAGAACTCCCCGACTTCATCCAGTCCTCTGAGCAAAGCAGGCAGAAGGAGAGAAACTTTCTTTCCTTCCTCTTTCCTGCAATGAATTCCTGATTTGCTCTTGCAAACGCTAGGCTTCTTCTGAAAAACTACCTCGCGGTGCACGTATCCTTCCAGAGGAGCAACGACATAGTTTTAGCTTGAAGAGATTGGGAAAGCACCCAGGGAGAAAAGGCCTTTTCGTGTCCTGTGTTCTGCCTGAAATCGGTCAATTGGCACTTGCCAAAACAAGGTTTCCTAGCACAAACTACAAAGCCGCAACTCTCTCCTGGCAGAGTAAATCCTGTGCAGTGTTGCCCTGACGAGATACTGCTGGTAGAGTGAGGCCCAGGGAAAACACTTTGCCTAGAGAAATCCTAGCAAAGCCATGTGTTTCCCCACATGAATGTATGTCACTTTCAGTATTTGCAAAGCACGGAGCTCAGAGGCAACATCAGATTGTGTGTATCTCCGTGAGAGAAAGAACACTGTGACTTGACCCATTCCTCTGACGAAACCAGTTAGAAGGAGAAAACCGTCCTTTGGTTTCGCTTTCCCGCAATGAGCTCGGCAAACTGCCCTTCGCGAAGGGCAGTTTTCCCCCGGAGAACTGCCTTGCGCTAGCCGTGTTCTGGCAGTGGAACGAGTAGGCAGTGTTAGCGTTAAGCTATTGTGAAGGCTCGCTTTGGCCCAGGGAAAACAAAGCGCCTGGGGAAATCTTAACAGACCCCGGGGGCTTTTCACGGTTCCAAGTGTGGAACTGCAGACTCTTTTCCAAAGAAGAGAGCGCACAGGCAACAGCAGCCTGCACGTTTCTCAGTGAAAGGGAGAACTCCCTGACGTCATCCAGTCCTCTGAGCAAAGCAGGCAGAAGGAGAGAAACTTTCTTTCCTTCCTCTTTCCTGCAATGAATTCCTGATTTGCTCTTGCAAACGCTAGGCTTCTTCTGAAAAACTACCTCGCGGGGCACGTATCCTTCCAGAGGAGCAACGACATAGTTTTAGCTTGAAGAGATTGGGAAAGCACCCAGGGAGAAAAGGCCTTTTCGTGTTCTGTGTTCTGCCTGAAATCGGTCAATTGGCACTTGCCAAAACAAGGTTTCCTAGCACAAACTACAAAGCCGCAACTCTCTCCTGGCAGAGTAAATCCTGTGCAGTGTTGCCCTGACGAGATACTGCTGGTAGAGTGAGGCCCAGGGAAAACACTTTGCCTAGAGAAATCCTAGCAAAGCCATGTGTTTCCCCACATGAATGTATGTCACTTTCAGTATTTGCAAAGCACGGAGCTCAGAGGCAACATCAGATTGTGTGTATCTCCGTGAGAGAAAGAACACTGTGACTTCACCCATTCCTCTGACAAAAGCAGTTAGAAGGAGAAAACCGTCCTTTGGTTTCGCTTTCCCGCAATGAGCTCGGCAAACTGCCCTTCGCGAAGGGCAGTTTTCCCCCGGAGAACTGCCTTGCGCTAGCCGTGTTCTGGCAGTGGAACGAGTAGGCAGTGTTAGCGTTAAGCTATTGTGAAGACTCGCTTTGGCCCAGGGAAAACAAAGCGCCTGGGGAAATCTTAACAGACCCCGGGGCTTTTCACGGTTCCAAGTGTGGAACTGCAGACTCTTTTCCAAAGAAGAGAGCGCACAGGCAACAGCAGCCTGCACGTTTCTCAGTGAAAGGGAGAACTCCCTGACTTCATCCAGTCCTCTGAGGAAAGCAGGCAGAAGGAGAGAAACTTTCTTTCCTTCCTCTTTCCTGCAATGAATTCCTCATTTGCTCCTGCAAACGCTAGGTTTCTTCTGAAAAACTACCTCGCGGTGCACGTATCCTTCCAGAGGAGCAATGACATAGTTTTAGCTTGAAGAGATTGGGAAAGCACATAGGGGGAAAAGGCCTTTTCGTGTTATGTGTTCTGCCTGAATTCGATCAATTCGCACTTGCGAAAGCAAGGTTCCCCAGCTCAAACTACAAAGCAGCAACTCTCTCCTGGCAGAGTAAATCCTATGCAGTGTTGCCCTGACGAGATACTGCTGGTAGAGTGAGGCCCAGGGAAAACACTTTGCCTAGAGAAATCCTAGCAAAGCCATGTGTTTCCCCACATGAATGTATGTCACTTTCAGTATTTGCAAAGCACGGAGCTCAGAGGCAACATCAGATTGTGTGTATCTCCGTGAGAGAAAGAACACTGTGACTTGACGCATTCCTCTGACGAAACCAGTTAGAAGGAGAAAACCGTCCTTTGGTTTCGCTTTCCCACAATGAGCTTGGCAAACTGCCCTTCGCGAAGGGCAGTTTTCCCCCGGAGAACTGCCTTGCGCTAGCCGTGTTCTGGCAGTGGAACGAGTAGGCAGGGTTAGCGTTAAGCTATTGTGAAGACTCGCTTTGGCCCAGGGAAAACAAAGCGCCTGGGGAAATCTTAAGAGACCCCGGGGGCTTTTCACGGTTCCAAGTGTGGAACTGCAGACTCTTTTCCAAAGAAGAGAGCGCACAGGCAACAGCAGCCTGCACGTTTCTCAGTGAAAGGGAGAACTCCCCGACTTCATCCAGTCCTCTGAGCAAAGCAGGCAGAAGGAGAGAAACTTTCTTTCCTTCCTCTTTCCTGCAATGAATTCCTGATTTGCTCTTGCAAACGCTAGGCTTCTTCTGAAAAACTACCTCGCGGTGCACGTATCCTTCCAGAGGAGCAACGACATAGTTTTAGCTTGAAGAGATTGGGAAAGCACCCAGGGAGAAAAGGCCTTTTCGTGTCCTGTGTTCTGCCTGAAATCGGTCAATTGGCACTTGCCAAAACAAGGTTTCCTAGCACAAACTACAAAGCCGCAACTCTCTCCTGGCAGAGTAAATCCTGTGCAGTGTTGCCCTGACGAGATACTGCTGGTAGAGTGAGGCCCAGGGAAAACACTTTGCCTAGAGAAATCCTAGCAAAGCCATGTGTTTCCCCACATGAATGTATGTCACTTTCAGTATTTGCAAAGCACGGAGCTCAGAGGCAACATCAGATTGTGTGTATCTCCGTGAGAGAAAGAACACTGTGACTTGACCCATTCCTCTGACGAAACCAGTTAGAAGGAGAAAACCGTCCTTTGGTTTCGCTTTCCCGCAATGAGCTCGGCAAACTGCCCTTCGCGAAGGGCAGTTTTCCCCCGGAGAACTGCCTTGCGCTAGCCGTGTTCTGGCAGTGGAACGAGTAGGCAGTGTTAGCGTTAAGCTATTGTGAAGGCTCGCTTTGGCCCAGGGAAAACAAAGCGCCTGGGGAAATCTTAACAGACCCCGGGGGCTTTTCACGGTTCCAAGTGTGGAACTGCAGACTCTTTTCCAAAGAAGAGAGCGCACAGGCAACAGCAGCCTGCACGTTTCTCAGTGAAAGGGAGAACTCCCTGACGTCATCCAGTCCTCTGAGCAAAGCAGGCAGAAGGAGAGAAACTTTCTTTCCTTCCTCTTTCCTGCAATGAATTCCTGATTTGCTCTTGCAAACGCTAGGCTTCTTCTGAAAAACTACCTCGCGGGGCACGTATCCTTCCAGAGGAGCAACGACATAGTTTTAGCTTGAAGAGATTGGGAAAGCACCCAGGGAGAAAAGGCCTTTTCGTGTCCTGTGTTCTGCCTGAAATCGGTCAATTGGCACTTGCCAAAACAAGGTTTCCTAGCACAAACTACAAAGCCGCAACTCTCTCCTGGCAGAGTAAATCCTGTGCAGTGTTGCCCTGACGAGATACTGCTGGTAGAGTGAGGCCCAGGGAAAACACTTTGCCTAGAGAAATCCTAGCAAAGCCATGTGTTTCCCCACATGAATGTATGTCACTTTCAGTATTTGCAAAGCACGGAGCTCAGAGGCAACATCAGATTGTGTGTATCTCCGTGAGAGAAAGAACACTGTGACTTGACGCATTCCTCTGACGAAACCAGTTAGAAGGAGAAAACCGTCCTTTGGTTTCGCTTTCCCACAATGAGCTCGGCAAACTGCCCTTCGCGAAGGGCAGTTTTCCCCCGGAGAACTGCCTTGCGCTAGCCGTGTTCTGGCAGTGGAACGAGTAGGCAGGGTTAGCGTTAAGCTATTGTGAAGACTCGCTTTGGCCCAGGGAAAACAAAGCGCCTGGGGAAATCTTAACAGACCCCGGGGGCTTTTCACGGTTCCAAGTGTGGAACTGCAGACTCTTTTCCAAAGAAGAGAGCGCACAGGCAACAGCAGCCTGCACGTTTCTCAGTGAAAGGGAGAACTCCCCGACTTCATCCAGTCCTCTGAGCAAAGCAGGCAGAAGGAGAGAAACTTTCTTTCCTTCCTCTTTCCTGCAATGAATTCCTGATTTGCTCTTGCAAACGCTAGGCTTCTTCTGAAAAACTACCTCGCGGTGCACGTATCCTTCCAGAGGAGCAACGACATAGTTTTAGCTTGAAGAGATTGGGAAAGCACCCAGGGAGAAAAGGCCTTTTCGTGTCCTGTGTTCTGCCTGAAATCGGTCAATTGGCACTTGCCAAAACAAGGTTTCCTAGCACAAACTACAAAGCCGCAACTCTCTCCTGGCAGAGTAAATCCTGTGCAGTGTTGCCCTGACGAGATACTGTTGGTAGAGTGAGGCCCAGGGAAAACACATTGCCTAGAGAAATCCTAGCAAAGCCATGTGTTTCCCCACATGAATGTATGTCACTTTCAGTATTTGCAAAGCACGGAGCTCAGAGGCAACATCAGATTGTGTGCATCTCCGTGAGAGAAAGAACACTGTGACTTGACCCATTCCTCTGACGAAACCAGTTAGAAGGAGAAAACCGTCCTTTGGTTTCGCTTTCCCACAATGAGCTTGGCAAACTGCCCTTCACGAAGGGCAGTTTTCCCCCGGAGAACTGCCTTGCGCTAGCCGTGTTCTGGCAGTGGAACGAGTAGGCAGGGTTAGCGTTAAGCTATTGTGAAGACTCGCTTTGGCCCAGGGAAAACAAAGCGCCTGGGGAAATCTTAACAGACCCCGGGGGCTTTTCACGGTTCCAAGTGTGGAACTGCAGACTCTTTTCCAAAGAAGAGAGCGCACAGGCAACAGCAGCCTGCACGTTTCTCAGTGAAAGGGAGAACTCCCCGACTTCATCCAGTCCTCTGAGCAAAGCAGGCAGAAGGAGAGAAACTTTCTTTCCTTCCTCTTTCCTGCAATGAATTCCTGATTTGCTCTTGCAAACGCTAGGCTTCTTCTGAAAAACTACCTCGCGGTGCACGTATCCTTCCAGAGGAGCAACGACATAGTTTTAGCTTGAAGAGATTGGGAAAGCACCCAGGGAGAAAAGGCCTTTTCGTGTCCTGTGTTCTGCCTGAAATCGGTCAATTGGCACTTGCCAAAACAAGGTTTCCTAGCACAAACTACAAAGCCGCAACTCTCTCCTGGCAGAGTAAATCCTGTGCAGTGTTGCCCTGACGAGATACTGCTGGTAGAGTGAGGCCCAGGGAAAACACTTTGCCTAGAGAAATCCTAGCAAAGCCATGTGTTTCCCCACATGAATGTATGTCACTTTCAGTATTTGCAAAGCACGGAGCTCAGAGGCAACATCAGATTGTGTGTATCTCCGTGAGAGAAAGAACACTGTGACTTGACCCATTCCTCTGACGAAACCAGTTAGAAGGAGAAAACCGTCCTTTGGTTTCGCTTTCCCGCAATGAGCTCGGCAAACTGCCCTTCGCGAAGGGCAGTTTTCCCCCGGAGAACTGCCTTGCGCTAGCCGTGTTCTGGCAGTGGAACGAGTAGGCAGTGTTAGCGTTAAGCTATTGTGAAGGCTCGCTTTGGCCCAGGGAAAACAAAGCGCCTGGGGAAATCTTAACAGACCCCGGGGGCTTTTCACGGTTCCAAGTGTGGAACTGCAGACTCTTTTCCAAAGAAGAGAGCGCACAGGCAACAGCAGCCTGCACGTTTCTCAGTGAAAGGGAGAACTCCCTGACGTCATCCAGTCCTCTGAGCAAAGCAGGCAGAAGGAGAGAAACTTTCTTTCCTTCCTCTTTCCTGCAATGAATTCCTGATTTGCTCTTGCAAACGCTAGGCTTCTTCTGAAAAACTACCTCGCGGGGCACGTATCCTTCCAGAGGAGCAACGACATAGTTTTAGCTTGAAGAGATTGGGAAAGCACCCAGGGAGAAAAGGCCTTTTCGTGTTCTGTGTTCTGCCTGAAATCGGTCAATTGGCACTTGCCAAAACAAGGTTTCCTAGCACAAACTACAAAGCCGCAACTCTCTCCTGGCAGAGTAAATCCTGTGCAGTGTTGCCCTGACGAGATACTGCTGGTAGAGTGAGGCCCAGGGAAAACACTTTGCCTAGAGAAATCCTAGCAAAGCCATGTGTTTCCCCACATGAATGTATGTCACTTTCAGTATTTGCAAAGCACGGAGCTCAGAGGCAACATCAGATTGTGTGTATCTCCGTGAGAGAAAGAACACTGTGACTTCACCCATTCCTCTGACAAAAGCAGTTAGAAGGAGAAAACCGTCCTTTGGTTTCGCTTTCCCGCAATGAGCTCGGCAAACTGCCCTTCGCGAAGGGCAGTTTTCCCCCGGAGAACTGCCTTGCGCTAGCCGTGTTCTGGCAGTGGAACGAGTAGGCAGTGTTAGCGTTAAGCTATTGTGAAGACTCGCTTTGGCCCAGGGAAAACAAAGCGCCTGGGGAAATCTTAACAGACCCCGGGGCTTTTCACGGTTCCAAGTGTGGAACTGCAGACTCTTTTCCAAAGAAGAGAGCGCACAGGCAACAGCAGCCTGCACGTTTCTCAGTGAAAGGGAGAACTCCCTGACTTCATCCAGTCCTCTGAGGAAAGCAGGCAGAAGGAGAGAAACTTTCTTTCCTTCCTCTTTCCTGCAATGAATTCCTCATTTGCTCCTGCAAACGCTAGGTTTCTTCTGAAAAACTACCTCGCGGTGCACGTATCCTTCCAGAGGAGCAATGACATAGTTTTAGCTTGAAGAGATTGGGAAAGCACATAGGGGGAAAAGGCCTTTTCGTGTTATGTGTTCTGCCTGAATTCGATCAATTCGCACTTGCGAAAGCAAGGTTCCCCAGCTCAAACTACAAAGCAGCAACTCTCTCCTGGCAGAGTAAATCCTATGCAGTGTTGCCCTGACGAGATACTGCTGGTAGAGTGAGGCCCAGGGAAAACACTTTGCCTAGAGAAATCCTAGCAAAGCCATGTGTTTCCCCACATGAATGTATGTCACTTTCAGTATTTGCAAAGCACGGAGCTCAGAGGCAACATCAGATTGTGTGTATCTCCGTGAGAGAAAGAACACTGTGACTTGACGCATTCCTCTGACGAAACCAGTTAGAAGGAGAAAACCGTCCTTTGGTTTCGCTTTCCCACAATGAGCTCGGCAAACTGCCCTTCGCGAAGGGCAGTTTTCCCCCGGAGAACTGCCTTGCGCTAGCCGTGTTCTGGCAGTGGAACGAGTAGGCAGGGTTAGCGTTAAGCTATTGTGAAGACTCGCTTTGGCCCAGGGAAAACAAAGCGCCTGGGGAAATCTTAACAGACCCCGGGGGCTTTTCACGGTTCCAAGTGTGGAACTGCAGACTCTTTTCCAAAGAAGAGAGCGCACAGGCAACAGCAGCCTGCACGTTTCTCAGTGAAAGGGAGAACTCCCCGACTTCATCCAGTCCTCTGAGCAAAGCAGGCAGAAGGAGAGAAACTTTCTTTCCTTCCTCTTTCCTGCAATGAATTCCTGATTTGCTCTTGCAAACGCTAGGCTTCTTCTGAAAAACTACCTCGCGGTGCACGTATCCTTCCAGAGGAGCAACGACATAGTTTTAGCTTGAAGAGATTGGGAAAGCACCCAGGGAGAAAAGGCCTTTTCGTGTCCTGTGTTCTGCCTGAAATCGGTCAATTGGCACTTGCCAAAACAAGGTTTCCTAGCACAAACTACAAAGCCGCAACTCTCTCCTGGCAGAGTAAATCCTGTGCAGTGTTGCCCTGACGAGATACTGCTGGTAGAGTGAGGCCCAGGGAAAACACTTTGCCTAGAGAAATCCTAGCAAAGCCATGTGTTTCCCCACATGAATGTATGTCACTTTCAGTATTTGCAAAGCACGGAGCTCAGAGGCAACATCAGATTGTGTGTATCTCCGTGAGAGAAAGAACACTGTGACTTGACCCATTCCTCTGACGAAACCAGTTAGAAGGAGAAAACCGTCCTTTGGTTTCGCTTTCCCGCAATGAGCTCGGCAAACTGCCCTTCGCGAAGGGCAGTTTTCCCCCGGAGAACTGCCTTGCGCTAGCCGTGTTCTGGCAGTGGAACGAGTAGGCAGTGTTAGCGTTAAGCTATTGTGAAGGCTCGCTTTGGCCCAGGGAAAACAAAGCGCCTGGGGAAATCTTAACAGACCCCGGGGGCTTTTCACGGTTCCAAGTGTGGAACTGCAGACTCTTTTCCAAAGAAGAGAGCGCACAGGCAACAGCAGCCTGCACGTTTCTCAGTGAAAGGGAGAACTCCCTGACGTCATCCAGTCCTCTGAGCAAAGCAGGCAGAAGGAGAGAAACTTTCTTTCCTTCCTCTTTCCTGCAATGAATTCCTGATTTGCTCTTGCAAACGCTAGGCTTCTTCTGAAAAACTACCTCGCGGGGCACGTATCCTTCCAGAGGAGCAACGACATAGTTTTAGCTTGAAGAGATTGGGAAAGCACCCAGGGAGAAAAGGCCTTTTCGTGTCCTGTGTTCTGCCTGAAATCGGTCAATTGGCACTTGCCAAAACAAGGTTTCCTAGCACAAACTACAAAGCCGCAACTCTCTCCTGGCAGAGTAAATCCTGTGCAGTGTTGCCCTGACGAGATACTGCTGGTAGAGTGAGGCCCAGGGAAAACACTTTGCCTAGAGAAATCCTAGCAAAGCCATGTGTTTCCCCACATGAATGTATGTCACTTTCAGTATTTGCAAAGCACGGAGCTCAGAGGCAACATCAGATTGTGTGTATCTCCGTGAGAGAAAGAACACTGTGACTTGACCCATTCCTCTGACGAAACCAGTTAGAAGGAGAAAACCGTCCTTTGGTTTCGCTTTCCCGCAATGAGCTCGGCAAACTGCCCTTCGCGAAGGGCAGTTTTCCCCCGGAGAACTGCCTTGCGCTAGCCGTGTTCTGGCAGTGGAACGAGTAGGCAGTGTTAGCGTTAAGCTATTGTGAAGGCTCGCTTTGGCCCAGGGAAAACAAAGCGCCTGGGGAAATCTTAACAGACCCCGGGGGCTTTTCACGGTTCCAAGTGTGGAACTGCAGACTCTTTTCCAAAGAAGAGAGCGCACAGGCAACAGCAGCCTGCACGTTTCTCAGTGAAAGGGAGAACTCCCTGACGTCATCCAGTCCTCTGAGCAAAGCAGGCAGAAGGAGAGAAACTTTCTTTCCTTCCTCTTTCCTGCAATGAATTCCTGATTTGCTCTTGCAAACGCTAGGCTTCTTCTGAAAAACTACCTCGCGGGGCACGTATCCTTCCAGAGGAGCAACGACATAGTTTTAGCTTGAAGAGATTGGGAAAGCACCCAGGGAGAAAAGGCCTTTTCGTGTTCTGTGTTCTGCCTGAAATCGGTCAATTGGCACTTGCCAAAACAAGGTTTCCTAGCACAAACTACAAAGCCGCAACTCTCTCCTGGCAGAGTAAATCCTGTGCAGTGTTGCCCTGACGAGATACTGTTGGTAGAGTGAGGCCCAGGGAAAACACATTGCCTAGAGAAATCCTAGCAAAGCCATGTGTTTCCCCACATGAATGTATGTCACTTTCAGTATTTGCAAAGCACGGAGCTCAGAGGCAACATCAGATTGTGTGCATCTCCGTGAGAGAAAGAACACTGTGACTTGACCCATTCCTCTGACGAAACCAGTTAGAAGGAGAAAACCGTCCTTTGGTTTCGCTTTCCCACAATGAGCTTGGCAAACTGCCCTTCACGAAGGGCAGTTTTCCCCCGGAGAACTGCCTTGCGCTAGCCGTGTTCTGGCAGTGGAACGAGTAGGCAGGGTTAGCGTTAAGCTATTGTGAAGACTCGCTTTGGCCCAGGGAAAACAAAGCGCCTGGGGAAATCTTAACAGACCCCGGGGGCTTTTCACGGTTCCAAGTGTGGAACTGCAGACTCTTTTCCAAAGAAGAGAGCGCACAGGCAACAGCAGCCTGCACGTTTCTCAGTGAAAGGGAGAACTCCCCGACTTCATCCAGTCCTCTGAGGAAAGCAGGCAGAAGGAGAGAAACTTTCTTTCCTTCCTCTTTCCTGCAATGAATTCCTGATTTGCTCTTGCAAACGCTAGGCTTCTTCTGAAAAACTACCTCGCGGTGCACGTATCCTTCCAGAGGAGCAACGACATAGTTTTAGCTTGAAGAGATTGGGAAAGCACCCAGGGAGAAAAGGCCTTTTCGTGTCCTGTGTTCTGCCTGAAATCGGTCAATTGGCACTTGCCAAAACAAGGTTTCCTAGCACAAACTACAAAGCCGCAACTCTCTCCTGGCAGAGTAAATCCTGTGCAGTGTTGCCCTGACGAGATACTGCTGGTAGAGTGAGGCCCAGGGAAAACACTTTGCCTAGAGAAATCCTAGCAAAGCCATGTGTTTCCCCACATGAATGTATGTCACTTTCAGTATTTGCAAAGCACGGAGCTCAGAGGCAACATCAGATTGTGTGTATCTCCGTGAGAGAAAGAACACTGTGACTTGACCCATTCCTCTGACGAAACCAGTTAGAAGGAGAAAACCGTCCTTTGGTTTCGCTTTCCCGCAATGAGCTCGGCAAACTGCCCTTCGCGAAGGGCAGTTTTCCCCCGGAGAACTGCCTTGCGCTAGCCGTGTTCTGGCAGTGGAACGAGTAGGCAGTGTTAGCGTTAAGCTATTGTGAAGGCTCGCTTTGGCCCAGGGAAAACAAAGCGCCTGGGGAAATCTTAACAGACCCCGGGGGCTTTTCACGGTTCCAAGTGTGGAACTGCAGACTCTTTTCCAAAGAAGAGAGCGCACAGGCAACAGCAGCCTGCACGTTTCTCAGTGAAAGGGAGAACTCCCTGACGTCATCCAGTCCTCTGAGCAAAGCAGGCAGAAGGAGAGAAACTTTCTTTCCTTCCTCTTTCCTGCAATGAATTCCTGATTTGCTCTTGCAAACGCTAGGCTTCTTCTGAAAAACTACCTCGCGGGGCACGTATCCTTCCAGAGGAGCAACGACATAGTTTTAGCTTGAAGAGATTGGGAAAGCACCCAGGGAGAAAAGGCCTTTTCGTGTTCTGTGTTCTGCCTGAAATCGGTCAATTGGCACTTGCCAAAACAAGGTTTCCTAGCACAAACTACAAAGCCGCAACTCTCTCCTGGCAGAGTAAATCCTGTGCAGTGTTGCCCTGACGAGATACTGCTGGTAGAGTGAGGCCCAGGGAAAACACTTTGCCTAGAGAAATCCTAGCAAAGCCATGTGTTTCCCCACATGAATGTATGTCACTTTCAGTATTTGCAAAGCACGGAGCTCAGAGGCAACATCAGATTGTGTGTATCTCCGTGAGAGAAAGAACACTGTGACTTGACCCATTCCTCTGACGAAACCAGTTAGAAGGAGAAAACCGTCCTTTGGTTTCGCTTTCCCGCAATGAGCTCGGCAAACTGCCCTTCGCGAAGGGCAGTTTTCCCCCGGAGAACTGCCTTGCGCTAGCCGTGTTCTGGCAGTGGAACGAGTAGGCAGTGTTAGCGTTAAGCTATTGTGAAGGCTCGCTTTGGCCCAGGGAAAACAAAGCGCCTGGGGAAATCTTAACAGACCCCGGGGGCTTTTCACGGTTCCAAGTGTGGAACTGCAGACTCTTTTCCAAAGAAGAGAGCGCACAGGCAACAGCAGCCTGCACGTTTCTCAGTGAAAGGGAGAACTCCCTGACGTCATCCAGTCCTCTGAGCAAAGCAGGCAGAAGGAGAGAAACTTTCTTTCCTTCCTCTTTCCTGCAATGAATTCCTGATTTGCTCTTGCAAACGCTAGGCTTCTTCTGAAAAACTACCTCGCGGGGCACGTATCCTTCCAGAGGAGCAACGACATAGTTTTAGCTTGAAGAGATTGGGAAAGCACCCAGGGAGAAAAGGCCTTTTCGTGTTCTGTGTTCTGCCTGAAATCGGTCAATTGGCACTTGCCAAAACAAGGTTTCCTAGCACAAACTACAAAGCCGCAACTCTCTCCTGGCAGAGTAAATCCTGTGCAGTGTTGCCCTGACGAGATACTGCTGGTAGAGTGAGGCCCAGGGAAAACACTTTGCCTAGAGAAATCCTAGCAAAGCCATGTGTTTCCCCACATGAATGTATGTCACTTTCAGTATTTGCAAAGCACGGAGCTCAGAGGCAACATCAGATTGTGTGTATCTCCGTGAGAGAAAGAACACTGTGACTTCACCCATTCCTCTGACAAAAGCAGTTAGAAGGAGAAAACCGTCCTTTGGTTTCGCTTTCCCGCAATGAGCTCGGCAAACTGCCCTTCGCGAAGGGCAGTTTTCCCCCGGAGAACTGCCTTGCGCTAGCCGTGTTCTGGCAGTGGAACGAGTAGGCAGTGTTAGCGTTAAGCTATTGTGAAGACTCGCTTTGGCCCAGGGAAAACAAAGCGCCTGGGGAAATCTTAACAGACCCCGGGGCTTTTCACGGTTCCAAGTGTGGAACTGCAGACTCTTTTCCAAAGAAGAGAGCGCACAGGCAACAGCAGCCTGCACGTTTCTCAGTGAAAGGGAGAACTCCCTGACTTCATCCAGTCCTCTGAGGAAAGCAGGCAGAAGGAGAGAAACTTTCTTTCCTTCCTCTTTCCTGCAATGAATTCCTCATTTGCTCCTGCAAACGCTAGGTTTCTTCTGAAAAACTACCTCGCGGTGCACGTATCCTTCCAGAGGAGCAATGACATAGTTTTAGCTTGAAGAGATTGGGAAAGCACATAGGGGGAAAAGGCCTTTTCGTGTTATGTGTTCTGCCTGAATTCGATCAATTCGCACTTGCGAAAGCAAGGTTCCCCAGCTCAAACTACAAAGCAGCAACTCTCTCCTGGCAGAGTAAATCCTATGCAGTGTTGCCCTGACGAGATACTGCTGGTAGAGTGAGGCCCAGGGAAAACACTTTGCCTAGAGAAATCCTAGCAAAGCCATGTGTTTCCCCACATGAATGTATGTCACTTTCAGTATTTGCAAAGCACGGAGCTCAGAGGCAACATCAGATTGTGTGTATCTCCGTGAGAGAAAGAACACTGTGACTTGACGCATTCCTCTGACGAAACCAGTTAGAAGGAGAAAACCGTCCTTTGGTTTCGCTTTCCCACAATGAGCTCGGCAAACTGCCCTTCGCGAAGGGCAGTTTTCCCCCGGAGAACTGCCTTGCGCTAGCCGTGTTCTGGCAGTGGAACGAGTAGGCAGGGTTAGCGTTAAGCTATTGTGAAGACTCGCTTTGGCCCAGGGAAAACAAAGCGCCTGGGGAAATCTTAACAGACCCCGGGGGCTTTTCACGGTTCCAAGTGTGGAACTGCAGACTCTTTTCCAAAGAAGAGAGCGCACAGGCAACAGCAGCCTGCACGTTTCTCAGTGAAAGGGAGAACTCCCCGACTTCATCCAGTCCTCTGAGCAAAGCAGGCAGAAGGAGAGAAACTTTCTTTCCTTCCTCTTTCCTGCAATGAATTCCTGATTTGCTCTTGCAAACGCTAGGCTTCTTCTGAAAAACTACCTCGCGGTGCACGTATCCTTCCAGAGGAGCAACGACATAGTTTTAGCTTGAAGAGATTGGGAAAGCACCCAGGGAGAAAAGGCCTTTTCGTGTCCTGTGTTCTGCCTGAAATCGGTCAATTGGCACTTGCCAAAACAAGGTTTCCTAGCACAAACTACAAAGCCGCAACTCTCTCCTGGCAGAGTAAATCCTGTGCAGTGTTGCCCTGACGAGATACTGCTGGTAGAGTGAGGCCCAGGGAAAACACTTTGCCTAGAGAAATCCTAGCAAAGCCATGTGTTTCCCCACATGAATGTATGTCACTTTCAGTATTTGCAAAGCACGGAGCTCAGAGGCAACATCAGATTGTGTGTATCTCCGTGAGAGAAAGAACACTGTGACTTGACCCATTCCTCTGACGAAACCAGTTAGAAGGAGAAAACCGTCCTTTGGTTTCGCTTTCCCGCAATGAGCTCGGCAAACTGCCCTTCGCGAAGGGCAGTTTTCCCCCGGAGAACTGCCTTGCGCTAGCCGTGTTCTGGCAGTGGAACGAGTAGGCAGTGTTAGCGTTAAGCTATTGTGAAGGCTCGCTTTGGCCCAGGGAAAACAAAGCGCCTGGGGAAATCTTAACAGACCCCGGGGGCTTTTCACGGTTCCAAGTGTGGAACTGCAGACTCTTTTCCAAAGAAGAGAGCGCACAGGCAACAGCAGCCTGCACGTTTCTCAGTGAAAGGGAGAACTCCCTGACGTCATCCAGTCCTCTGAGCAAAGCAGGCAGAAGGAGAGAAACTTTCTTTCCTTCCTCTTTCCTGCAATGAATTCCTGATTTGCTCTTGCAAACGCTAGGCTTCTTCTGAAAAACTACCTCGCGGGGCACGTATCCTTCCAGAGGAGCAACGACATAGTTTTAGCTTGAAGAGATTGGGAAAGCACCCAGGGAGAAAAGGCCTTTTCGTGTCCTGTGTTCTGCCTGAAATCGGTCAATTGGCACTTGCCAAAACAAGGTTTCCTAGCACAAACTACAAAGCCGCAACTCTCTCCTGGCAGAGTAAATCCTGTGCAGT
The DNA here is from genome assembly GCF_024166365.1 of Elephas maximus indicus. NCBI lineage: Eukaryota > Metazoa > Chordata > Mammalia > Proboscidea > Elephantidae > Elephas > Elephas maximus. The sequence goes on from NC_064830.1 coordinate 23,330,770, forward strand.
GTTGCCCTGACGAGATACTGCTGGTAGAGTGAGGCCCAGGGAAAACACTTTGCCTAGAGAAATCCTAGCAAAGCCATGTGTTTCCCCACATGAATGTATGTCACTTTCAGTATTTGCAAAGCACGGAGCTCAGAGGCAACATCAGATTGTGTGTATCTCCGTGAGAGAAAGAACACTGTGACTTGACCCATTCCTCTGACGAAACCAGTTAGAAGGAGAAAACCGTCCTTTGGTTTCGCTTTCCCGCAATGAGCTCGGCAAACTGCCCTTCGCGAAGGGCAGTTTTCCCCCGGAGAACTGCCTTGCGCTAGCCGTGTTCTGGCAGTGGAACGAGTAGGCAGTGTTAGCGTTAAGCTATTGTGAAGGCTCGCTTTGGCCCAGGGAAAACAAAGCGCCTGGGGAAATCTTAACAGACCCCGGGGGCTTTTCACGGTTCCAAGTGTGGAACTGCAGACTCTTTTCCAAAGAAGAGAGCGCACAGGCAACAGCAGCCTGCACGTTTCTCAGTGAAAGGGAGAACTCCCTGACGTCATCCAGTCCTCTGAGCAAAGCAGGCAGAAGGAGAGAAACTTTCTTTCCTTCCTCTTTCCTGCAATGAATTCCTGATTTGCTCTTGCAAACGCTAGGCTTCTTCTGAAAAACTACCTCGCGGGGCACGTATCCTTCCAGAGGAGCAACGACATAGTTTTAGCTTGAAGAGATTGGGAAAGCACCCAGGGAGAAAAGGCCTTTTCGTGTTCTGTGTTCTGCCTGAAATCGGTCAATTGGCACTTGCCAAAACAAGGTTTCCTAGCACAAACTACAAAGCCGCAACTCTCTCCTGGCAGAGTAAATCCTGTGCAGTGTTGCCCTGACGAGATACTGTTGGTAGAGTGAGGCCCAGGGAAAACACATTGCCTAGAGAAATCCTAGCAAAGCCATGTGTTTCCCCACATGAATGTATGTCACTTTCAGTATTTGCAAAGCACGGAGCTCAGAGGCAACATCAGATTGTGTGCATCTCCGTGAGAGAAAGAACACTGTGACTTGACCCATTCCTCTGACGAAACCAGTTAGAAGGAGAAAACCGTCCTTTGGTTTCGCTTTCCCACAATGAGCTTGGCAAACTGCCCTTCACGAAGGGCAGTTTTCCCCCGGAGAACTGCCTTGCGCTAGCCGTGTTCTGGCAGTGGAACGAGTAGGCAGGGTTAGCGTTAAGCTATTGTGAAGACTCGCTTTGGCCCAGGGAAAACAAAGCGCCTGGGGAAATCTTAACAGACCCCGGGGGCTTTTCACGGTTCCAAGTGTGGAACTGCAGACTCTTTTCCAAAGAAGAGAGCGCACAGGCAACAGCAGCCTGCACGTTTCTCAGTGAAAGGGAGAACTCCCCGACTTCATCCAGTCCTCTGAGGAAAGCAGGCAGAAGGAGAGAAACTTTCTTTCCTTCCTCTTTCCTGCAATGAATTCCTGATTTGCTCTTGCAAACGCTAGGCTTCTTCTGAAAAACTACCTCGCGGTGCACGTATCCTTCCAGAGGAGCAACGACATAGTTTTAGCTTGAAGAGATTGGGAAAGCACCCAGGGAGAAAAGGCCTTTTCGTGTCCTGTGTTCTGCCTGAAATCGGTCAATTGGCACTTGCCAAAACAAGGTTTCCTAGCACAAACTACAAAGCCGCAACTCTCTCCTGGCAGAGTAAATCCTGTGCAGTGTTGCCCTGACGAGATACTGCTGGTAGAGTGAGGCCCAGGGAAAACACTTTGCCTAGAGAAATCCTAGCAAAGCCATGTGTTTCCCCACATGAATGTATGTCACTTTCAGTATTTGCAAAGCACGGAGCTCAGAGGCAACATCAGATTGTGTGTATCTCCGTGAGAGAAAGAACACTGTGACTTGACCCATTCCTCTGACGAAACCAGTTAGAAGGAGAAAACCGTCCTTTGGTTTCGCTTTCCCGCAATGAGCTCGGCAAACTGCCCTTCGCGAAGGGCAGTTTTCCCCCGGAGAACTGCCTTGCGCTAGCCGTGTTCTGGCAGTGGAACGAGTAGGCAGTGTTAGCGTTAAGCTATTGTGAAGGCTCGCTTTGGCCCAGGGAAAACAAAGCGCCTGGGGAAATCTTAACAGACCCCGGGGGCTTTTCACGGTTCCAAGTGTGGAACTGCAGACTCTTTTCCAAAGAAGAGAGCGCACAGGCAACAGCAGCCTGCACGTTTCTCAGTGAAAGGGAGAACTCCCTGACGTCATCCAGTCCTCTGAGCAAAGCAGGCAGAAGGAGAGAAACTTTCTTTCCTTCCTCTTTCCTGCAATGAATTCCTGATTTGCTCTTGCAAACGCTAGGCTTCTTCTGAAAAACTACCTCGCGGGGCACGTATCCTTCCAGAGGAGCAACGACATAGTTTTAGCTTGAAGAGATTGGGAAAGCACCCAGGGAGAAAAGGCCTTTTCGTGTTCTGTGTTCTGCCTGAAATCGGTCAATTGGCACTTGCCAAAACAAGGTTTCCTAGCACAAACTACAAAGCCGCAACTCTCTCCTGGCAGAGTAAATCCTGTGCAGTGTTGCCCTGACGAGATACTGCTGGTAGAGTGAGGCCCAGGGAAAACACTTTGCCTAGAGAAATCCTAGCAAAGCCATGTGTTTCCCCACATGAATGTATGTCACTTTCAGTATTTGCAAAGCACGGAGCTCAGAGGCAACATCAGATTGTGTGTATCTCCGTGAGAGAAAGAACACTGTGACTTCACCCGTTCCTCTGACAAAAGCAGTTAGAAGGAGAAAACCGTCCTTTGGTTTCGCTTTCCCGCAATGAGCTCGGCAAACTGCCCTTCTCGAAGGGCAGTTTTCCCCCGGAGAACTGCCTTGCGCTAGCCGTGTTCTGGCAGTGGAACGAGTAGGCAGTGTTAGCGTTAAGCTATTGTGAAGACTCGCTTTGGCCCAGGGAAGACAAAGCCCCTGGGGAAATCTTAACAGACCCCGGGGCTTTTCACGGTTCCAAGTGTGGAACTGCAGACTCTTTTCCAAAGAAGAGAGCGCACAGGCAACAGCAGCCTGCACGTTTCTCAGTGAAAGGGAGAACTCCCTGACTTCATCCAGTCCTCTGAGGAAAGCAGGCAGAAGGAGAGAAACTTTCTTTCCTTCCTCTTTCCTGCAATGAATTCCTCATTTGCTCCTGCAAACGCTAGGTTTCTTCTGAAAAACTACCTCGCGGTGCACGTATCCTTCCAGAGGAGCAATGACATAGTTTTAGCTTGAAGAGATTGGGAAAGCACATAGGGGGAAAAGGCCTTTTCGTGTTATGTGTTCTGCCTGAATTCGATCAATTCGCACTTGCGAAAGCAAGGTTCCCCAGCTCAAACTACAAAGCAGCAACTCTCTCCTGGCAGAGTAAATCCTATGCAGTGTTGCCCTGACGAGATACTGCTGGTAGAGTGAGGCCCAGGGAAAACACTTTGCCTAGAGAAATCCTAGCAAAGCCATGTGTTTCCCCACATGAATGTATGTCACTTTCAGTATTTGCAAAGCACGGAGCTCAGAGGCAACATCAGATTGTGTGTATCTCCGTGAGAGAAAGAACACTGTGACTTGACCCATTCCTCTGACGAAACCAGTTAGAAGGAGAAAACCGTCCTTTGGTTTCGCTTTCCCACAATGAGCTCGGCAAACTGCCCTTCGCGAAGGGCAGTTTTCCCCCGGAGAACTGCCTTGCGCTAGCCGTGTTCTGGCAGTGGAACGAGTAGGCAGTGTTAGCGTTAAGCTATTGTGAAGGCTCGCTTTGGCCCAGGGAAAACAAAGCGCCTGGGGAAATCTTAACAGACCCCGGGGGCTTTTCACGGTTCCAAGTGTGGAACTGCAGACTCTTTTCCAAAGAAGAGAGCGCACAGGCAACAGCAGCCTGCACGTTTCTCAGTGAAAGGGAGAACTCCCTGACTTCATCCAGTCCTCTGAGCAAAGCAGGCAGAAGGAGAGAAACTTTCTTTCCTTCCTCTTTCCTGCAATGAATTCCTGATTTGCTCTTGCAAACGCTAGGCTTCTTCTGAAAAACTACCTCGCGGGGCACGTATCCTTCCAGAGGAGCAACGACATAGTTTTAGCTTGAAGAGATTGGGAAAGCACCCAGGGAGAAAAGGCCTTTTCGTGTTCTGTGTTCTGCCTGAAATCGGTCAATTGGCACTTGCCAAAACAAGGTTTCCTAGCACAAACTACAAAGCCGCAACTCTCTCCTGGCAGAGTAAATCCTGTGCAGTGTTGCCCTGACGAGATACTGCTGGTAGAGTGAGGCCCAGGGAAAACACTTTGCCTAGAGAAATCCTAGCAAAGCCATGTGTTTCCCCACATGAATGTATGTCACTTTCAGTATTTGCAAAGCACGGAGCTCAGAGGCAACATCAGATTGTGTGTATCTCCGTGAGAGAAAGAACACTGTGACTTCAACCATTCCTCTGACAAAAGCAGTTAGAAGGAGAAAACCGTCCTTTGGTTTCGCTTTCCCGCAATGAGCTCGGCAAACTGCCCTTCGCGAAGGGCAGTTTTCCCCCGGAGAACTGCCTTGCGCTAGCCGTGTTCTGGCAGTGGAACGAGTAGGCAGAGTTAGCGTTAAGCTATTGTGAAGACTCGCTTTGGCCCAGGGAAAACAAAGCGCCTGGGGAAATCTTAACAGACCCCGGGGCTTTTCACGGTTCCAAGTGTGGAACTGCAGACTCTTTTCCAAAGAAGAGAGCGCACAGGCAACAGCAGCCTGCACGTTTCTCAGTGAAAGGGAGAACTCCCTGACTTCATCCAGTCCTCTGAGCAAAGCAGGCAGAAGGAGAGAAACTTTCTTTCCTTCCTCTTTCCTGCAATGAATTCCTCATTTGCTCCTGCAAACGCTAGGTTTCTTCTGAAAAACTACCTCGCGGTGCACGTATCCTTCCAGAGGAGCAACGACATAGTTTTAGCTTGAAGAGATTGGGAAAGCACATAGGGGGAAAAGGCCTTTTCGTGTTATGTGTTCTGCCTGAATTCGATCAATTCGCACTTGCGAAAGCAAGGTTCCCCAGCTCAAACTACAAAGCAGCAACTCTCTCCTGGCAGAGTAAATCCTATGCAGTGTTGCCCTGACGAGATACTGTTGGTGGAGTGAGGCCCAGGGAAAACACATTGCCTAGAGAAATCCTAGCAAAGCCGTATGTTTCCCCACATGAATGTATGTCAGTTTGAGGTCTTTGCCAAGAACGGAGCTCAGAGGCAACATCAGATTGTGTGTATCTCCGTGAGAGAAAGAACACTGTGACTTCACCCATTCCTCTGACAAAAGCAGTTAGAAGGAGAAAACCGTCCTTTGGTTTCGCTTTCCCGCAATGAGCTCGGCAAACTGCCCTTCGCGAAGGGCAGTTTTCCCCCGGAGAACTGCCTTGCGCTAGCCGTGTTCTGGCAGTGGAACGAGTAGGCAGTGTTAGCGTTAAGCTATTGTGAAGACTCGCTTTGGCCCAGGGAAAACAAAGCGCCTGGGGAAATCTTAACAGACCCCGGGGCTTTTCACGGTTCCAAGTGTGGAACTGCAGACTCTTTTCCAAAGAAGAGAGCGCACAGGCAACAGCAGCCTGCACGTTTCTCAGTGAAAGGGAGAACTCCCTGACTTCATCCAGTCCTCTGAGGAAAGCAGGCAGAAGGAGAGAAACTTTCTTTCCTTCCTCTTTCCTGCAATGAATTCCTCATTTGCTCCTGCAAACGCTAGGTTTCTTCTGAAAAACTACCTCGCGGTGCACGTATCCTTCCAGAGGAGCAATGACATAGTTTTAGCTTGAAGAGATTGGGAAAGCACATAGGGGGAAAAGGCCTTTTCGTGTTATGTGTTCTGCCTGAATTCGATCAATTCGCACTTGCGAAAGCAAGGTTCCCCAGCTCAAACTACAAAGCAGCAACTCTCTCCTGGCAGAGTAAATCCTATGCAGTGTTGCCCTGACGAGATACTGCTGGTAGAGTGAGGCCCAGGGAAAACACTTTGCCTAGAGAAATCCTAGCAAAGCCATGTGTTTCCCCACATGAATGTATGTCACTTTCAGTATTTGCAAAGCACGGAGCTCAGAGGCAACATCAGATTGTGTGTATCTCCGTGAGAGAAAGAACACTGTGACTTGACCCATTCCTCTGACGAAACCAGTTAGAAGGAGAAAACCGTCCTTTGGTTTCGCTTTCCCACAATGAGCTCGGCAAACTGCCCTTCGCGAAGGGCAGTTTTCCCCCGGAGAACTGCCTTGCGCTAGCCGTGTTCTGGCAGTGGAACGAGTAGGCAGTGTTAGCGTTAAGCTATTGTGAAGGCTCGCTTTGGCCCAGGGAAAACAAAGCGCCTGGGGAAATCTTAACAGACCCCGGGGGCTTTTCACGGTTCCAAGTGTGGAACTGCAGACTCTTTTCCAAAGAAGAGAGCGCACAGGCAACAGCAGCCTGCACGTTTCTCAGTGAAAGGGAGAACTCCCTGACTTCATCCAGTCCTCTGAGCAAAGCAGGCAGAAGGAGAGAAACTTTCTTTCCTTCCTCTTTCCTGCAATGAATTCCTGATTTGCTCTTGCAAACGCTAGGCTTCTTCTGAAAAACTACCTCGCGGGGCACGTATCCTTCCAGAGGAGCAACGACATAGTTTTAGCTTGAAGAGATTGGGAAAGCACCCAGGGAGAAAAGGCCTTTTCGTGTTCTGTGTTCTGCCTGAAATCGGTCAATTGGCACTTGCCAAAACAAGGTTTCCTAGCACAAACTACAAAGCCGCAACTCTCTCCTGGCAGAGTAAATCCTGTGCAGTGTTGCCCTGACGAGATACTGCTGGTAGAGTGAGGCCCAGGGAAAACACTTTGCCTAGAGAAATCCTAGCAAAGCCATGTGTTTCCCCACATGAATGTATGTCACTTTCAGTATTTGCAAAGCACGGAGCTCAGAGGCAACATCAGATTGTGTGTATCTCCGTGAGAGAAAGAACACTGTGACTTCAACCATTCCTCTGACAAAAGCAGTTAGAAGGAGAAAACCGTCCTTTGGTTTCGCTTTCCCGCAATGAGCTCGGCAAACTGCCCTTCGCGAAGGGCAGTTTTCCCCCGGAGAACTGCCTTGCGCTAGCCGTGTTCTGGCAGTGGAACGAGTAGGCAGAGTTAGCGTTAAGCTATTGTGAAGACTCGCTTTGGCCCAGGGAAAACAAAGCGCCTGGGGAAATCTTAACAGACCCCGGGGCTTTTCACGGTTCCAAGTGTGGAACTGCAGACTCTTTTCCAAAGAAGAGAGCGCACAGGCAACAGCAGCCTGCACGTTTCTCAGTGAAAGGGAGAACTCCCTGACTTCATCCAGTCCTCTGAGCAAAGCAGGCAGAAGGAGAGAAACTTTCTTTCCTTCCTCTTTCCTGCAATGAATTCCTCATTTGCTCCTGCAAACGCTAGGTTTCTTCTGAAAAACTACCTCGCGGTGCACGTATCCTTCCAGAGGAGCAACGACATAGTTTTAGCTTGAAGAGATTGGGAAAGCACATAGGGGGAAAAGGCCTTTTCGTGTTATGTGTTCTGCCTGAATTCGATCAATTCGCACTTGCGAAAGCAAGGTTCCCCAGCTCAAACTACAAAGCAGCAACTCTCTCCTGGCAGAGTAAATCCTATGCAGTGTTGCCCTGACGAGATACTGCTGGTAGAGTGAGGCCCAGGGAAAACACATTGCCTAGAGAAATCCCAGCAAAGCCGTATGTTTCCCCACATGAATGTATGTCAGTTTGAGGTCTTTGCCAAGAACGGAGCTCAGAGGCAACATCAGATTGTGTGTATCTCCGTGAGAGAAAGAACACTGTGACTTGACCCATTCCTCTGACGAAACCAGTTAGAAGGAGAAAACCGTCCTTTGGTTTCGCTTTCCCGCAATGAGCTCGGCAAACTGCCCTTCGCGAAGGGCAGTTTTCCCCCGGAGAACTGCCTTGCGCTAGCCGTGTTCTGGCAGTGGAACGAGTAGGCAGTGTTAGCGTTAAGCTATTGTGAAGGCTCGCTTTGGCCCAGGGAAAACAAAGCGCCTGGGGAAATCTTAACAGACCCCGGGGGCTTTTCACGGTTCCAAGTGTGGAACTGCAGACTCTTTTCCAAAGAAGAGAGCGCACAGGCAACAGCAGCCTGCACGTTTCTCAGTGAAAGGGAGAACTCCCTGACTTCATCCAGTCCTCTGAGCAAAGCAGGCAGAAGGAGAGAAACTTTCTTTCCTTCCTCTTTCCTGCAATGAATTCCTGATTTGCTCTTGCAAACGCTAGGCTTCTTCTGAAAAACTACCTCGCGGGGCACGTATCCTTCCAGAGGAGCAACGACATAGTTTTAGCTTGAAGAGATTGGGAAAGCACCCAGGGAGAAAAGGCCTTTTCGTGTTCTGTGTTCTGCCTGAAATCGGTCAATTGGCACTTGCCAAAACAAGGTTTCCTAGCACAAACTACAAAGCCGCAACTCTCTCCTGGCAGAGTAAATCCTGTGCAGTGTTGCCCTGACGAGATACTGCTGGTAGAGTGAGGCCCAGGGAAAACACTTTGCCTAGAGAAATCCTAGCAAAGCCATGTGTTTCCCCACATGAATGTATGTCACTTTCAGTATTTGCAAAGCACGGAGCTCAGAGGCAACATCAGATTGTGTGTATCTCCGTGAGAGAAAGAACACTGTGACTTCACCCATTCCTCTGACAAAAGCAGTTAGAAGGAGAAAACCGTCCTTTGGTTTCGCTTTCCCGCAATGAGCTCGGCAAACTGCCCTTCGCGAAGGGCAGTTTTCCCCCGGAGAACTGCCTTGCGCTAGCCGTGTTCTGGCAGTGGAACGAGTAGGCAGAGTTAGCGTTAAGCTATTGTGAAGACTCGCTTTGGCCCAGGGAAAACAAAGCGCCTGGGGAAATCTTAACAGACCCCGGGGCTTTTCACGGTTCCAAGTGTGGAACTGCAGACTCTTTTCCAAAGAAGAGAGCGCACAGGCAACAGCAGCCTGCACGTTTCTCAGTGAAAGGGAGAACTCCCTGACTTCATCCAGTCCTCTGAGCAAAGCAGGCAGAAGGAGAGAAACTTTCTTTCCTTCCTCTTTCCTGCAATGAATTCCTCATTTGCTCCTGCAAACGCTAGGTTTCTTCTGAAAAACTACCTCGCGGTGCACGTATCCTTCCAGAGGAGCAACGACATAGTTTTAGCTTGAAGAGATTGGGAAAGCACATAGGGGGAAAAGACCTTTTCGTGTTATGTGTTCTGCCTGAATTCGATCAATTCGCACTTGCGAAAGCAAGGTTCCCCAGCTCAAACTACAAAGCAGCAACTCTCTCCTGGCAGAGTAAATCCTATGCAGTGTTGCCCTGACGAGATACTGTTGGTGGAGTGAGGCCCAGGGAAAACACATTGCCTAGAGAAATCCTAGCAAAGCCGTATGTTTCCCCACATGAATGTATGTCAGTTTGAGGTCTTTGCCAAGAACGGAGCTCAGAGGCAACATCAGATTGTGTGTATCTCCGTGAGAGAAAGAACACTGTGACTTGACCCATTCCTCTGACGAAACCAGTTAGAAGGAGAAAACCGTCCTTTGGTTTCGCTTTCCCGCAATGAGCTCGGCAAACTGCCCTTCGCGAAGGGCAGTTTTCCCCCGGAGAACTGCCTTGCGCTAGCCGTGTTCTGGCAGTGGACCGAGTAGGCAGTGTTAGCGTTAAGCTATTGTGAAGGCTCGCTTTGGCCCAGGGAAAACAAAGCGCCTGGGGAAATCTTAACAGACCCCGGGGGCTTTTCACGGTTCCAAGTGTGGAACTGCAGACTCTTTTCCAAAGAAGAGAGCGCACAGGCAACAGCAGCCTGCACGTTTCTCAGTGAAAGGGAGAACTCCCTGACTTCATCCAGTCCTCTGAGCAAAGCAGGCAGAAGGAGAGAAACTTTCTTTCCGTCCTCTTTCCTGCAATGAATTCCTGATTTGCTCTTGCAAACGCTAGGCTTCTTCTGAAAAACTACCTCGCGGTGCACGTATCCTTCCAGAGGAGCAACGACATAGTTTTAGCTTGAAGAGATTGGGAAAGCACCCAGGGAGAAAAGGCCTTTTCGTGTTCTGTGTTCTGCCTGAAATCGGTCAATTGGCACTTGCCAAAACAAGGTTTCCTAGCACAAACTACAAAGCCGCAACTCTCTCCTGGCAGAGTAAATCCTATGCAGTGTTGCCCTGACGAGATACTGCTGGTAGAGTGAGGCCCAGGGAAAACACATTGCCTAGAGAAATCCCAGCAAAGCCGTCTGTTTCCCCACATGAATGTATGTCAGTTTGAGGTCTTTGCCAAGAACGGAGCTCAGAGGCAACATCAGATTGTGTGTATCTCCGTGAGAGAAAGAACACTGTGACTTCACCCATTCCTCTGACAAAAGCAGTTAGAAGGAGAAAACCGTCCTTTGGTTTCGCTTTCCCGCAATGAGCTCGGCAAACTGCCCTTCGCGAAGGGCAGTTTTCCCCCGGAGAACTGCCTTGCGCTAGCCGTGTTCTGGCAGTGGAACGAGTAGGCAGTGTTAGCGTTAAGCTATTGTGAAGGCTCGCTTTGGCCCAGGGAAAACAAAGCGCCTGGGGAAATCTTAACAGACCCCGGGGGCTTTTCACGGTTCCAAGTGTGGAACTGCAGACTCTTTTCCAGAGAAGAGAGCGCACAGGCAACAGCAGCCTGCACGTTTCTCAGTGAAAGGGAGAACTCCCTGACTTCATCCAGTCCTCTGAGCAAAGCAGGCAGAAGGAGAGAAACTTTCTTTCCGTCCTCTTTCCTGCAATGAATTCCTCATTTGCTCTTGCAAACGCTAGGCTTCTTCTGAAAAACTACCTCGCGGTGCACGTATCCTTCCAGAGGAGCAACGACATAGTTTTAGCTTGAAGAGATTGGGAAAGCACCCAGGGAGAAAAGGCCTTTTCGTGTTCTGTGTTCTGCCTGAAATCGGTCAATTGGCACTTGCCAAAACAAGGTTTCCTAGCACAAACTACAAAGCCGCAACTCTCTCCTGGCAGAGTAAATCCTATGCAGTGTTGCCCTGACGAGATACTGCTGGTAGAGTGAGGCCCAGGGAAAACACATTGCCTAGAGAAATCCCAGCAAAGCCGTCTGTTTCCCCACATGAATGTATGTCAGTTTGAGGTCTTTGCCAAGAACGGAGCTCAGAGGCAACATCAGATTGTGTGTATCTCCGTGAGAGAAAGAACACTGTGACTTCACCCATTCCTCTGACAAAAGCAGTTAGAAGGAGAAAACCGTCCTTTGGTTTCGCTTTCCCGCAATGAGCTCGGCAAACTGCCCTTCGCGAAGGGCAGTTTTCCCCCGGAGAACTGCCTTGCGCTAGCCGTGTTCTGGCAGTGGAACGAGTAGGCAGTGTTAGCGTTAAGCTATTGTGAAGGCTCGCTTTGGCCCAGGGAAAACAAAGCGCCTGGGGAAATCTTAACAGACCCCGGGGGCTTTTCACGGTTCCAAGTGTGGAACTGCACACTCTTTTCCAGAGAAGAGAGCGCACAGGCAACAGCAGCCTGCACGTTTCTCAGTGAAAGGGAGAACTCCCTGACTTCATCCAGTCCTCTGAGCAAAGCAGGCAGAAGGAGAGAAACTTTCTTTCCTTCCTCTTTCCTGCAATGAATTCCTGATTTGCTCTTGCAAACGCTAGGCTTCTTCTGAAAAACTACCTCGCGGTGCACGTATCCTTCCAGAGGAGCAACGACATAGTTTTAGCTTGAAGAGATTGGGAAAGCACCCAGAGAGAAAAGGCCTTTTCGTGTTCTGTGTTCTGCCTGAAATCGGTCAATTGGCACTTGCCAAAACAAGGTTTCCTAGCACAAACTACAAAGCCGCAACTCTCTCCTGGCAGAGTAAATCCTATGCAGTGTTGCCCTGACGAGATACTGCTGGTAGAGTGAGGCCCAGGGAAAACACATTGCCTAGAGAAATCCCAGCAAAGCCGTCTGTTTCCCCACATGAATGTATGTCAGTTTGAGGTCTTTGCCAAGAACGGAGCTCAGAGGCAACATCAGATTGTGTGTATCTCCGTGAGAGAAAGAACACTGTGACTTCACCCATTCCTCTGACAAAAGCAGTTAGAAGGAGAAAACCGTCCTTTGGTTTCGCTTTCCCGCAATGAGCTCGGCAAACTGCCCTTCGCGAAGGGCAGTTTTCCCCCGGAGAACTGCCTTGCGCTAGCCGTGTTCTGGCAGTGGAACGAGTAGGCAGTGTTAGCGTTAAGCTATTGTGAAGGCTCGCTTTGGCCCAGGGAAAACAAAGCGCCTGGGGAAATCTTAACAGACCCCGGGGGCTTTTCACGGTTCCAAGTGTGGAACTGCAGACTCTTTTCCAGAGAAGAGAGCGCACAGGCAACAGCAGCCTGCACGTTTCTCAGTGAAAGGGAGAACTCCCTGACTTCATCCAGTCCTCTGAGCAAAGCAGGCAGAAGGAGAGAAACTTTCTTTCCTTCCTCTTTCCTGCAATGAATTCCTGATTTGCTCTTGCAAACGCTAGGCTTCTTCTGAAAAACTACCTCGCGGTGCACGTATCCTTCCAGAGGAGCAACGACATAGTTTTAGCTTGAAGAGATTGGGAAAGCACCCAGGGAGAAAAGGCCTTTTCGTGTTCTGTGTTCTGCCTGAAATCGGTCAATTGGCACTTGCCAAAACAAGGTTTCCTAGCACAAACTACAAAGCCGCAACTCTCTCCTGGCAGAGTAAATCCTATGCAGTGTTGCCCTGACGAGATACTGCTGGTAGAGTGAGGCCCAGGGAAAACACATTGCCTAGAGAAATCCCAGCAAAGCCGTCTGTTTCCCCACATGAATGTATGTCAGTTTGAGGTCTTTGCCAAGAACGGAGCTCAGAGGCAACATCAGATTGTGTGTATCTCCGTGAGAGAAAGAACACTGTGACTTCACCCATTCCTCTGACAAAAGCAGTTAGAAGGAGAAAACCGTCCTTTGGTTTCGCTTTCCCGCAATGAGCTCGGCAAACTGCCCTTCGCGAAGGGCAGTTTTCCCCCGGAGAACTGCCTTGCGCTAGCCGTGTTCTGGCAGTGGAACGAGTAGGCAGTGTTAGCGTTAAGCTATTGTGAAGGCTCGCTTTGGCCCAGGGAAAACAAAGCGCCTGGGGAAATCTTAACAGACCCCGGGGGCTTTTCACGGTTCCAAGTGTGGAACTGCAGACTCTTTTCCAGAGAAGAGAGCGCACAGGCAACAGCAGCCTGCACGTTTCTCAGTGAAAGGGAGAACTCCCTGACTTCATCCAGTCCTCTGAGCAAAGCAGGCAGAAGGAGAGAAACTTTCTTTCCTTCCTCTTTCCTGCAATGAATTCCTGATTTGCTCTTGCAAACGCTAGGCTTCTTCTGAAAAACTACCTCGCGGTGCACGTATCCTTCCAGAGGAGCAACGACATAGTTTTAGCTTGAAGAGATTGGGAAAGCACCCAGGGAGAAAAGGCCTTTTCGTGTTCTGTGTTCTGCCTGAAATCGGTCAATTGGCACTTGCCAAAACAAGGTTTCCTAGCACAAACTACAAAGCCGCAACTCTCTCCTGGCAGAGTAAATCCTATGCAGTGTTGCCCTGACGAGATACTGCTGGTAGAGTGAGGCCCAGGGAAAACACATTGCCTAGAGAAATCCCAGCAAAGCCGTCTGTTTCCCCACATGAATGTATGTCAGTTTGAGGTCTTTGCCAAGAACGGAGCTCAGAGGCAACATCAGATTGTGTGTATCTCCGTGAGAGAAAGAACACTGTGACTTCACCCATTCCTCTGACAAAAGCAGTTAGAAGGAGAAAACCGTCCTTTGGTTTCGCTTTCCCGCAATGAGCTCGGCAAACTGCCCTTCGCGAAGGGCAGTTTTCCCCCGGAGAACTGCCTTGCGCTAGCCGTGTTCTGGCAGTGGAACGAGTAGGCAGTGTTAGCGTTAAGCTATTGTGAAGGCTCGCTTTGGCCCAGGGAAAACAAAGCGCCTGGGGAAATCTTAACAGACCCCGGGGGCTTTTCACGGTTCCAAGTGTGGAACTGCACACTCTTTTCCAAAGAAGAGAGCGCACAGGCAACAGCAGCCTGCACGTTTCTCAGTGAAAGGGAGAACTCCCTGACTTCATCCAGTCCTCTGAGCAAAGCAGGCAGAAGGAGAGAAACTTTCTTTCCTTCCTCTTTCCTGCAATGAATTCCTGATTTGCTCTTGCAAACGCTAGGCTTCTTCTGAAAAACTACCTCGCGGTGCACGTATCCTTCCAGAGGAGCAACGACATAGTTTTAGCTTGAAGAGATTGGGAAAGCACCCAGGGAGAAAAGGCCTTTTCGTGTTCTGTGTTCTGCCTGAAATCGGTCAATTGGCACTTGCCAAAACAAGGTTTCCTAGCACAAACTACAAAGCCGCAACTCTCTCCTGGCAGAGTAAATCCTATGCAGTGTTGCCCTGACGAGATACTGCTGGTAGAGTGAGGCCCAGGGAAAACACATTGCCTAGAGAAATCCCAGCAAAGCCGTCTGTTTCCCCACATGAATGTATGTCAGTTTGAGGTCTTTGCCAAGAACGGAGCTCAGAGGCAACATCAGATTGTGTGTATCTCCGTGAGAGAAAGAACACTGTGACTTCACCCATTCCTCTGACAAAAGCAGTTAGAAGGAGAAAACCGTCCTTTGGTTTCGCTTTCCCGCAATGAGCTCGGCAAACTGCCCTTCGCGAAGGGCAGTTTTCCCCCGGAGAACTGCCTTGCGCTAGCCGTGTTCTGGCAGTGGAACGAGTAGGCAGTGTTAGCGTTAAGCTATTGTGAAGGCTCGCTTTGGCCCAGGGAAAACAAAGCGCCTGGGGAAATCTTAACAGACCCCGGGGGCTTTTCACGGTTCCAAGTGTGGAACTGCAGACTCTTTTCCAAAGAAGAGAGCGCACAGGCAACAGCAGCCTGCACGTTTCTCAGTGAAAGGGAGAACTCCCTGACTTCATCCAGTCCTCTGAGCAAAGCAGGCAGAAGGAGAGAAACTTTCTTTCCTTCCTCTTTCCTGCAATGAATTCCTCATTTGCTCTTGCAAACGCTAGGCTTCTTCTGAAAAACTACCTCGCGGTGCACGTATCCTTCCAGAGGAGCAACGACATAGTTTTAGCTTGAAGAGATTGGGAAAGCACCCAGGGAGAAAAGGCCTTTTCGTGTTCTGTGTTCTGCCTGAAATCGGTCAATTGGCACTTGCCAAAACAAGGTTTCCTAGCACAAACTACAAAGCCGCAACTCTCTCCTGGCAGAGTAAATCCTATGCAGTGTTGCCCTGACGAGATACTGCTGGTAGAGTGAGGCCCAGGGAAAACACATTGCCTAGAGAAATCCCAGCAAAGCCGTCTGTTTCCCCACATGAATGTATGTCAGTTTGAGGTCTTTGCCAAGAACGGAGCTCAGAGGCAACATCAGATTGTGTGTATCTCCGTGAGAGAAAGAACACTGTGACTTCACCCATTCCTCTGACAAAAGCAGTTAGAAGGAGAAAACCGTCCTTTGGTTTCGCTTTCCCGCAATGAGCTCGGCAAACTGCCCTTCGCGAAGGGCAGTTTTCCCCCGGAGAACTGCCTTGCGCTAGCCGTGTTCTGGCAGTGGAACGAGTAGGCAGTGTTAGCGTTAAGCTATTGTGAAGGCTCGCTTTGGCCCAGGGAAAACAAAGCGCCTGGGGAAATCTTAACAGACCCCGGGGGCTTTTCACGGTTCCAAGTGTGGAACTGCACACTCTTTTCCAGAGAAGAGAGCGCACAGGCAACAGCAGCCTGCACGTTTCTCAGTGAAAGGGAGAACTCCCTGACTTCATCCAGTCCTCTGAGCAAAGCAGGCAGAAGGAGAGAAACTTTCTTTCCGTCCTCTTTCCTGCAATGAATTCCTGATTTGCTCTTGCAAACGCTAGGCTTCTTCTGAAAAACTACCTCGCGGTGCACGTATCCTTCCAGAGGAGCAACGACATAGTTTTAGCTTGAAGAGATTGGGAAAGCACCCAGGGACAAAAGGCCTTTTCGTGTTCTGTGTTCTGCCTGAAATCGGTCAATTGGCACTTTCCAAAACAAGGTTTCCTAGCACAAACTACAAAGCCGCAACTCTCTCCTGGCAGAGTAAATCCTATGCAGTGTTGCCCTGACGAGATACTGCTGGTAGAGTGAGGCCCAGGGAAAACACATTGCCTAGAGAAATCCCAGCAAAGCCGTCTGTTTCCCCACATGAATGTATGTCAGTTTGAGGTCTTTGCCAAGAACGGAGCTCAGAGGCAACATCAGATTGTGTGTATCTCCGTGAGAGAAAGAACACTGTGACTTCACCCATTCCTCTGACAAAAGCAGTTAGAAGGAGAAAACCGTCCTTTGGTTTCGCTTTCCCGCAATGAGCTCGGCAAACTGCCCTTCGCGAAGGGCAGTTTTCCCCCGGAGAACTGCCTTGCGCTAGCCGTGTTCTGGCAGTGGAACGAGTAGGCAGTGTTAGCGTTAAGCTATTGTGAAGGCTCGCTTTGGCCCAGGGAAAACAAAGCGCCTGGGGAAATCTTAACAGACCCCGGGGGCTTTTCACGGTTCCAAGTGTGGAACTGCAGACTCTTTTCCAGAGAAGAGAGCGCACAGGCAACAGCAGCCTGCACGTTTCTCAGTGAAAGGGAGAACTCCCTGACTTCATCCAGTCCTCTGAGCAAAGCAGGCAGAAGGAGAGAAACTTTCTTTCCGTCCTCTTTCCTGCAATGAATTCCTGATTTGCTCTTGCAAACGCTAGGCTTCTTCTGAAAAACTACCTCGCGGTGCACGTATCCTTCCAGAGGAGCAACGACATAGTTTTAGCTTGAAGAGATTGGGAAAGCACCCAGGGAGAAAAGGCCTTTTCGTGTTCTGTGTTCTGCCTGAAATCGGTCAATTGGCACTTGCCAAAACAAGGTTTCCTAGCACAAACTACAAAGCCGCAACTCTCTCCTGGCAGAGTAAATCCTATGCAGTGTTGCCCTGACGAGATACTGCTGGTAGAGTGAGGCCCAGGGAAAACACATTGCCTAGAGAAATCCCAGCAAAGCCGTCTGTTTCCCCACATGAATGTATGTCAGTTTGAGGTCTTTGCCAAGAACGGAGCTCAGAGGCAACATCAGATTGTGTGTATCTCCGTGAGAGAAAGAACACTGTGACTTCACCCATTCCTCTGACAAAAGCAGTTAGAAGGAGAAAACCGTCCTTTGGTTTCGCTTTCCCGCAATGAGCTCGGCAAACTGCCCTTCGCGAAGGGCAGTTTTCCCCCGGAGAACTGCCTTGCGCTAGCCGTGTTCTGGCAGTGGAACGAGTAGGCAGTGTTAGCGTTAAGCTATTGTGAAGGCTCGCTTTGGCCCAGGGAAAACAAAGCGCCTGGGGAAATCTTAACAGACCCCGGGGGCTTTTCACGGTTCCAAGTGTGGAACTGCACACTCTTTTCCAAAGAAGAGAGCGCACAGGCAACAGCAGCCTGCACGTTTCTCAGTGAAAGGGAGAACTCCCTGACTTCATCCAGTCCTCTGAGCAAAGCAGGCAGAAGGAGAGAAACTTTCTTTCCTTCCTCTTTCCTGCAATGAATTCCTGATTTGCTCTTGCAAACGCTAGGCTTCTTCTGAAAAACTACCTCGCGGTGCACGTATCCTTCCAGAGGAGCAACGACATAGTTTTAGCTTGAAGAGATTGGGAAAGCACCCAGGGAGAAAAGGCCTTTTCGTGTTCTGTGTTCTGCCTGAAATCGGTCAATTGGCACTTGCCAAAACAAGGTTTCCTAGCACAAACTACAAAGCCGCAACTCTCTCCTGGCAGAGTAAATCCTATGCAGTGTTGCCCTGACGAGATACTGCTGGTAGAGTGAGGCCCAGGGAAAACACATTGCCTAGAGAAATCCCAGCAAAGCCGTCTGTTTCCCCACATGAATGTATGTCAGTTTGAGGTCTTTGCCAAGAACGGAGCTCAGAGGCAACATCAGATTGTGTGTATCTCCGTGAGAGAAAGAACACTGTGACTTCACCCATTCCTCTGACAAAAGCAGTTAGAAGGAGAAAACCGTCCTTTGGTTTCGCTTTCCCGCAATGAGCTCGGCAAACTGCCCTTCGCGAAGGGCAGTTTTCCCCCGGAGAACTGCCTTGCGCTAGCCGTGTTCTGGCAGTGGAACGAGTAGGCAGTGTTAGCGTTAAGCTATTGTGAAGGCTCGCTTTGGCCCAGGGAAAACAAAGCGCCTGGGGAAATCTTAACAGACCCCGGGGGCTTTTCACGGTTCCAAGTGTGGAACTGCACACTCTTTTCCAAAGAAGAGAGCGCACAGGCAACAGCAGCCTGCACGTTTCTCAGTGAAAGGGAGAACTCCCTGACTTCATCCAGTCCTCTGAGCAAAGCAGGCAGAAGGAGAGAAACTTTCTTTCCTTCCTCTTTCCTGCAATGAATTCCTGATTTGCTCTTGCAAACGCTAGGCTTCTTCTGAAAAACTACCTCGCGGTGCACGTATCCTTCCAGAGGAGCAACGACATAGTTTTAGCTTGAAGAGATTGGGAAAGCACCCAGGGACAAAAGGCCTTTTCGTGTTCTGTGTTCTGCCTGAAATCGGTCAATTGGCACTTGCCAAAACAAGGTTTCCTAGCACAAACTACAAAGCCGCAACTCTCTCCTGGCAGAGTAAATCCTATGCAGTGTTGCCCTGACGAGATACTGCTGGTAGAGTGAGGCCCAGGGAAAACACATTGCCTAGAGAAATCCCAGCAAAGCCGTCTGTTTCCCCACATGAATGTATGTCAGTTTGAGGTCTTTGCCAAGAACGGAGCTCAGAGGCAACATCAGATTGTGTGTATCTCCGTGAGAGAAAGAACACTGTGACTTCACCCATTCCTCTGACAAAAGCAGTTAGAAGGAGAAAACCGTCCTTTGGTTTCGCTTTCCCGCAATGAGCTCGGCAAACTGCCCTTCGCGAAGGGCAGTTTTCCCCCGGAGAACTGCCTTGCGCTAGCCGTGTTCTGGCAGTGGAACGAGTAGGCAGTGTTAGCGTTAAGCTATTGTGAAGGCTCGCTTTGGCCCAGGGAAAACAAAGCGCCTGGGGAAATCTTAACAGACCCCGGGGGCTTTTCACGGTTCCAAGTGTGGAACTGCAGACTCTTTTCCAGAGAAGAGAGCGCACAGGCAACAGCAGCCTGCACGTTTCTCAGTGAAAGGGAGAACTCCCTGACTTCATCCAGTCCTCTGAGCAAAGCAGGCAGAAGGAGAGAAACTTTCTTTCCTTCCTCTTTCCTGCAATGAATTCCTGATTTGCTCTTGCAAACGCTAGGCTTCTTCTGAAAAACTACCTCGCGGTGCACGTATCCTTCCAGAGGAGCAACGACATAGTTTTAGCTTGAAGAGATTGGGAAAGCACCCAGGGAGAAAAGGCCTTTTCGTGTTCTGTGTTCTGCCTGAAATCGGTCAATTGGCACTTGCCAAAACAAGGTTTCCTAGCACAAACTACAAAGCCGCAACTCTCTCCTGGCAGAGTAAATCCTATGCAGTGTTGCCCTGACGAGATACTGCTGGTAGAGTGAGGCCCAGGGAAAACACATTGCCTAGAGAAATCCCAGCAAAGCCGTCTGTTTCCCCACATGAATGTATGTCAGTTTGAGGTCTTTGCCAAGAACGGAGCTCAGAGGCAACATCAGATTGTGTGTATCTCCGTGAGAGAAAGAACACTGTGACTTCACCCATTCCTCTGACAAAAGCAGTTAGAAGGAGAAAACCGTCCTTTGGTTTCGCTTTCCCGCAATGAGCTCGGCAAACTGCCCTTCGCGAAGGGCAGTTTTCCCCCGGAGAACTGCCTTGCGCTAGCCGTGTTCTGGCAGTGGAACGAGTAGGCAGTGTTAGCGTTAAGCTATTGTGAAGGCTCGCTTTGGCCCAGGGAAAACAAAGCGCCTGGGGAAATCTTAACAGACCCCGGGGGCTTTTCACGGTTCCAAGTGTGGAACTGCAGACTCTTTTCCAGAGAAGAGAGCGCACAGGCAACAGCAGCCTGCACGTTTCTCAGTGAAAGGGAGAACTCCCTGACTTCATCCAGTCCTCTGAGCAAAGCAGGCAGAAGGAGAGAAACTTTCTTTCCGTCCTCTTTCCTGCAATGAATTCCTCATTTGCTCTTCCAAACGCTAGGCTTCTTCTGAAAAACTACCTCGCGGTGCACGTATCCTTCCAGAGGAGCAACGACATAGTTTTAGCTTGAAGAGATTGGGAAAGCACCCAGGGAGAAAAGGCCTTTTCGTGTTCTGTGTTCTGCCTGAAATCGGTCAATTGGCACTTCCCAAAACAAGGTTTCCTAGCACAAACTACAAAGCCGCAACTCTCTCCTGGCAGAGTAAATCCTATGCAGTGTTGCCCTGACGAGATACTGCTGGTAGAGTGAGGCCCAGGGAAAACACATTGCCTAGAGAAATCCCAGCAAAGCCGTCTGTTTCCCCACATGAATGTATGTCAGTTTGAGGTCTTTGCCAAGAACGGAGCTCAGAGGCAACATCAGATTGTGTGTATCTCCGTGAGAGAAAGAACACTGTGACTTCACCCATTCCTCTGACAAAAGCAGTTAGAAGGAGAAAACCGTCCTTTGGTTTCGCTTTCCCGCAATGAGCTCGGCAAACTGCCCTTCGCGAAGGGCAGTTTTCCCCCGGAGAACTGCCTTGCGCTAGCCGTGTTCTGGCAGTGGAACGAGTAGGCAGTGTTAGCGTTAAGCTATTGTGAAGGCTCGCTTTGGCCCAGGGAAAACAAAGCGCCTGGGGAAATCTTAACAGACCCCGGGGGCTTTTCACGGTTCCAAGTGTGGAACTGCACACTCTTTTCCAAAGAAGAGAGCGCACAGGCAACAGCAGCCTGCACGTTTCTCAGTGAAAGGGAGAACTCCCTGACTTCATCCAGTCCTCTGAGCAAAGCAGGCAGAAGGAGAGAAACTTTCTTTCCTTCCTCTTTCCTGCAATGAATTCCTGATTTGCTCTTGCAAACGCTAGGCTTCTTCTGAAAAACTACCTCGCGGTGCACGTATCCTTCCAGAGGAGCAACGACATAGTTTTAGCTTGAAGAGATTGGGAAAGCACCCAGGGAGAAAAGGCCTTTTCGTGTTCTGTGTTCTGCCTGAAATCGGTCAATTGGCACTTGCCAAAACAAGGTTTCCTAGCACAAACTACAAAGCCACAACTCTCTCCTGGCAGAGTAAATCCTATGCAGTGTTGCCCTGACGAGATACTGCTGGTAGAGTGAGGCCCAGGGAAAACACATTGCCTAGAGAAATCCCAGCAAAGCCGTCTGTTTCCCCACATGAATGTATGTCAGTTTGAGGTCTTTGCCAAGAACGGAGCTCAGAGGCAACATCAGATTGTGTGTATCTCCGTGAGAGAAAGAACACTGTGACTTCACCCATTCCTCTGACAAAAGCAGTTAGAAGGAGAAAACCGTCCTTTGGTTTCGCTTTCCCGCAATGAGCTCGGCAAACTGCCCTTCGCGAAGGGCAGTTTTCCCCCGGAGAACTGCCTTGCGCTAGCCGTGTTCTGGCAGTGGAACGAGTAGGCAGTGTTAGCGTTAAGCTATTGTGAAGGCTCGCTTTGGCCCAGGGAAAACAAAGCGCCTGGGGAAATCTTAACAGACCCCGGGGGCTTTTCACGGTTCCAAGTGTGGAACTGCAGACTCTTTTCCAAAGAAGAGAGCGCACAGGCAACAGCAGCCTGCACGTTTCTCAGTGAAAGGGAGAACTCCCTGACTTCATCCAGTCCTCTGAGCAAAGCAGGCAGAAGGAGAGAAACTTTCTTTCCGTCCTCTTTCCTGCAATGAATTCCTGATTTGCTCTTGCAAACGCTAGGCTTCTTCTGAAAAACTACCTCGCGGTGCACGTATCCTTCCAGAGGAGCAACGACATAGTTTTAGCTTGAAGAGATTGGGAAAGCACCCAGGGAGAAAAGGCCTTTTCGTGTTCTGTGTTCTGCCTGAAATCGGTCAATTGGCACTTGCCAAAACAAGGTTTCCTAGCACAAACTACAAAGCCGCAACTCTCTCCTGGCAGAGTAAATCCTATGCAGTGTTGCCCTGACGAGATACTGCTGGTAGAGTGAGGCCCAGGGAAAACACATTGCCTAGAGAAATCCCAGCAAAGCCGTCTGTTTCCCCACATGAATGTATGTCAGTTTGAGGTCTTTGCCAAGAACGGAGCTCAGAGGCAACATCAGATTGTGTGTATCTCCGTGAGAGAAAGAACACTGTGACTTCACCCATTCCTCTGACAAAAGCAGTTAGAAGGAGAAAACCGTCCTTTGGTTTCGCTTTCCCGCAATGAGCTCGGCAAACTGCCCTTCGCGAAGGGCAGTTTTCCCCCGGAGAACTGCCTTGCGCTAGCCGTGTTCTGGCAGTGGAACGAGTAGGCAGTGTTAGCGTTAAGCTATTGTGAAGGCTCGCTTTGGCCCAGGGAAAACAAAGCGCCTGGGGAAATCTTAACAGACCCCGGGGGCTTTTCACGGTTCCAAGTGTGGAACTGCAGACTCTTTTCCAGAGAAGAGAGCGCACAGGCAACAGCAGCCTGCACGTTTCTCAGTGAAAGGGAGAACTCCCTGACTTCATCCAGTCCTCTGAGCAAAGCAGGCAGAAGGAGAGAAACTTTCTTTCCGTCCTCTTTCCTGCAATGAATTCCTGATTTGCTCTTGCAAACGCTAGGCTTCTTCTGAAAAACTACCTCGCGGTGCACGTATCCTTCCAGAGGAGCAACGACATAGTTTTAGCTTGAAGAGATTGGGAAAGCACCCAGGGAGAAAAGGCCTTTTCGTGTTCTGTGTTCTGCCTGAAATCGGTCAATTGGCACTTGCCAAAACAAGGTTTCCTAGCACAAACTACAAAGCCGCAACTCTCTCCTGGCAGAGTAAATCCTATGCAGTGTTGCCCTGACGAGATACTGCTGGTAGAGTGAGGCCCAGGGAAAACACATTGCCTAGAGAAATCCCAGCAAAGCCGTCTGTTTCCCCACATGAATGTATGTCAGTTTGAGGTCTTTGCCAAGAACGGAGCTCAGAGGCAACATCAGATTGTGTGTATCTCCGTGAGAGAAAGAACACTGTGACTTCACCCATTCCTCTGACAAAAGCAGTTAGAAGGAGAAAACCGTCCTTTGGTTTCGCTTTCCCGCAATGAGCTCGGCAAACTGCCCTTCGCGAAGGGCAGTTTTCCCCCGGAGAACTGCCTTGCGCTAGCCGTGTTCTGGCAGTGGAACGAGTAGGCAGTGTTAGCGTTAAGCTATTGTGAAGGCTCGCTTTGGCCCAGGGAAAACAAAGCGCCTGGGGAAATCTTAACAGACCCCGGGGGCTTTTCACGGTTCCAAGTGTGGAACTGCACACTCTTTTCCAAAGAAGAGAGCGCACAGGCAACAGCAGCCTGCACGTTTCTCAGTGAAAGGGAGAACTCCCTGACTTCATCCAGTCCTCTGAGCAAAGCAGGCAGAAGGAGAGAAACTTTCTTTCCTTCCTCTTTCCTGCAATGAATTCCTGATTTGCTCTTGCAAACGCTAGGCTTCTTCTGAAAAACTACCTCACGGTGCACGTATCCTTCCAGAGGAGCAACGACATAGTTTTAGCTTGAAGAGATTGGGAAAGCACCCAGGGACAAAAGGCCTTTTCGTGTTCTGTGTTCTGCCTGAAATCGGTCAATTGGCACTTGCCAAAACAAGGTTTCCTAGCACAAACTACAAAGCCGCAACTCTCTCCTGGCAGAGTAAATCCTATGCAGTGTTGCCCTGACGAGATACTGCTGGTAGAGTGAGGCCCAGGGAAAACACATTGCCTAGAGAAATCCCAGCAAAGCCGTCTGTTTCCCCACATGAATGTATGTCAGTTTGAGGTCTTTGCCAAGAACGGAGCTCAGAGGCAACATCAGATTGTGTGTATCTCCGTGAGAGAAAGAACACTGTGACTTCACCCATTCCTCTGACAAAAGCAGTTAGAAGGAGAAAACCGTCCTTTGGTTTCGCTTTCCCGCAATGAGCTCGGCAAACTGCCCTTCGCGAAGGGCAGTTTTCCCCCGGAGAACTGCCTTGCGCTAGCCGTGTTCTGGCAGTGGAACGAGTAGGCAGTGTTAGCGTTAAGCTATTGTGAAGGCTCGCTTTGGCCCAGGGAAAACAAAGCGCCTGGGGAAATCTTAACAGACCCCGGGGGCTTTTCACGGTTCCAAGTGTGGAACTGCAGACTCTTTTCCAGAGAAGAGAGCGCACAGGCAACAGCAGCCTGCACGTTTCTCAGTGAAAGGGAGAACTCCCTGACTTCATCCAGTCCTCTGAGCAAAGCAGGCAGAAGGAGAGAAACTTTCTTTCCTTCCTCTTTCCTGCAATGAATTCCTGATTTGCTCTTGCAAACGCTAGGCTTCTTCTGAAAAACTACCTCGCGGTGCACGTATCCTTCCAGAGGAGCAACGACATAGTTTTAGCTTGAAGAGATTGGGAAAGCACCCAGGGACAAAAGGCCTTTTCGTGTTCTGTGTTCTGCCTGAAATCGGTCAATTGGCACTTTCCAAAACAAGGTTTCCTAGCACAAACTACAAAGCCGCAACTCTCTCCTGGCAGAGTAAATCCTATGCAGTGTTGCCCTGACGAGATACTGCTGGTAGAGTGAGGCCCAGGGAAAACACATTGCCTAGAGAAATCCCAGCAAAGCCGTCTGTTTCCCCACATGAATGTATGTCAGTTTGAGGTCTTTGCCAAGAACGGAGCTCAGAGGCAACATCAGATTGTGTGTATCTCCGTGAGAGAAAGAACACTGTGACTTCACCCATTCCTCTGACAAAAGCAGTTAGAAGGAGAAAACCGTCCTTTGGTTTCGCTTTCCCGCAATGAGCTCGGCAAACTGCCCTTCGCGAAGGGCAGTTTTCCCCCGGAGAACTGCCTTGCGCTAGCCGTGTTCTGGCAGTGGAACGAGTAGGCAGTGTTAGCGTTAAGCTATTGTGAAGGCTCGCTTTGGCCCAGGGAAAACAAAGCGCCTGGGGAAATCTTAACAGACCCCGGGGGCTTTTCACGGTTCCAAGTGTGGAACTGCAGACTCTTTTCCAAAGAAGAGAGCGCACAGGCAACAGCAGCCTGCACGTTTCTCAGTGAAAGGGAGAACTCCCTGACTTCATCCAGTCCTCTGAGCAAAGCAGGCAGAAGGAGAGAAACTTTCTTTCCTTCCTCTTTCCTGCAATGAATTCCTGATTTGCTCTTGCAAACGCTAGGCTTCTTCTGAAAAACTACCTCGCGGTGCACGTATCCTTCCAGAGGAGCAACGACATAGTTTTAGCTTGAAGAGATTGGGAAAGCACCCAGGGAGAAAAGGCCTTTTCGTGTTCTGTGTTCTGCCTGAAATCGGTCAATTGGCACTTGCCAAAACAAGGTTTCCTAGCACAAACTACAAAGCCGCAACTCTCTCCTGGCAGAGTAAATCCTATGCAGTGTTGCCCTGACGAGATACTGCTGGTAGAGTGAGGCCCAGGGAAAACACATTGCCTAGAGAAATCCCAGCAAAGCCGTCTGTTTCCCCACATGAATGTATGTCAGTTTGAGGTCTTTGCCAAGAACGGAGCTCAGAGGCAACATCAGATTGTGTGTATCTCCGTGAGAGAAAGAACACTGTGACTTCACCCATTCCTCTGACAAAAGCAGTTAGAAGGAGAAAACCGTCCTTTGGTTTCGCTTTCCCGCAATGAGCTCGGCAATCTGCCCTTCGCGAAGGGCAGTTTTCCCCCGGAGAACTGCCTTGCGCTAGCCGTGTTCTGGCAGTGGAACGAGTAGGCAGTGTTAGCGTTAAGCTATTGTGAAGGCTCGCTTTGGCCCAGGGAAAACAAAGCGCCTGGGGAAATCTTAACAGACCCCGGGGGCTTTTCACGGTTCCAAGTGTGGAACTGCACACTCTTTTCCAAAGAAGAGAGCGCACAGGCAACAGCAGCCTGCACGTTTCTCAGTGAAAGGGAGAACTCCCTGACTTCATCCAGTCCTCTGAGCAAAGCAGGCAGAAGGAGAGAAACTTTCTTTCCTTCCTCTTTCCTGCAATGAATTCCTGATTTGCTCTTGCAAACGCTAGGCTTCTTCTGAAAAACTACCTCGCGGTGCACGTATCCTTCCAGAGGAGCAACGACATAGTTTTAGCTTGAAGAGATTGGGAAAGCACCCAGGGACAAAAGGCCTTTTCGTGTTCTGTGTTCTGCCTGAAATCGGTCAATTGGCACTTTCCAAAACAAGGTTTCCTAGCACAAACTACAAAGCCGCAACTCTCTCCTGGCAGAGTAAATCCTATGCAGTGTTGCCCTGACGAGATACTGCTGGTAGAGTGAGGCCCAGGGAAAACACATTGCCTAGAGAAATCCCAGCAAAGCCGTCTGTTTCCCCACATGAATGTATGTCAGTTTGAGGTCTTTGCCAAGAACGGAGCTCAGAGGCAACATCAGATTGTGTGTATCTCCGTGAGAGAAAGAACACTGTGACTTCACCCATTCCTCTGACAAAAGCAGTTAGAAGGAGAAAACCGTCCTTTGGTTTCGCTTTCCCGCAATGAGCTCGGCAAACTGCCCTTCGCGAAGGGCAGTTTTCCCCCGGAGAACTGCCTTGCGCTAGCCGTGTTCTGGCAGTGGAACGAGTAGGCAGTGTTAGCGTTAAGCTATTGTGAAGGCTCGCTTTGGCCCAGGGAAAACAAAGCGCCTGGGGAAATCTTAACAGACCCCGGGGGCTTTTCACGGTTCCAAGTGTGGAACTGCAGACTCTTTTCCAGAGAAGAGAGCGCACAGGCAACAGCAGCCTGCACGTTTCTCAGTGAAAGGGAGAACTCCCTGACTTCATCCAGTCCTCTGAGCAAAGCAGGCAGAAGGAGAGAAACTTTCTTTCCTTCCTCTTTCCTGCAATGAATTCCTGATTTGCTCTTGCAAACGCTAGGCTTCTTCTGAAAAACTACCTCGCGGTGCACGTATCCTTCCAGAGGAGCAACGACATAGTTTTAGCTTGAAGAGATTGGGAAAGCACCCAGGGAGAAAAGGCCTTTTCGTGTTCTGTGTTCTGCCTGAAATCGGTCAATTGGCACTTGCCAAAACAAGGTTTCCTAGCACAAACTACAAAGCCGCAACTCTCTCCTGGCAGAGTAAATCCTATGCAGTGTTGCCCTGACGAGATACTGCTGGTAGAGTGAGGCCCAGGGAAAACACATTGCCTAGAGAAATCCCAGCAAAGCCGTCTGTTTCCCCACATGAATGTATGTCAGTTTGAGGTCTTTGCCAAGAACGGAGCTCAGAGGCAACATCAGATTGTGTGTATCTCCGTGAGAGAAAGAACACTGTGACTTCACCCATTCCTCTGACAAAAGCAGTTAGAAGGAGAAAACCGTCCTTTGGTTTCGCTTTCCCGCAATGAGCTCGGCAAACTGCCCTTCGCGAAGGGCAGTTTTCCCCCGGAGAACTGCCTTGCGCTAGCCGTGTTCTGGCAGTGGAACGAGTAGGCAGTGTTAGCGTTAAGCTATTGTGAAGGCTCGCTTTGGCCCAGGGAAAACAAAGCGCCTGGGGAAATCTTAACAGACCCCGGGGGCTTTTCACGGTTCCAAGTGTGGAACTGCAGACTCTTTTCCAAAGAAGAGAGCGCACAGGCAACAGCAGCCTGCACGTTTCTCAGTGAAAGGGAGAACTCCCTGACTTCATCCAGTCCTCTGAGCAAAGCAGGCAGAAGGAGAGAAACTTTCTTTCCTTCCTCTTTCCTGCAATGAATTCCTGATTTGCTCTTGCAAACGCTAGGCTTCTTCTGAAAAACTACCTCGCGGTGCACGTATCCTTCCAGAGGAGCAACGACATAGTTTTAGCTTGAAGAGATTGGGAAAGCACCCAGGGACAAAAGGCCTTTTCGTGTTCTGTGTTCTGCCTGAAATCGGTCAATTGGCACTTCCCAAAACAAGGTTTCCTAGCACAAACTACAAAGCCGCAACTCTCTCCTGGCAGAGTAAATCCTATGCAGTGTTGCCCTGACGAGATACTGCTGGTAGAGTGAGGCCCAGGGAAAACACATTGCCTAGAGAAATCCCAGCAAAGCCGTCTGTTTCCCCACATGAATGTATGTCAGTTTGAGGTCTTTGCCAAGAACGGAGCTCAGAGGCAACATCAGATTGTGTGTATCTCCGTGAGAGAAAGAACACTGTGACTTCACCCATTCCTCTGACAAAAGCAGTTAGAAGGAGAAAACCGTCCTTTGGTTTCGCTTTCCCGCAATGAGCTCGGCAAACTGCCCTTCGCGAAGGGCAGTTTTCCCCCGGAGAACTGCCTTGCGCTAGCCGTGTTCTGGCAGTGGAACGAGTAGGCAGTGTTAGCGTTAAGCTATTGTGAAGGCTCGCTTTGGCCCAGGGAAAACAAAGCGCCTGGGGAAATCTTAACAGACCCCGGGGGCTTTTCACGGTTCCAAGTGTGGAACTGCAGACTCTTTTCCAGAGAAGAGAGCGCACAGGCAACAGCAGCCTGCACGTTTCTCAGTGAAAGGGAGAACTCCCTGACTTCATCCAGTCCTCTGAGCAAAGCAGGCAGAAGGAGAGAAACTTTCTTTCCTTCCTCTTTCCTGCAATGAATTCCTGATTTGCTCTTGCAAACGCTAGGCTTCTTCTGAAAAACTACCTCGCGGTGCACGTATCCTTCCAGAGGAGCAACGACATAGTTTTAGCTTGAAGAGATTGGGAAAGCACCCAGGGACAAAAGGCCTTTTCGTGTTCTGTGTTCTGCCTGAAATCGGTCAATTGGCACTTGCCAAAACAAGGTTTCCTAGCACAAACTACAAAGCCGCAACTCTCTCCTGGCAGAGTAAATCCTATGCAGTGTTGCCCTGACGAGATACTGCTGGTAGAGTGAGGCCCAGGGAAAACACATTGCCTAGAGAAATCCCAGCAAAGCCGTCTGTTTCCCCACATGAATGTATGTCAGTTTGAGGTCTTTGCCAAGAACGGAGCTCAGAGGCAACATCAGATTGTGTGTATCTCCGTGAGAGAAAGAACACTGTGACTTCACCCATTCCTCTGACAAAAGCAGTTAGAAGGAGAAAACCGTCCTTTGGTTTCGCTTTCCCGCAATGAGCTCGGCAAACTGCCCTTCGCGAAGGGCAGTTTTCCCCCGGAGAACTGCCTTGCGCTAGCCGTGTTCTGGCAGTGGAACGAGTAGGCAGTGTTAGCGTTAAGCTATTGTGAAGGCTCGCTTTGGCCCAGGGAAAACAAAGCGCCTGGGGAAATCTTAACAGACCCCGGGGGCTTTTCACGGTTCCAAGTGTGGAACTGCAGACTCTTTTCCAAAGAAGAGAGCGCACAGGCAACAGCAGCCTGCACGTTTCTCAGTGAAAGGGAGAACTCCCTGACTTCATCCAGTCCTCTGAGCAAAGCAGGCAGAAGGAGAGAAACTTTCTTTCCTTCCTCTTTCCTGCAATGAATTCCTGATTTGCTCTTGCAAACGCTAGGCTTCTTCTGAAAAACTACCTCGCGGTGCACGTATCCTTCCAGAGGAGCAACGACATAGTTTTAGCTTGAAGAGATTGGGAAAGCACCCAGGGAGAAAAGGCCTTTTCGTGTTCTGTGTTCTGCCTGAAATCGGTCAATTGGCACTTGCCAAAACAAGGTTTCCTAGCACAAACTACAAAGCCGCAACTCTCTCCTGGCAGAGTAAATCCTATGCAGTGTTGCCCTGACGAGATACTGCTGGTAGAGTGAGGCCCAGGGAAAACACATTGCCTAGAGAAATCCCAGCAAAGCCGTCTGTTTCCCCACATGAATGTATGTCAGTTTGAGGTCTTTGCCAAGAACGGAGCTCAGAGGCAACATCAGATTGTGTGTATCTCCGTGAGAGAAAGAACACTGTGACTTCACCCATTCCTCTGACAAAAGCAGTTAGAAGGAGAAAACCGTCCTTTGGTTTCGCTTTCCCGCAATGAGCTCGGCAATCTGCCCTTCGCGAAGGGCAGTTTTCCCCCGGAGAACTGCCTTGCGCTAGCCGTGTTCTGGCAGTGGAACGAGTAGGCAGTGTTAGCGTTAAGCTATTGTGAAGGCTCGCTTTGGCCCAGGGAAAACAAAGCGCCTGGGGAAATCTTAACAGACCCCGGGGGCTTTTCACGGTTCCAAGTGTGGAACTGCAGACTCTTTTCCAGAGAAGAGAGCGCACAGGCAACAGCAGCCTGCACGTTTCTCAGTGAAAGGGAGAACTCCCTGACTTCATCCAGTCCTCTGAGCAAAGCAGGCAGAAGGAGAGAAACTTTCTTTCCTTCCTCTTTCCTGCAATGAATTCCTGATTTGCTCTTGCAAACGCTAGGCTTCTTCTGAAAAACTACCTCGCGGTGCACGTATCCTTCCAGAGGAGCAACGACATAGTTTTAGCTTGAAGAGATTGGGAAAGCACCCAGGGAGAAAAGGCCTTTTCGTGTTCTGTGTTCTGCCTGAAATCGGTCAATTGGCACTTGCCAAAACAAGGTTTCCTAGCACAAACTACAAAGCCGCAACTCTCTCCTGGCAGAGTAAATCCTATGCAGTGTTGCCCTGACGAGATACTGCTGGTAGAGTGAGGCCCAGGGAAAACACATTGCCTAGAGAAATCCCAGCAAAGCCGTCTGTTTCCCCACATGAATGTATGTCAGTTTGAGGTCTTTGCCAAGAACGGAGCTCAGAGGCAACATCAGATTGTGTGTATCTCCGTGAGAGAAAGAACACTGTGACTTCACCCATTCCTCTGACAAAAGCAGTTAGAAGGAGAAAACCGTCCTTTGGTTTCGCTTTCCCGCAATGAGCTCGGCAAACTGCCCTTCGCGAAGGGCAGTTTTCCCCCGGAGAACTGCCTTGCGCTAGCCGTGTTCTGGCAGTGGAACGAGTAGGCAGTGTTAGCGTTAAGCTATTGTGAAGGCTCGCTTTGGCCCAGGGAAAACAAAGCGCCTGGGGAAATCTTAACAGACCCCGGGGGCTTTTCACGGTTCCAAGTGTGGAACTGCACACTCTTTTCCAAAGAAGAGAGCGCACAGGCAACAGCAGCCTGCACGTTTCTCAGTGAAAGGGAGAACTCCCTGACTTCATCCAGTCCTCTGAGCAAAGCAGGCAGAAGGAGAGAAACTTTCTTTCCTTCCTCTTTCCTGCAATGAATTCCTGATTTGCTCTTGCAAACGCTAGGCTTCTTCTGAAAAACTACCTCGCGGTGCACGTATCCTTCCAGAGGAGCAACGACATAGTTTTAGCTTGAAGAGATTGGGAAAGCACCCAGGGACAAAAGGCCTTTTCGTGTTCTGTGTTCTGCCTGAAATCGGTCAATTGGCACTTGCCAAAACAAGGTTTCCTAGCACAAACTACAAAGCCGCAACTCTCTCCTGGCAGAGTAAATCCTATGCAGTGTTGCCCTGACGAGATACTGCTGGTAGAGTGAGGCCCAGGGAAAACACATTGCCTAGAGAAATCCCAGCAAAGCCGTCTGTTTCCCCACATGAATGTATGTCAGTTTGAGGTCTTTGCCAAGAACGGAGCTCAGAGGCAACATCAGATTGTGTGTATCTCCGTGAGAGAAAGAACACTGTGACTTCACCCATTCCTCTGACAAAAGCAGTTAGAAGGAGAAAACCGTCCTTTGGTTTCGCTTTCCCGCAATGAGCTCGGCAAACTGCCCTTCGCGAAGGGCAGTTTTCCCCCGGAGAACTGCCTTGCGCTAGCCGTGTTCTGGCAGTGGAACGAGTAGGCAGTGTTAGCGTTAAGCTATTGTGAAGGCTCGCTTTGGCCCAGGGAAAACAAAGCGCCTGGGGAAATCTTAACAGACCCCGGGGGCTTTTCACGGTTCCAAGTGTGGAACTGCAGACTCTTTTCCAGAGAAGAGAGCGCACAGGCAACAGCAGCCTGCACGTTTCTCAGTGAAAGGGAGAACTCCCTGACTTCATCCAGTCCTCTGAGCAAAGCAGGCAGAAGGAGAGAAACTTTCTTTCCTTCCTCTTTCCTGCAATGAATTCCTCATTTGCTCTTGCAAACGCTAGGCTTCTTCTGAAAAACTACCTCGCGGTGCACGTATCCTTCCAGAGGAGCAACGACATAGTTTTAGCTTGAAGAGATTGGGAAAGCACCCAGGGAGAAAAGGCCTTTTCGTGTTCTGTGTTCTGCCTGAAATCGGTCAATTGGCACTTCCCAAAACAAGGTTTCCTAGCACAAACTACAAAGCCGCAACTCTCTCCTGGCAGAGTAAATCCTATGCAGTGTTGCCCTGACGAGATACTGCTGGTAGAGTGAGGCCCAGGGAAAACACATTGCCTAGAGAAATCCCAGCAAAGCCGTCTGTTTCCCCACATGAATGTATGTCAGTTTGAGGTCTTTGCCAAGAACGGAGCTCAGAGGCAACATCAGATTGTGTGTATCTCCGTGAGAGAAAGAACACTGTGACTTCACCCATTCCTCTGACAAAAGCAGTTAGAAGGAGAAAACCGTCCTTTGGTTTCGCTTTCCCGCAATGAGCTCGGCAAACTGCCCTTCGCGAAGGGCAGTTTTCCCCCGGAGAACTGCCTTGCGCTAGCCGTGTTCTGGCAGTGGAACGAGTAGGCAGTGTTAGCGTTAAGCTATTGTGAAGGCTCGCTTTGGCCCAGGGAAAACAAAGCGCCTGGGGAAATCTTAACAGACCCCGGGGGCTTTTCACGGTTCCAAGTGTGGAACTGCAGACTCTTTTCCAGAGAAGAGAGCGCACAGGCAACAGCAGCCTGCACGTTTCTCAGTGAAAGGGAGAACTCCCTGACTTCATCCAGTCCTCTGAGCAAAGCAGGCAGAAGGAGAGAAACTTTCTTTCCTTCCTCTTTCCTGCAATGAATTCCTGATTTGCTCTTGCAAACGCTAGGCTTCTTCTGAAAAACTACCTCGCGGTGCACGTATCCTTCCAGAGGAGCAACGACATAGTTTTAGCTTGAAGAGATTGGGAAAGCACCCAGGGACAAAAGGCCTTTTCGTGTTCTGTGTTCTGCCTGAAATCGGTCAATTGGCACTTTCCAAAACAAGGTTTCCTAGCACAAACTACAAAGCCGCAACTCTCTCCTGGCAGAGTAAATCCTATGCAGTGTTGCCCTGACGAGATACTGCTGGTAGAGTGAGGCCCAGGGAAAACACATTGCCTAGAGAAATCCCAGCAAAGCCGTCTGTTTCCCCACATGAATGTATGTCAGTTTGAGGTCTTTGCCAAGAACGGAGCTCAGAGGCAACATCAGATTGTGTGTATCTCCGTGAGAGAAAGAACACTGTGACTTCACCCATTCCTCTGACAAAAGCAGTTAGAAGGAGAAAACCGTCCTTTGGTTTCGCTTTCCCGCAATGAGCTCGGCAAACTGCCCTTCGCGAAGGGCAGTTTTCCCCCGGAGAACTGCCTTGCGCTAGCCGTGTTCTGGCAGTGGAACGAGTAGGCAGTGTTAGCGTTAAGCTATTGTGAAGGCTCGCTTTGGCCCAGGGAAAACAAAGCGCCTGGGGAAATCTTAACAGACCCCGGGGGCTTTTCACGGTTCCAAGTGTGGAACTGCAGACTCTTTTCCAAAGAAGAGAGCGCACAGGCAACAGCAGCCTGCACGTTTCTCAGTGAAAGGGAGAACTCCCTGACTTCATCCAGTCCTCTGAGCAAAGCAGGCAGAAGGAGAGAAACTTTCTTTCCTTCCTCTTTCCTGCAATGAATTCCTGATTTGCTCTTGCAAACGCTAGGCTTCTTCTGAAAAACTACCTCGCGGTGCACGTATCCTTCCAGAGGAGCAACGACATAGTTTTAGCTTGAAGAGATTGGGAAAGCACCCAGGGAGAAAAGGCCTTTTCGTGTTCTGTGTTCTGCCTGAAATCGGTCAATTGGCACTTGCCAAAACAAGGTTTCCTAGCACAAACTACAAAGCCGCAACTCTCTCCTGGCAGAGTAAATCCTATGCAGTGTTGCCCTGACGAGATACTGCTGGTAGAGTGAGGCCCAGGGAAAACACATTGCCTAGAGAAATCCCAGCAAAGCCGTCTGTTTCCCCACATGAATGTATGTCAGTTTGAGGTCTTTGCCAAGAACGGAGCTCAGAGGCAACATCAGATTGTGTGTATCTCCGTGAGAGAAAGAACACTGTGACTTCACCCATTCCTCTGACAAAAGCAGTTAGAAGGAGAAAACCGTCCTTTGGTTTCGCTTTCCCGCAATGAGCTCGGCAATCTGCCCTTCGCGAAGGGCAGTTTTCCCCCGGAGAACTGCCTTGCGCTAGCCGTGTTCTGGCAGTGGAACGAGTAGGCAGTGTTAGCGTTAAGCTATTGTGAAGGCTCGCTTTGGCCCAGGGAAAACAAAGCGCCTGGGGAAATCTTAACAGACCCCGGGGGCTTTTCACGGTTCCAAGTGTGGAACTGCAGACTCTTTTCCAGAGAAGAGAGCGCACAGGCAACAGCAGCCTGCACGTTTCTCAGTGAAAGGGAGAACTCCCTGACTTCATCCAGTCCTCTGAGCAAAGCAGGCAGAAGGAGAGAAACTTTCTTTCCTTCCTCTTTCCTGCAATGAATTCCTGATTTGCTCTTGCAAACGCTAGGCTTCTTCTGAAAAACTACCTCGCGGTGCACGTATCCTTCCAGAGGAGCAACGACATAGTTTTAGCTTGAAGAGATTGGGAAAGCACCCAGGGACAAAAGGCCTTTTCGTGTTCTGTGTTCTGCCTGAAATCGGTCAATTGGCACTTGCCAAAACAAGGTTTCCTAGCACAAACTACAAAGCCGCAACTCTCTCCTGGCAGAGTAAATCCTATGCAGTGTTGCCCTGACGAGATACTGCTGGTAGAGTGAGGCCCAGGGAAAACACATTGCCTAGAGAAATCCCAGCAAAGCCGTCTGTTTCCCCACATGAATGTATGTCAGTTTGAGGTCTTTGCCAAGAACGGAGCTCAGAGGCAACATCAGATTGTGTGTATCTCCGTGAGAGAAAGAACACTGTGACTTCACCCATTCCTCTGACAAAAGCAGTTAGAAGGAGAAAACCGTCCTTTGGTTTCGCTTTCCCGCAATGAGCTCGGCAATCTGCCCTTCGCGAAGGGCAGTTTTCCCCCGGAGAACTGCCTTGCGCTAGCCGTGTTCTGGCAGTGGAACGAGTAGGCAGTGTTAGCGTTAAGCTATTGTGAAGGCTCGCTTTGGCCCAGGGAAAACAAAGCGCCTGGGGAAATCTTAACAGACCCCGGGGGCTTTTCACGGTTCCAAGTGTGGAACTGCAGACTCTTTTCCAAAGAAGAGAGCGCACAGGCAACAGCAGCCTGCAAGTTTCTCAGTGAAAGGGAGAACTCCCTGACTTCATCCAGTCCTCTGAGCAAAGCAGGCAGAAGGAGAGAAACTTTCTTTCCTTCCTCTTTCCTGCAATGAATTCCTGATTTGCTCTTGCAAACGCTAGGCTTCTTCTGAAAAACTACCTCGCGGTGCACGTATCCTTCCAGAGGAGCAACGACATAGTTTTAGCTTGAAGAGATTGGGAAAGCACCCAGGGACAAAAGGCCTTTTCGTGTTCTGTGTTCTGCCTGAAATCGGTCAATTGGCACTTGCCAAAACAAGGTTTCCTAGCACAAACTACAAAGCCGCAACTCTCTCCTGGCAGAGTAAATCCTATGCAGTGTGGCCCTGACGAGATACTGCTGGTAGAGTGAGGCCCAGGGAAAACACATTGCCTAGAGAAATCCCAGCAAAGCCGTATGTTTCCCCGCATGAATGTATGTCAGTTTGAGGTCTTTGCCAAGAACGGAGCTCAGAGGCAACATCAGATTGTGTGTATCTCCGTGAGAGAAAGAACACTGTGACTTCACCCATTCCTCTGACAAAAGCAGTTAGAAGGAGAAAACCGTCCTTTGGTTTCGCTTTCCCGCAATGAGCTCGGCAAACTGCCCTTCGCGAAGGGCAGTTTTCCCCCGGAGAACTGCCTTGCGCTAGCCGTGTTCTGGCAGTGGAACGAGTAGGCAGTGTTAGCGTTAAGCTATTGTGAAGGCTCGCTTTGGCCCAGGGAAAACAAAGCGCCTGGGGAAATCTTAACAGACCCCGGGGGCTTTTCACGGTTCCAAGTGTGGAACTGCAGACTCTTTTCCAGAGAAGAGAGCACACAGGCAACAGCAGCCTGCACGTTTCTCAGTGAAAGGGAGAACTCCCTGACTTCATCCAGTCCTCTGAGCAAAGCAGGCAGAAGGAGAGAAACTTTCTTTCCTTCCTCTTTCCTGCAATGAATTCCTGATTTGCTCTTGCAAACGCTAGGCTTCTTCTGAAAAACTACCTCGCGGTGCACGTATCCTTCCAGAGGAGCAACGACATAGTTTTAGCTTGAAGAGATTGGGAAAGCACCCAGGGAGAAAAGGCCTTTTCGTGTTCTGTGTTCTGCCTGAAATCGGTCAATTGGCACTTGCCAAAACAAGGTTTCCTAGCACAAACTACAAAGCCGCAACTCTCTCCTGGCAGAGTAAATCCTATGCAGTGTTGCCCTGACGAGATACTGCTGGTAGAGTGAGGCCCAGGGAAAACACATTGCCTAGAGAAATCCCAGCAAAGCCGTCTGTTTCCCCACATGAATGTATGTCAGTTTGAGGTCTTTGCCAAGAACGGAGCTCAGAGGCAACATCAGATTGTGTGTATCTCCGTGAGAGAAAGAACACTGTGACTTCACCCATTCCTCTGACAAAAGCAGTTAGAAGGAGAAAACCGTCCTTTGGTTTCGCTTTCCCGCAATGAGCTCGGCAAACTGCCCTTCGCGAAGGGCAGTTTTCCCCCGGAGAACTGCCTTGCGCTAGCCGTGTTCTGGCAGTGGAACGAGTAGGCAGTGTTAGCGTTAAGCTATTGTGAAGGCTCGCTTTGGCCCAGGGAAAACAAAGCGCCTGGGGAAATCTTAACAGACCCCGGGGGCTTTTCACGGTTCCAAGTGTGGAACTGCACACTCTTTTCCAAAGAAGAGAGCGCACAGGCAACAGCAGCCTGCACGTTTCTCAGTGAAAGGGAGAACTCCCTGACTTCATCCAGTCCTCTGAGCAAAGCAGGCAGAAGGAGAGAAACTTTCTTTCCTTCCTCTTTCCTGCAATGAATTCCTGATTTGCTCTTGCAAACGCTAGGCTTCTTCTGAAAAACTACCTCGCGGTGCACGTATCCTTCCAGAGGAGCAACGACATAGTTTTAGCTTGAAGAGATTGGGAAAGCACCCAGGGACAAAAGGCCTTTTCGTGTTCTGTGTTCTGCCTGAAATCGGTCAATTGGCACTTGCCAAAACAAGGTTTCCTAGCACAAACTACAAAGCCGCAACTCTCTCCTGGCAGAGTAAATCCTATGCAGTGTTGCCCTGACGAGATACTGCTGGTAGAGTGAGGCCCAGGGAAAACACATTGCCTAGAGAAATCCCAGCAAAGCCGTCTGTTTCCCCACATGAATGTATGTCAGTTTGAGGTCTTTGCCAAGAACGGAGCTCAGAGGCAACATCAGATTGTGTGTATCTCCGTGAGAGAAAGAACACTGTGACTTCACCCATTCCTCTGACAAAAGCAGTTAGAAGGAGAAAACCGTCCTTTGGTTTCGCTTTCCCGCAATGAGCTCGGCAAACTGCCCTTCGCGAAGGGCAGTTTTCCCCCGGAGAACTGCCTTGCGCTAGCCGTGTTCTGGCAGTGGAACGAGTAGGCAGTGTTAGCGTTAAGCTATTGTGAAGGCTCGCTTTGGCCCAGGGAAAACAAAGCGCCTGGGGAAATCTTAACAGACCCCGGGGGCTTTTCACGGTTCCAAGTGTGGAACTGCAGACTCTTTTCCAGAGAAGAGAGCGCACAGGCAACAGCAGCCTGCACGTTTCTCAGTGAAAGGGAGAACTCCCTGACTTCATCCAGTCCTCTGAGCAAAGCAGGCAGAAGGAGAGAAACTTTCTTTCCTTCCTCTTTCCTGCAATGAATTCCTGATTTGCTCTTGCAAACGCTAGGCTTCTTCTGAAAAACTACCTCGCGGTGCACGTATCCTTCCAGAGGAGCAACGACATAGTTTTAGCTTGAAGAGATTGGGAAAGCACCCAGGGAGAAAAGGCCTTTTCGTGTTCTGTGTTCTCCCTGAAATCGGTCAATTGGCACTTGCCAAAACAAGGTTTCCTAGCACAAACTACAAAGCCGCAACTCTCTCCTGGCAGAGTAAATCCTATGCAGTGTTGCCCTGACGAGATACTGCTGGTAGAGTGAGGCCCAGGGAAAACACATTGCCTAGAGAAATCCCAGCAAAGCCGTCTGTTTCCCCACATGAATGTATGTCAGTTTGAGGTCTTTGCCAAGAACGGAGCTCAGAGGCAACATCAGATTGTGTGTATCTCCGTGAGAGAAAGAACACTGTGACTTCACCCATTCCTCTGACAAAAGCAGTTAGAAGGAGAAAACCGTCCTTTGGTTTCGCTTTCCCGCAATGAGCTCGGCAAACTGCCCTTCGCGAAGGGCAGTTTTCCCCCGGAGAACTGCCTTGCGCTAGCCGTGTTCTGGCAGTGGAACGAGTAGGCAGTGTTAGCGTTAAGCTATTGTGAAGGCTCGCTTTGGCCCAGGGAAAACAAAGCGCCTGGGGAAATCTTAACAGACCCCGGGGGCTTTTCACGGTTCCAAGTGTGGAACTGCAGACTCTTTTCCAGAGAAGAGAGCGCACAGGCAACAGCAGCCTGCACGTTTCTCAGTGAAAGGGAGAACTCCCTGACTTCATCCAGTCCTCTGAGCAAAGCAGGCAGAAGGAGAGAAACTTTCTTTCCGTCCTCTTTCCTGCAATGAATTCCTGATTTGCTCTTGCAAACGCTAGGCTTCTTCTGAAAAACTACCTCGCGGTGCACGTATCCTTCCAGAGGAGCAACGACATAGTTTTAGCTTGAAGAGATTGGGAAAGCACCCAGGGACAAAAGGCCTTTTCGTGTTCTGTGTTCTGCCTGAAATCGGTCAATTGGCACTTTCCAAAACAAGGTTTCCTAGCACAAACTACAAAGCCGCAACTCTCTCCTGGCAGAGTAAATCCTATGCAGTGTTGCCCTGACGAGATACTGCTGGTAGAGTGAGGCCCAGGGAAAACACATTGCCTAGAGAAATCCCAGCAAAGCCGTCTGTTTCCCCACATGAATGTATGTCAGTTTGAGGTCTTTGCCAAGAACGGAGCTCAGAGGCAACATCAGATTGTGTGTATCTCCGTGAGAGAAAGAACACTGTGACTTCACCCATTCCTCTGACAAAAGCAGTTAGAAGGAGAAAACCGTCCTTTGGTTTCGCTTTCCCGCAATGAGCTCGGCAAACTGCCCTTCGCGAAGGGCAGTTTTCCCCCGGAGAACTGCCTTGCGCTAGCCGTGTTCTGGCAGTGGAACGAGTAGGCAGTGTTAGCGTTAAGCTATTGTGAAGGCTCGCTTTGGCCCAGGGAAAACAAAGCGCCTGGGGAAATCTTAACAGACCCCGGGGGCTTTTCACGGTTCCAAGTGTGGAACTGCAGACTCTTTTCCAGAGAAGAGAGCGCACAGGCAACAGCAGCCTGCACGTTTCTCAGTGAAAGGGAGAACTCCCTGACTTCATCCAGTCCTCTGAGCAAAGCAGGCAGAAGGAGAGAAACTTTCTTTCCTTCCTCTTTCCTGCAATGAATTCCTCATTTGCTCTTGCAAACGCTAGGCTTCTTCTGAAAAACTACCTCGCGGTGCACGTATCCTTCCAGAGGAGCAACGACATAGTTTTAGCTTGAAGAGATTGGGAAAGCACCCAGGGAGAAAAGGCCTTTTCGTGTTCTGTGTTCTGCCTGAAATCGGTCAATTGGCACTTGCCAAAACAAGGTTTCCTAGCACAAACTACAAAGCCGCAACTCTCTCCTGGCAGAGTAAATCCTATGCAGTGTTGCCCTGACGAGATACTGCTGGTAGAGTGAGGCCCAGGGAAAACACATTGCCTAGAGAAATCCCAGCAAAGCCGTCTGTTTCCCCACATGAATGTATGTCAGTTTGAGGTCTTTGCCAAGAACGGAGCTCAGAGGCAACATCAGATTGTGTGTATCTCCGTGAGAGAAAGAACACTGTGACTTCACCCATTCCTCTGACAAAAGCAGTTAGAAGGAGAAAACCGTCCTTTGGTTTCGCTTTCCCGCAATGAGCTCGGCAATCTGCCCTTCGCGAAGGGCAGTTTTCCCCCGGAGAACTGCCTTGCGCTAGCCCTGTTCTGGCAGTGGAACGAGTAGGCAGTGTTAGCGTTAAGCTATTGTGAAGGCTCGCTTTGGCCCAGGGAAAACAAAGCGCCTGGGGAAATCTTAACAGACCCCGGGGGCTTTTCACGGTTCCAAGTGTGGAACTGCAGACTCTTTTCCAGAGAAGAGAGCGCACAGGCAACAGCAGCCTGCACGTTTCTCAGTGAAAGGGAGAACTCCCTGACTTCATCCAGTCCTCTGAGCAAAGCAGGCAGAAGGAGAGAAACTTTCTTTCCTTCCTCTTTCCTGCAATGAATTCCTGATTTGCTCTTGCAAACGCTAGGCTTCTTCTGAAAAACTACCTCGCGGTGCACGTATCCTTCCAGAGGAGCAACGACATAGTTTTAGCTTGAAGAGATTGGGAAAGCACCCAGGGAGAAAAGGCCTTTTCGTGTTCTGTGTTCTGCCTGAAATCGGTCAATTGGCACTTGCCAAAACAAGGTTTCCTAGCACAAACTACAAAGCCGCAACTCTCTCCTGGCAGAGTAAATCCTATGCAGTGTTGCCCTGACGAGATACTGCTGGTAGAGTGAGGCCCAGGGAAAACACATTGCCTAGAGAAATCCCAGCAAAGCCGTCTGTTTCCCCACATGAATGTATGTCAGTTTGAGGTCTTTGCCAAGAACGGAGCTCAGAGGCAACATCAGATTGTGTGTATCTCCGTGAGAGAAAGAACACTGTGACTTCACCCATTCCTCTGACAAAAGCAGTTAGAAGGAGAAAACCGTCCTTTGGTTTCGCTTTCCCGCAATGAGCTCGGCAAACTGCCCTTCGCGAAGGGCAGTTTTCCCCCGGAGAACTGCCTTGCGCTAGCCGTGTTCTGGCAGTGGAACGAGTAGGCAGTGTTAGCGTTAAGCTATTGTGAAGGCTCGCTTTGGCCCAGGGAAAACAAAGCGCCTGGGGAAATCTTAACAGACCCCGGGGGCTTTTCACGGTTCCAAGTGTGGAACTGCAGACTCTTTTCCAGAGAAGAGAGCGCACAGGCAACAGCAGCCTGCACGTTTCTCAGTGAAAGGGAGAACTCCCTGACTTCATCCAGTCCTCTGAGCAAAGCAGGCAGAAGGAGAGAAACTTTCTTTCCTTCCTCTTTCCTGCAATGAATTCCTCATTTGCTCTTGCAAACGCTAGGCTTCTTCTGAAAAACTACCTCGCGGTGCACGTATCCTTCCAGAGGAGCAACGACATAGTTTTAGCTTGAAGAGATTGGGAAAGCACCCAGGGAGAAAAGGCCTTTTCGTGTTCTGTGTTCTGCCTGAAATCGGTCAATTGGCACTTGCCAAAACAAGGTTTCCTAGCACAAACTACAAAGCCGCAACTCTCTCCTGGCAGAGTAAATCCTATGCAGTGTTGCCCTGACGAGATACTGCTGGTAGAGTGAGGCCCAGGGAAAACACATTGCCTAGAGAAATCCCAGCAAAGCCGTCTGTTTCCCCACATGAATGTATGTCAGTTTGAGGTCTTTGCCAAGAACGGAGCTCAGAGGCAACATCAGATTGTGTGTATCTCCGTGAGAGAAAGAACACTGTGACTTCACCCATTCCTCTGACAAAAGCAGTTAGAAGGAGAAAACCGTCCTTTGGTTTCGCTTTCCCGCAATGAGCTCGGCAATCTGCCCTTCGCGAAGGGCAGTTTTCCCCCGGAGAACTGCCTTGCGCTAGCCGTGTTCTGGCAGTGGAACGAGTAGGCAGTGTTAGCGTTAAGCTATTGTGAAGGCTCGCTTTGGCCCAGGGAAAACAAAGCGCCTGGGGAAATCTTAACAGACCCCGGGGGCTTTTCACGGTTCCAAGTGTGGAACTGCAGACTCTTTTCCAGAGAAGAGAGCGCACAGGCAACAGCAGCCTGCACGTTTCTCAGTGAAAGGGAGAACTCCCTGACTTCATCCAGTCCTCTGAGCAAAGCAGGCAGAAGGAGAGAAACTTTCTTTCCTTCCTCTTTCCTGCAATGAATTCCTGATTTGCTCTTGCAAACGCTAGGCTTCTTCTGAAAAACTACCTCGCGGTGCACGTATCCTTCCAGAGGAGCAACGACATAGTTTTAGCTTGAAGAGATTGGGAAAGCACCCAGGGACAAAAGGCCTTTTCGTGTTCTGTGTTCTGCCTGAAATCGGTCAATTGGCACTTGCCAAAACAAGGTTTCCTAGCACAAACTACAAAGCCGCAACTCTCTCCTGGCAGAGTAAATCCTATGCAGTGTTGCCCTGACGAGATACTGCTGGTAGAGTGAGGCCCAGGGAAAACACATTGCCTAGAGAAATCCCAGCAAAGCCGTCTGTTTCCCCACATGAATGTATGTCAGTTTGAGGTCTTTGCCAAGAACGGAGCTCAGAGGCAACATCAGATTGTGTGTATCTCCGTGAGAGAAAGAACACTGTGACTTCACCCATTCCTCTGACAAAAGCAGTTAGAAGGAGAAAACCGTCCTTTGGTTTCGCTTTCCCGCAATGAGCTCGGCAAACTGCCCTTCGCGAAGGGCAGTTTTCCCCCGGAGAACTGCCTTG
Organism: Elephas maximus indicus; assembly: GCF_024166365.1. Lineage (NCBI taxonomy): Eukaryota > Metazoa > Chordata > Mammalia > Proboscidea > Elephantidae > Elephas > Elephas maximus. Next base: position 23,373,312 of record NC_064830.1, read on the forward strand.
CGCTAGCCGTGTTCTGGCAGTGGAACGAGTAGGCAGTGTTAGCGTTAAGCTATTGTGAAGGCTCGCTTTGGCCCAGGGAAAACAAAGCGCCTGGGGAAATCTTAACAGACCCCGGGGGCTTTTCACGGTTCCAAGTGTGGAACTGCAGACTCTTTTCCAGAGAAGAGAGCACACAGGCAACAGCAGCCTGCACGTTTCTCAGTGAAAGGGAGAACTCCCTGACTTCATCCAGTCCTCTGAGCAAAGCAGGCAGAAGGAGAGAAACTTTCTTTCCTTCCTCTTTCCTGCAATGAATTCCTGATTTGCTCTTGCAAACGCTAGGCTTCTTCTGAAAAACTACCTCGCGGTGCACGTATCCTTCCAGAGGAGCAACGACATAGTTTTAGCTTGAAGAGATTGGGAAAGCACCCAGGGAGAAAAGGCCTTTTCGTGTTCTGTGTTCTGCCTGAAATCGGTCAATTGGCACTTGCCAAAACAAGGTTTCCTAGCACAAACTACAAAGCCGCAACTCTCTCCTGGCAGAGTAAATCCTATGCAGTGTTGCCCTGACGAGATACTGCTGGTAGAGTGAGGCCCAGGGAAAACACATTGCCTAGAGAAATCCCAGCAAAGCCGTCTGTTTCCCCACATGAATGTATGTCAGTTTGAGGTCTTTGCCAAGAACGGAGCTCAGAGGCAACATCAGATTGTGTGTATCTCCGTGAGAGAAAGAACACTGTGACTTCACCCATTCCTCTGACAAAAGCAGTTAGAAGGAGAAAACCGTCCTTTGGTTTCGCTTTCCCGCAATGAGCTCGGCAAACTGCCCTTCGCGAAGGGCAGTTTTCCCCCGGAGAACTGCCTTGCGCTAGCCGTGTTCTGGCAGTGGAACGAGTAGGCAGTGTTAGCGTTAAGCTATTGTGAAGGCTCGCTTTGGCCCAGGGAAAACAAAGCGCCTGGGGAAATCTTAACAGACCCCGGGGGCTTTTCACGGTTCCAAGTGTGGAACTGCACACTCTTTTCCAAAGAAGAGAGCGCACAGGCAACAGCAGCCTGCACGTTTCTCAGTGAAAGGGAGAACTCCCTGACTTCATCCAGTCCTCTGAGCAAAGCAGGCAGAAGGAGAGAAACTTTCTTTCCTTCCTCTTTCCTGCAATGAATTCCTGATTTGCTCTTGCAAACGCTAGGCTTCTTCTGAAAAACTACCTCGCGGTGCACGTATCCTTCCAGAGGAGCAACGACATAGTTTTAGCTTGAAGAGATTGGGAAAGCACCCAGGGAGAAAAGGCCTTTTCGTGTTCTGTGTTCTGCCTGAAATCGGTCAATTGGCACTTGCCAAAACAAGGTTTCCTAGCACAAACTACAAAGCCGCAACTCTCTCCTGGCAGAGTAAATCCTATGCAGTGTTGCCCTGACGAGATACTGCTGGTAGAGTGAGGCCCAGGGAAAACACATTGCCTAGAGAAATCCCAGCAAAGCCGTCTGTTTCCCCACATGAATGTATGTCAGTTTGAGGTCTTTGCCAAGAACGGAGCTCAGAGGCAACATCAGATTGTGTGTATCTCCGTGAGAGAAAGAACACTGTGACTTCACCCATTCCTCTGACAAAAGCAGTTAGAAGGAGAAAACCGTCCTTTGGTTTCGCTTTCCCGCAATGAGCTCGGCAAACTGCCCTTCGCGAAGGGCAGTTTTCCCCCGGAGAACTGCCTTGCGCTAGCCGTGTTCTGGCAGTGGAACGAGTAGGCAGTGTTAGCGTTAAGCTATTGTGAAGGCTCGCTTTGGCCCAGGGAAAACAAAGCGCCTGGGGAAATCTTAACAGACCCCGGGGGCTTTTCACGGTTCCAAGTGTGGAACTGCACACTCTTTTCCAAAGAAGAGAGCGCACAGGCAACAGCAGCCTGCACGTTTCTCAGTGAAAGGGAGAACTCCCTGACTTCATCCAGTCCTCTGAGCAAAGCAGGCAGAAGGAGAGAAACTTTCTTTCCTTCCTCTTTCCTGCAATGAATTCCTCATTTGCTCTTGCAAACGCTAGGCTTCTTCTGAAAAACTACCTCGCGGTGCACGTATCCTTCCAGAGGAGCAACGACATAGTTTTAGCTTGAAGAGATTGGGAAAGCACCCAGGGAGAAAAGGCCTTTTCGTGTTCTGTGTTCTGCCTGAAATCGGTCAATTGGCACTTCCCAAAGCAAGGTTTCCTAGCACAAACTACAAAGCCGCAACTCTCTCCTGGCAGAGTAAATCCTATGCAGTGTTGCCCTGACGAGATACTGCTGGTAGAGTGAGGCCCAGGGAAAACACATTGCCTAGAGAAATCCCAGCAAAGCCGTCTGTTTCCCCACATGAATGTATGTCAGTTTGAGGTCTTTGCCAAGAACGGAGCTCAGAGGCAACATCAGATTGTGTGTATCTCCGTGAGAGAAAGAACACTGTGACTTCACCCATTCCTCTGACAAAAGCAGTTAGAAGGAGAAAACCGTCCTTTGGTTTCGCTTTCCCGCAATGAGCTCGGCAAACTGCCCTTCGCGAAGGGCAGTTTTCCCCCGGAGAACTGCCTTGCGCTAGCCGTGTTCTGGCAGTGGAACGAGTAGGCAGTGTTAGCGTTAAGCTATTGTGAAGGCTCGCTTTGGCCCAGGGGAAACAAAGCGCCTGGGGAAATCTTAACAGACCCCGGGGGCTTTTCACGGTTCCAAGTGTGGAACTGCAGACTCTTTTCCAGAGAAGAGAGCGCACAGGCAACAGCAGCCTGCACGTTTCTCAGTGAAAGGGAGAACTCCCTGACTTCATCCAGTCCTCTGAGCAAAGCAGGCAGAAGGAGAGAAACTTTCTTTCCGTCCTCTTTCCTGCAATGAATTCCTGATTTGCTCTTGCAAACGCTAGGCTTCTTCTGAAAAACTACCTCGCGGTGCACGTATCCTTCCAGAGGAGCAACGACATAGTTTTAGCTTGAAGAGATTGGGAAAGCACCCAGGGAGAAAAGGCCTTTTCGTGTTCTGTGTTCTGCCTGAAATCGGTCAATTGGCACTTGCCAAAACAAGGTTTCCTAGCACAAACTACAAAGCCGCAACTCTCTCCTGGCAGAGTAAATCCTATGCAGTGTTGCCCTGACGAGATACTGCTGGTAGAGTGAGGCCCAGGGAAAACACATTGCCTAGAGAAATCCCAGCAAAGCCGTCTGTTTCCCCACATGAATGTATGTCAGTTTGAGGTCTTTGCCAAGAACGGAGCTCAGAGGCAACATCAGATTGTGTGTATCTCCGTGAGAGAAAGAACACTGTGACTTCACCCATTCCTCTGACAAAAGCAGTTAGAAGGAGAAAACCGTCCTTTGGTTTCGCTTTCCCGCAATGAGCTCGGCAAACTGCCCTTCGCGAAGGGCAGTTTTCCCCCGGAGAACTGCCTTGCGCTAGCCGTGTTCTGGCAGTGGAACGAGTAGGCAGTGTTAGCGTTAAGCTATTGTGAAGGCTCGCTTTGGCCCAGGGAAAACAAAGCGCCTGGGGAAATCTTAACAGACCCCGGGGGCTTTTCACGGTTCCAAGTGTGGAACTGCAGACTCTTTTCCAGAGAAGAGAGCGCACAGGCAACAGCAGCCTGCACGTTTCTCAGTGAAAGGGAGAACTCCCTGACTTCATCCAGTCCTCTGAGCAAAGCAGGCAGAAGGAGAGAAACTTTCTTTCCTTCCTCTTTCCTGCAATGAATTCCTGATTTGCTCTTGCAAACGCTAGGCTTCTTCTGAAAAACTACCTCGCGGTGCACGTATCCTTCCAGAGGAGCAACGACATAGTTTTAGCTTGAAGAGATTGGGAAAGCACCCAGGGAGAAAAGGCCTTTTCGTGTTCTGTGTTCTGCCTGAAATCGGTCAATTGGCACTTGCCAAAACAAGGTTTCCTAGCACAAACTACAAAGCCGCAACTCTCTCCTGGCAGAGTAAATCCTATGCAGTGTTGCCCTGACGAGATACTGCTGGTAGAGTGAGGCCCAGGGAAAACACATTGCCTAGAGAAATCCCAGCAAAGCCGTCTGTTTCCCCACATGAATGTATGTCAGTTTGAGGTCTTTGCCAAGAACGGAGCTCAGAGGCAACATCAGATTGTGTGTATCTCCGTGAGAGAAAGAACACTGTGACTTCACCCATTCCTCTGACAAAAGCAGTTAGAAGGAGAAAACCGTCCTTTGGTTTCGCTTTCCCGCAATGAGCTCGGCAAACTGCCCTTCGCGAAGGGCAGTTTTCCCCCGGAGAACTGCCTTGCGCTAGCCGTGTTCTGGCAGTGGAACGAGTAGGCAGTGTTAGCGTTAAGCTATTGTGAAGGCTCGCTTTGGCCCAGGGAAAACAAAGCGCCTGGGGAAATCTTAACAGACCCCGGGGGCTTTTCACGGTTCCAAGTGTGGAACTGCAGACTCTTTTCCAGAGAAGAGAGCGCACAGGCAACAGCAGCCTGCACGTTTCTCAGTGAAAGGGAGAACTCCCTGACTTCATCCAGTCCTCTGAGCAAAGCAGGCAGAAGGAGAGAAACTTTCTTTCCGTCCTCTTTCCTGCAATGAATTCCTGATTTGCTCTTGCAAACGCTAGGCTTCTTCTGAAAAACTACCTCGCGGTGCACGTATCCTTCCAGAGGAGCAACGACATAGTTTTAGCTTGAAGAGATTGGGAAAGCACCCAGGGACAAAAGGCCTTTTCGTGTTCTGTGTTCTGCCTGAAATCGGTCAATTGGCACTTGCCAAAACAAGGTTTCCTAGCACAAACTACAAAGCCGCAACTCTCTCCTGGCAGAGTAAATCCTATGCAGTGTTGCCCTGACGAGATACTGCTGGTAGAGTGAGGCCCAGGGAAAACACATTGCCTAGAGAAATCCCAGCAAAGCCGTCTGTTTCCCCACATGGATGTATGTCAGTTTGAGGTCTTTGCCAAGAACGGAGCTCAGAGGCAACATCAGATTGTGTGTATCTCCGTGAGAGAAAGAACACTGTGACTTCACCCATTCCTCTGACAAAAGCAGTTAGAAGGAGAAAACCGTCCTTTGGTTTCGCTTTCCCGCAATGAGCTCGGCAAACTGCCCTTCGCGAAGGGCAGTTTTCCCCCGGAGAACTGCCTTGCGCTAGCCGTGTTCTGGCAGTGGAACGAGTAGGCAGTGTTAGCGTTAAGCTATTGTGAAGGCTCGCTTTGGCCCAGGGAAAACAAAGCGCCTGGGGAAATCTTAACAGACCCCGGGGGCTTTTCACGGTTCCAAGTGTGGAACTGCAGACTCTTTTCCAGAGAAGAGAGCGCACAGGCAACAGCAGCCTGCACGTTTCTCAGTGAAAGGGAGAACTCCCTGACTTCATCCAGTCCTCTGAGCAAAGCAGGCAGAAGGAGAGAAACTTTCTTTCCTTCCTCTTTCCTGCAATGAATTCCTGATTTGCTCTTGCAAACGCTAGGCTTCTTCTGAAAAACTACCTCGCGGTGCACGTATCCTTCCAGAGGAGCAACGACATAGTTTTAGCTTGAAGAGATTGGGAAAGCACCCAGGGACAAAAGGCCTTTTCGTGTTCTGTGTTCTGCCTGAAATCGGTCAATTGGCACTTGCCAAAACAAGGTTTCCTAGCACAAACTACAAAGCCGCAACTCTCTCCTGGCAGAGTAAATCCTATGCAGTGTTGCCCTGACGAGATACTGCTGGTAGAGTGAGGCCCAGGGAAAACACATTGCCTAGAGAAATCCCAGCAAAGCCGTCTGTTTCCCCACATGGATGTATGTCAGTTTGAGGTCTTTGCCAAGAACGGAGCTCAGAGGCAACATCAGATTGTGTGTATCTCCGTGAGAGAAAGAACACTGTGACTTCACCCATTCCTCTGACAAAAGCAGTTAGAAGGAGAAAACCGTCCTTTGGTTTCGCTTTCCCGCAATGAGCTCGGCAAACTGCCCTTCGCGAAGGGCAGTTTTCCCCCGGAGAACTGCCTTGCGCTAGCCGTGTTCTGGCAGTGGAACGAGTAGGCAGTGTTAGCGTTAAGCTATTGTGAAGGCTCGCTTTGGCCCAGGGAAAACAAAGCGCCTGGGGAAATCTTAACAGACCCCGGGGGCTTTTCACGGTTCCAAGTGTGGAACTGCAGACTCTTTTCCAGAGAAGAGAGCGCACAGGCAACAGCAGCCTGCACGTTTCTCAGTGAAAGGGAGAACTCCCTGACTTCATCCAGTCCTCTGAGCAAAGCAGGCAGAAGGAGAGAAACTTTCTTTCCTTCCTCTTTCCTGCAATGAATTCCTGATTTGCTCTTGCAAACGCTAGGCTTCTTCTGAAAAACTACCTCGCGGTGCACGTATCCTTCCAGAGGAGCAACGACATAGTTTTAGCTTGAAGAGATTGGGAAAGCACCCAGGGACAAAAGGCCTTTTCGTGTTCTGTGTTCTGCCTGAAATCGGTCAATTGGCACTTGCCAAAACAAGGTTTCCTAGCACAAACTACAAAGCCGCAACTCTCTCCTGGCAGAGTAAATCCTATGCAGTGTTGCCCTGACGAGATACTGCTGGTAGAGTGAGGCCCAGGGAAAACACATTGCCTAGAGAAATCCCAGCAAAGCCGTCTGTTTCCCCACATGAATGTATGTCAGTTTGAGGTCTTTGCCAAGAACGGAGCTCAGAGGCAACATCAGATTGTGTGTATCTCCGTGAGAGAAAGAACACTGTGACTTCACCCATTCCTCTGACAAAAGCAGTTAGAAGGAGAAAACCGTCCTTTGGTTTCGCTTTCCCGCAATGAGCTCGGCAAACTGCCCTTCGCGAAGGGCAGTTTTCCCCCGGAGAACTGCCTTGCGCTAGCCGTGTTCTGGCAGTGGAACGAGTAGGCAGTGTTAGCGTTAAGCTATTGTGAAGGCTCGCTTTGGCCCAGGGAAAACAAAGCGCCTGGGGAAATCTTAACAGACCCCGGGGGCTTTTCACGGTTCCAAGTGTGGAACTGCAGACTCTTTTCCAGAGAAGAGAGCGCACAGGCAACAGCAGCCTGCACGTTTCTCAGTGAAAGGGAGAACTCCCTGACTTCATCCAGTCCTCTGAGCAAAGCAGGCAGAAGGAGAGAAACTTTCTTTCCGTCCTCTTTCCTGCAATGAATTCCTGATTTGCTCTTGCAAACGCTAGGCTTCTTCTGAAAAACTACCTCGCGGTGCACGTATCCTTCCAGAGGAGCAACGACATAGTTTTAGCTTGAAGAGATTGGGAAAGCACCCAGGGACAAAAGGCCTTTTCGTGTTCTGTGTTCTGCCTGAAATCGGTCAATTGGCACTTGCCAAAACAAGGTTTCCTAGCACAAACTACAAAGCCGCAACTCTCTCCTGGCAGAGTAAATCCTATGCAGTGTTGCCCTGACGAGATACTGCTGGTAGAGTGAGGCCCAGGGAAAACACATTGCCTAGAGAAATCCCAGCAAAGCCGTCTGTTTCCCCACATGGATGTATGTCAGTTTGAGGTCTTTGCCAAGAACGGAGCTCAGAGGCAACATCAGATTGTGTGTATCTCCGTGAGAGAAAGAACACTGTGACTTCACCCATTCCTCTGACAAAAGCAGTTAGAAGGAGAAAACCGTCCTTTGGTTTCGCTTTCCCGCAATGAGCTCGGCAAACTGCCCTTCGCGAAGGGCAGTTTTCCCCCGGAGAACTGCCTTGCGCTAGCCGTGTTCTGGCAGTGGAACGAGTAGGCAGTGTTAGCGTTAAGCTATTGTGAAGGCTCGCTTTGGCCCAGGGAAAACAAAGCGCCTGGGGAAATCTTAACAGACCCCGGGGGCTTTTCACGGTTCCAAGTGTGGAACTGCAGACTCTTTTCCAGAGAAGAGAGCGCACAGGCAACAGCAGCCTGCACGTTTCTCAGTGAAAGGGAGAACTCCCTGACTTCATCCAGTCCTCTGAGCAAAGCAGGCAGAAGGAGAGAAACTTTCTTTCCTTCCTCTTTCCTGCAATGAATTCCTGATTTGCTCTTGCAAACGCTAGGCTTCTTCTGAAAAACTACCTCGCGGTGCACGTATCCTTCCAGAGGAGCAACGACATAGTTTTAGCTTGAAGAGATTGGGAAAGCACCCAGGGACAAAAGGCCTTTTCGTGTTCTGTGTTCTGCCTGAAATCGGTCAATTGGCACTTGCCAAAACAAGGTTTCCTAGCACAAACTACAAAGCCGCAACTCTCTCCTGGCAGAGTAAATCCTATGCAGTGTTGCCCTGACGAGATACTGCTGGTAGAGTGAGGCCCAGGGAAAACACATTGCCTAGAGAAATCCCAGCAAAGCCGTCTGTTTCCCCACATGAATGTATGTCAGTTTGAGGTCTTTGCCAAGAACGGAGCTCAGAGGCAACATCAGATTGTGTGTATCTCCGTGAGAGAAAGAACACTGTGACTTCACCCATTCCTCTGACAAAAGCAGTTAGAAGGAGAAAACCGTCCTTTGGTTTCGCTTTCCCGCAATGAGCTCGGCAAACTGCCCTTCGCGAAGGGCAGTTTTCCCCCGGAGAACTGCCTTGCGCTAGCCGTGTTCTGGCAGTGGAACGAGTAGGCAGTGTTAGCGTTAAGCTATTGTGAAGGCTCGCTTTGGCCCAGGGAAAACAAAGCGCCTGGGGAAATCTTAACAGACCCCGGGGGCTTTTCACGGTTCCAAGTGTGGAACTGCAGACTCTTTTCCAGAGAAGAGAGCGCACAGGCAACAGCAGCCTGCACGTTTCTCAGTGAAAGGGAGAACTCCCTGACTTCATCCAGTCCTCTGAGCAAAGCAGGCAGAAGGAGAGAAACTTTCTTTCCTTCCTCTTTCCTGCAATGAATTCCTGATTTGCTCTTGCAAACGCTAGGCTTCTTCTGAAAAACTACCTCGCGGTGCACGTATCCTTCCAGAGGAGCAACGACATAGTTTTAGCTTGAAGAGATTGGGAAAGCACCCAGGGAGAAAAGGCCTTTTCGTGTTCTGTGTTCTGCCTGAAATCGGTCAATTGGCACTTGCCAAAACAAGGTTTCCTAGCACAAACTACAAAGCCGCAACTCTCTCCTGGCAGAGTAAATCCTATGCAGTGTTGCCCTGACGAGATACTGCTGGTAGAGTGAGGCCCAGGGAAAACACATTGCCTAGAGAAATCCCAGCAAAGCCGTCTGTTTCCCCACATGAATGTATGTCAGTTTGAGGTCTTTGCCAAGAACGGAGCTCAGAGGCAACATCAGATTGTGTGTATCTCCGTGAGAGAAAGAACACTGTGACTTCACCCATTCCTCTGACAAAAGCAGTTAGAAGGAGAAAACCGTCCTTTGGTTTCGCTTTCCCGCAATGAGCTCGGCAAACTGCCCTTCGCGAAGGGCAGTTTTCCCCCGGAGAACTGCCTTGCGCTAGCCGTGTTCTGGCAGTGGAACGAGTAGGCAGTGTTAGCGTTAAGCTATTGTGAAGGCTCGCTTTGGCCCAGGGAAAACAAAGCGCCTGGGGAAATCTTAACAGACCCCGGGGGCTTTTCACGGTTCCAAGTGTGGAACTGCAGACTCTTTTCCAGAGAAGAGAGCGCACAGGCAACAGCAGCCTGCACGTTTCTCAGTGAAAGGGAGAACTCCCTGACTTCATCCAGTCCTCTGAGCAAAGCAGGCAGAAGGAGAGAAACTTTCTTTCCTTCCTCTTTCCTGCAATGAATTCCTGATTTGCTCTTGCAAACGCTAGGCTTCTTCTGAAAAACTACCTCGCGGTGCACGTATCCTTCCAGAGGAGCAACGACATAGTTTTAGCTTGAAGAGATTGGGAAAGCACCCAGGGAGAAAAGGCCTTTTCGTGTTCTGTGTTCTGCCTGAAATCGGTCAATTGGCACTTGCCAAAACAAGGTTTCCTAGCACAAACTACAAAGCCGCAACTCTCTCCTGGCAGAGTAAATCCTATGCAGTGTTGCCCTGACGAGATACTGCTGGTAGAGTGAGGCCCAGGGAAAACACATTGCCTAGAGAAATCCCAGCAAAGCCGTCTGTTTCCCCACATGAATGTATGTCAGTTTGAGGTCTTTGCCAAGAACGGAGCTCAGAGGCAACATCAGATTGTGTGTATCTCCGTGAGAGAAAGAACACTGTGACTTCACCCATTCCTCTGACAAAAGCAGTTAGAAGGAGAAAACCGTCCTTTGGTTTCGCTTTCCCGCAATGAGCTCGGCAAACTGCCCTTCGCGAAGGGCAGTTTTCCCCCGGAGAACTGCCTTGCGCTAGCCGTGTTCTGGCAGTGGAACGAGTAGGCAGTGTTAGCGTTAAGCTATTGTGAAGGCTCGCTTTGGCCCAGGGAAAACAAAGCGCCTGGGGAAATCTTAACAGACCCCGGGGGCTTTTCACGGTTCCAAGTGTGGAACTGCAGACTCTTTTCCAGAGAAGAGAGCGCACAGGCAACAGCAGCCTGCACGTTTCTCAGTGAAAGGGAGAACTCCCTGACTTCATCCAGTCCTCTGAGCAAAGCAGGCAGAAGGAGAGAAACTTTCTTTCCGTCCTCTTTCCTGCAATGAATTCCTGATTTGCTCTTGCAAACGCTAGGCTTCTTCTGAAAAACTACCTCGCGGTGCACGTATCCTTCCAGAGGAGCAACGACATAGTTTTAGCTTGAAGAGATTGGGAAAGCACCCAGGGACAAAAGGCCTTTTCGTGTTCTGTGTTCTGCCTGAAATCGGTCAATTGGCACTTGCCAAAACAAGGTTTCCTAGCACAAACTACAAAGCCGCAACTCTCTCCTGGCAGAGTAAATCCTATGCAGTGTTGCCCTGACGAGATACTGCTGGTAGAGTGAGGCCCAGGGAAAACACATTGCCTAGAGAAATCCCAGCAAAGCCGTCTGTTTCCCCACATGGATGTATGTCAGTTTGAGGTCTTTGCCAAGAACGGAGCTCAGAGGCAACATCAGATTGTGTGTATCTCCGTGAGAGAAAGAACACTGTGACTTCACCCATTCCTCTGACAAAAGCAGTTAGAAGGAGAAAACCGTCCTTTGGTTTCGCTTTCCCGCAATGAGCTCGGCAAACTGCCCTTCGCGAAGGGCAGTTTTCCCCCGGAGAACTGCCTTGCGCTAGCCGTGTTCTGGCAGTGGAACGAGTAGGCAGTGTTAGCGTTAAGCTATTGTGAAGGCTCGCTTTGGCCCAGGGAAAACAAAGCGCCTGGGGAAATCTTAACAGACCCCGGGGGCTTTTCACGGTTCCAAGTGTGGAACTGCAGACTCTTTTCCAGAGAAGAGAGCGCACAGGCAACAGCAGCCTGCACGTTTCTCAGTGAAAGGGAGAACTCCCTGACTTCATCCAGTCCTCTGAGCAAAGCAGGCAGAAGGAGAGAAACTTTCTTTCCGTCCTCTTTCCTGCAATGAATTCCTGATTTGCTCTTGCAAACGCTAGGCTTCTTCTGAAAAACTACCTCGCGGTGCACGTATCCTTCCAGAGGAGCAACGACATAGTTTTAGCTTGAAGAGATTGGGAAAGCACCCAGGGACAAAAGGCCTTTTCGTGTTCTGTGTTCTGCCTGAAATCGGTCAATTGGCACTTGCCAAAACAAGGTTTCCTAGCACAAACTACAAAGCCGCAACTCTCTCCTGGCAGAGTAAATCCTATGCAGTGTTGCCCTGACGAGATACTGCTGGTAGAGTGAGGCCCAGGGAAAACACATTGCCTAGAGAAATCCCAGCAAAGCCGTCTGTTTCCCCACATGGATGTATGTCAGTTTGAGGTCTTTGCCAAGAACGGAGCTCAGAGGCAACATCAGATTGTGTGTATCTCCGTGAGAGAAAGAACACTGTGACTTCACCCATTCCTCTGACAAAAGCAGTTAGAAGGAGAAAACCGTCCTTTGGTTTCGCTTTCCCGCAATGAGCTCGGCAAACTGCCCTTCGCGAAGGGCAGTTTTCCCCCGGAGAACTGCCTTGCGCTAGCCGTGTTCTGGCAGTGGAACGAGTAGGCAGTGTTAGCGTTAAGCTATTGTGAAGGCTCGCTTTGGCCCAGGGAAAACAAAGCGCCTGGGGAAATCTTAACAGACCCCGGGGGCTTTTCACGGTTCCAAGTGTGGAACTGCAGACTCTTTTCCAGAGAAGAGAGCGCACAGGCAACAGCAGCCTGCACGTTTCTCAGTGAAAGGGAGAACTCCCTGACTTCATCCAGTCCTCTGAGCAAAGCAGGCAGAAGGAGAGAAACTTTCTTTCCTTCCTCTTTCCTGCAATGAATTCCTGATTTGCTCTTGCAAACGCTAGGCTTCTTCTGAAAAACTACCTCGCGGTGCACGTATCCTTCCAGAGGAGCAACGACATAGTTTTAGCTTGAAGAGATTGGGAAAGCACCCAGGGACAAAAGGCCTTTTCGTGTTCTGTGTTCTGCCTGAAATCGGTCAATTGGCACTTGCCAAAACAAGGTTTCCTAGCACAAACTACAAAGCCGCAACTCTCTCCTGGCAGAGTAAATCCTATGCAGTGTTGCCCTGACGAGATACTGCTGGTAGAGTGAGGCCCAGGGAAAACACATTGCCTAGAGAAATCCCAGCAAAGCCGTCTGTTTCCCCACATGAATGTATGTCAGTTTGAGGTCTTTGCCAAGAACGGAGCTCAGAGGCAACATCAGATTGTGTGTATCTCCGTGAGAGAAAGAACACTGTGACTTCACCCATTCCTCTGACAAAAGCAGTTAGAAGGAGAAAACCGTCCTTTGGTTTCGCTTTCCCGCAATGAGCTCGGCAAACTGCCCTTCGCGAAGGGCAGTTTTCCCCCGGAGAACTGCCTTGCGCTAGCCGTGTTCTGGCAGTGGAACGAGTAGGCAGTGTTAGCGTTAAGCTATTGTGAAGGCTCGCTTTGGCCCAGGGAAAACAAAGCGCCTGGGGAAATCTTAACAGACCCCGGGGGCTTTTCACGGTTCCAAGTGTGGAACTGCAGACTCTTTTCCAGAGAAGAGAGCGCACAGGCAACAGCAGCCTGCACGTTTCTCAGTGAAAGGGAGAACTCCCTGACTTCATCCAGTCCTCTGAGCAAAGCAGGCAGAAGGAGAGAAACTTTCTTTCCTTCCTCTTTCCTGCAATGAATTCCTGATTTGCTCTTGCAAACGCTAGGCTTCTTCTGAAAAACTACCTCGCGGTGCACGTATCCTTCCAGAGGAGCAACGACATAGTTTTAGCTTGAAGAGATTGGGAAAGCACCCAGGGAGAAAAGGCCTTTTCGTGTTCTGTGTTCTGCCTGAAATCGGTCAATTGGCACTTGCCAAAACAAGGTTTCCTAGCACAAACTACAAAGCCGCAACTCTCTCCTGGCAGAGTAAATCCTATGCAGTGTTGCCCTGACGAGATACTGCTGGTAGAGTGAGGCCCAGGGAAAACACATTGCCTAGAGAAATCCCAGCAAAGCCGTCTGTTTCCCCACATGAATGTATGTCAGTTTGAGGTCTTTGCCAAGAACGGAGCTCAGAGGCAACATCAGATTGTGTGTATCTCCGTGAGAGAAAGAACACTGTGACTTCACCCATTCCTCTGACAAAAGCAGTTAGAAGGAGAAAACCGTCCTTTGGTTTCGCTTTCCCGCAATGAGCTCGGCAAACTGCCCTTCGCGAAGGGCAGTTTTCCCCCGGAGAACTGCCTTGCGCTAGCCGTGTTCTGGCAGTGGAACGAGTAGGCAGTGTTAGCGTTAAGCTATTGTGAAGGCTCGCTTTGGCCCAGGGAAAACAAAGCGCCTGGGGAAATCTTAACAGACCCCGGGGGCTTTTCACGGTTCCAAGTGTGGAACTGCAGACTCTTTTCCAGAGAAGAGAGCGCACAGGCAACAGCAGCCTGCACGTTTCTCAGTGAAAGGGAGAACTCCCTGACTTCATCCAGTCCTCTGAGCAAAGCAGGCAGAAGGAGAGAAACTTTCTTTCCTTCCTCTTTCCTGCAATGAATTCCTGATTTGCTCTTGCAAACGCTAGGCTTCTTCTGAAAAACTACCTCGCGGTGCACGTATCCTTCCAGAGGAGCAACGACATAGTTTTAGCTTGAAGAGATTGGGAAAGCACCCAGGGAGAAAAGGCCTTTTCGTGTTCTGTGTTCTGCCTGAAATCGGTCAATTGGCACTTGCCAAAACAAGGTTTCCTAGCACAAACTACAAAGCCGCAACTCTCTCCTGGCAGAGTAAATCCTATGCAGTGTTGCCCTGACGAGATACTGCTGGTAGAGTGAGGCCCAGGGAAAACACATTGCCTAGAGAAATCCCAGCAAAGCCGTCTGTTTCCCCACATGAATGTATGTCAGTTTGAGGTCTTTGCCAAGAACGGAGCTCAGAGGCAACATCAGATTGTGTGTATCTCCGTGAGAGAAAGAACACTGTGACTTCACCCATTCCTCTGACAAAAGCAGTTAGAAGGAGAAAACCGTCCTTTGGTTTCGCTTTCCCGCAATGAGCTCGGCAAACTGCCCTTCGCGAAGGGCAGTTTTCCCCCGGAGAACTGCCTTGCGCTAGCCGTGTTCTGGCAGTGGAACGAGTAGGCAGTGTTAGCGTTAAGCTATTGTGAAGGCTCGCTTTGGCCCAGGGAAAACAAAGCGCCTGGGGAAATCTTAACAGACCCCGGGGGCTTTTCACGGTTCCAAGTGTGGAACTGCAGACTCTTTTCCAGAGAAGAGAGCGCACAGGCAACAGCAGCCTGCACGTTTCTCAGTGAAAGGGAGAACTCCCTGACTTCATCCAGTCCTCTGAGCAAAGCAGGCAGAAGGAGAGAAACTTTCTTTCCGTCCTCTTTCCTGCAATGAATTCCTGATTTGCTCTTGCAAACGCTAGGCTTCTTCTGAAAAACTACCTCGCGGTGCACGTATCCTTCCAGAGGAGCAACGACATAGTTTTAGCTTGAAGAGATTGGGAAAGCACCCAGGGACAAAAGGCCTTTTCGTGTTCTGTGTTCTGCCTGAAATCGGTCAATTGGCACTTGCCAAAACAAGGTTTCCTAGCACAAACTACAAAGCCGCAACTCTCTCCTGGCAGAGTAAATCCTATGCAGTGTTGCCCTGACGAGATACTGCTGGTAGAGTGAGGCCCAGGGAAAACACATTGCCTAGAGAAATCCCAGCAAAGCCGTCTGTTTCCCCACATGGATGTATGTCAGTTTGAGGTCTTTGCCAAGAACGGAGCTCAGAGGCAACATCAGATTGTGTGTATCTCCGTGAGAGAAAGAACACTGTGACTTCACCCATTCCTCTGACAAAAGCAGTTAGAAGGAGAAAACCGTCCTTTGGTTTCGCTTTCCCGCAATGAGCTCGGCAAACTGCCCTTCGCGAAGGGCAGTTTTCCCCCGGAGAACTGCCTTGCGCTAGCCGTGTTCTGGCAGTGGAACGAGTAGGCAGTGTTAGCGTTAAGCTATTGTGAAGGCTCGCTTTGGCCCAGGGAAAACAAAGCGCCTGGGGAAATCTTAACAGACCCCGGGGGCTTTTCACGGTTCCAAGTGTGGAACTGCAGACTCTTTTCCAGAGAAGAGAGCGCACAGGCAACAGCAGCCTGCACGTTTCTCAGTGAAAGGGAGAACTCCCTGACTTCATCCAGTCCTCTGAGCAAAGCAGGCAGAAGGAGAGAAACTTTCTTTCCTTCCTCTTTCCTGCAATGAATTCCTGATTTGCTCTTGCAAACGCTAGGCTTCTTCTGAAAAACTACCTCGCGGTGCACGTATCCTTCCAGAGGAGCAACGACATAGTTTTAGCTTGAAGAGATTGGGAAAGCACCCAGGGACAAAAGGCCTTTTCGTGTTCTGTGTTCTGCCTGAAATCGGTCAATTGGCACTTGCCAAAACAAGGTTTCCTAGCACAAACTACAAAGCCGCAACTCTCTCCTGGCAGAGTAAATCCTATGCAGTGTTGCCCTGACGAGATACTGCTGGTAGAGTGAGGCCCAGGGAAAACACATTGCCTAGAGAAATCCCAGCAAAGCCGTCTGTTTCCCCACATGAATGTATGTCAGTTTGAGGTCTTTGCCAAGAACGGAGCTCAGAGGCAACATCAGATTGTGTGTATCTCCGTGAGAGAAAGAACACTGTGACTTCACCCATTCCTCTGACAAAAGCAGTTAGAAGGAGAAAACCGTCCTTTGGTTTCGCTTTCCCGCAATGAGCTCGGCAAACTGCCCTTCGCGAAGGGCAGTTTTCCCCCGGAGAACTGCCTTGCGCTAGCCGTGTTCTGGCAGTGGAACGAGTAGGCAGTGTTAGCGTTAAGCTATTGTGAAGGCTCGCTTTGGCCCAGGGAAAACAAAGCGCCTGGGGAAATCTTAACAGACCCCGGGGGCTTTTCACGGTTCCAAGTGTGGAACTGCAGACTCTTTTCCAGAGAAGAGAGCGCACAGGCAACAGCAGCCTGCACGTTTCTCAGTGAAAGGGAGAACTCCCTGACTTCATCCAGTCCTCTGAGCAAAGCAGGCAGAAGGAGAGAAACTTTCTTTCCTTCCTCTTTCCTGCAATGAATTCCTGATTTGCTCTTGCAAACGCTAGGCTTCTTCTGAAAAACTACCTCGCGGTGCACGTATCCTTCCAGAGGAGCAACGACATAGTTTTAGCTTGAAGAGATTGGGAAAGCACCCAGGGAGAAAAGGCCTTTTCGTGTTCTGTGTTCTGCCTGAAATCGGTCAATTGGCACTTGCCAAAACAAGGTTTCCTAGCACAAACTACAAAGCCGCAACTCTCTCCTGGCAGAGTAAATCCTATGCAGTGTTGCCCTGACGAGATACTGCTGGTAGAGTGAGGCCCAGGGAAAACACATTGCCTAGAGAAATCCCAGCAAAGCCGTCTGTTTCCCCACATGAATGTATGTCAGTTTGAGGTCTTTGCCAAGAACGGAGCTCAGAGGCAACATCAGATTGTGTGTATCTCCGTGAGAGAAAGAACACTGTGACTTCACCCATTCCTCTGACAAAAGCAGTTAGAAGGAGAAAACCGTCCTTTGGTTTCGCTTTCCCGCAATGAGCTCGGCAAACTGCCCTTCGCGAAGGGCAGTTTTCCCCCGGAGAACTGCCTTGCGCTAGCCGTGTTCTGGCAGTGGAACGAGTAGGCAGTGTTAGCGTTAAGCTATTGTGAAGGCTCGCTTTGGCCCAGGGAAAACAAAGCGCCTGGGGAAATCTTAACAGACCCCGGGGGCTTTTCACGGTTCCAAGTGTGGAACTGCAGACTCTTTTCCAAAGAAGAGAGCGCACAGGCAACAGCAGCCTGCACGTTTCTCAGTGAAAGGGAGAACTCCCTGACTTCATCCAGTCCTCTGAGCAAAGCAGGCAGAAGGAGAGAAACTTTCTTTCCTTCCTCTTTCCTGCAATGAATTCCTGATTTGCTCTTGCAAACGCTAGGCTTCTTCTGAAAAACTACCTCGCGGTGCACGTATCCTTCCAGAGGAGCAACGACATAGTTTTAGCTTGAAGAGATTGGGAAAGCACCCAGGGACAAAAGGCCTTTTCGTGTTCTGTGTTCTGCCTGAAATCGGTCAATTGGCACTTCCCAAAGCAAGGTTTCCTAGCACAAACTACAAAGCCGCAACTCTCTCCTGGCAGAGTAAATCCTATGCAGTGTTGCCCTGACGAGATACTGCTGGTAGAGTGAGGCCCAGGGAAAACACATTGCCTAGAGAAATCCCAGCAAAGCCGTCTGTTTCCCCACATGAATGTATGTCAGTTTGAGGTCTTTGCCAAGAACGGAGCTCAGAGGCAACATCAGATTGTGTGTATCTCCGTGAGAGAAAGAACACTGTGACTTCACCCATTCCTCTGACAAAAGCAGTTAGAAGGAGAAAACCGTCCTTTGGTTTCGCTTTCCCGCAATGAGCTCGGCAAACTGCCCTTCGCGAAGGGCAGTTTTCCCCCGGAGAACTGCCTTGCGCTAGCCGTGTTCTGGCAGTGGAACGAGTAGGCAGTGTTAGCGTTAAGCTATTGTGAAGGCTCGCTTTGGCCCAGGGAAAACAAAGCGCCTGGGGAAATCTTAACAGACCCCGGGGGCTTTTCACGGTTCCAAGTGTGGAACTGCAGACTCTTTTCCAGAGAAGAGAGCGCACAGGCAACAGCAGCCTGCACGTTTCTCAGTGAAAGGGAGAACTCCCTGACTTCATCCAGTCCTCTGAGCAAAGCAGGCAGAAGGAGAGAAACTTTCTTTCCTTCCTCTTTCCTGCAATGAATTCCTGATTTGCTCTTGCAAACGCTAGGCTTCTTCTGAAAAACTACCTCGCGGTGCACGTATCCTTCCAGAGGAGCAACGACATAGTTTTAGCTTGAAGAGATTGGGAAAGCACCCAGGGACAAAAGGCCTTTTCGTGTTCTGTGTTCTGCCTGAAATCGGTCAATTGGCACTTGCCAAAACAAGGTTTCCTAGCACAAACTACAAAGCCGCAACTCTCTCCTGGCAGAGTAAATCCTATGCAGTGTTGCCCTGACGAGATACTGCTGGTAGAGTGAGGCCCAGGGAAAACACATTGCCTAGAGAAATCCCAGCAAAGCCGTCTGTTTCCCCACATGAATGTATGTCAGTTTGAGGTCTTTGCCAAGAACGGAGCTCAGAGGCAACATCAGATTGTGTGTATCTCCGTGAGAGAAAGAACACTGTGACTTCACCCATTCCTCTGACAAAAGCAGTTAGAAGGAGAAAACCGTCCTTTGGTTTCGCTTTCCCGCAATGAGCTCGGCAAACTGCCCTTCGCGAAGGGCAGTTTTCCCCCGGAGAACTGCCTTGCGCTAGCCGTGTTCTGGCAGTGGAACGAGTAGGCAGTGTTAGCGTTAAGCTATTGTGAAGGCTCGCTTTGGCCCAGGGAAAACAAAGCGCCTGGGGAAATCTTAACAGACCCCGGGGGCTTTTCACGGTTCCAAGTGTGGAACTGCAGACTCTTTTCCAGAGAAGAGAGCGCACAGGCAACAGCAGCCTGCACGTTTCTCAGTGAAAGGGAGAACTCCCTGACTTCATCCAGTCCTCTGAGCAAAGCAGGCAGAAGGAGAGAAACTTTCTTTCCTTCCTCTTTCCTGCAATGAATTCCTGATTTGCTCTTGCAAACGCTAGGCTTCTTCTGAAAAACTACCTCGCGGTGCACGTATCCTTCCAGAGGAGCAACGACATAGTTTTAGCTTGAAGAGATTGGGAAAGCACCCAGGGACAAAAGGCCTTTTCGTGTTCTGTGTTCTGCCTGAAATCGGTCAATTGGCACTTGCCAAAACAAGGTTTCCTAGCACAAACTACAAAGCCGCAACTCTCTCCTGGCAGAGTAAATCCTATGCAGTGTTGCCCTGACGAGATACTGCTGGTAGAGTGAGGCCCAGGGAAAACACATTGCCTAGAGAAATCCCAGCAAAGCCGTCTGTTTCCCCACATGAATGTATGTCAGTTTGAGGTCTTTGCCAAGAACGGAGCTCAGAGGCAACATCAGATTGTGTGTATCTCCGTGAGAGAAAGAACACTGTGACTTCACCCATTCCTCTGACAAAAGCAGTTAGAAGGAGAAAACCGTCCTTTGGTTTCGCTTTCCCGCAATGAGCTCGGCAAACTGCCCTTCGCGAAGGGCAGTTTTCCCCCGGAGAACTGCCTTGCGCTAGCCGTGTTCTGGCAGTGGAACGAGTAGGCAGTGTTAGCGTTAAGCTATTGTGAAGGCTCGCTTTGGCCCAGGGAAAACAAAGCGCCTGGGGAAATCTTAACAGACCCCGGGGGCTTTTCACGGTTCCAAGTGTGGAACTGCACACTCTTTTCCAAAGAAGAGAGCGCACAGGCAACAGCAGCCTGCACGTTTCTCAGTGAAAGGGAGAACTCCCTGACTTCATCCAGTCCTCTGAGCAAAGCAGGCAGAAGGAGAGAAACTTTCTTTCCTTCCTCTTTCCTGCAATGAATTCCTGATTTGCTCTTGCAAACGCTAGGCTTCTTCTGAAAAACTACCTCGCGGTGCACGTATCCTTCCAGAGGAGCAACGACATAGTTTTAGCTTGAAGAGATTGGGAAAGCACCCAGGGACAAAAGGCCTTTTCGTGTTCTGTGTTCTGCCTGAAATCGGTCAATTGGCACTTCCCAAAGCAAGGTTTCCTAGCACAAACTACAAAGCCGCAACTCTCTCCTGGCAGAGTAAATCCTATGCAGTGTTGCCCTGACGAGATACTGCTGGTAGAGTGAGGCCCAGGGAAAACACATTGCCTAGAGAAATCCCAGCAAAGCCGTCTGTTTCCCCACATGAATGTATGTCAGTTTGAGGTCTTTGCCAAGAACGGAGCTCAGAGGCAACATCAGATTGTGTGTATCTCCGTGAGAGAAAGAACACTGTGACTTCACCCATTCCTCTGACAAAAGCAGTTAGAAGGAGAAAACCGTCCTTTGGTTTCGCTTTCCCGCAATGAGCTCGGCAAACTGCCCTTCGCGAAGGGCAGTTTTCCCCCGGAGAACTGCCTTGCGCTAGCCGTGTTCTGGCAGTGGAACGAGTAGGCAGTGTTAGCGTTAAGCTATTGTGAAGGCTCGCTTTGGCCCAGGGGAAACAAAGCGCCTGGGGAAATCTTAACAGACCCCGGGGGCTTTTCACGGTTCCAAGTGTGGAACTGCAGACTCTTTTCCAGAGAAGAGAGCGCACAGGCAACAGCAGCCTGCACGTTTCTCAGTGAAAGGGAGAACTCCCTGACTTCATCCAGTCCTCTGAGCAAAGCAGGCAGAAGGAGAGAAACTTTCTTTCCGTCCTCTTTCCTGCAATGAATTCCTGATTTGCTCTTGCAAACGCTAGGCTTCTTCTGAAAAACTACCTCGCGGTGCACGTATCCTTCCAGAGGAGCAACGACATAGTTTTAGCTTGAAGAGATTGGGAAAGCACCCAGGGACAAAAGGCCTTTTCGTGTTCTGTGTTCTGCCTGAAATCGGTCAATTGGCACTTGCCAAAACAAGGTTTCCTAGCACAAACTACAAAGCCGCAACTCTCTCCTGGCAGAGTAAATCCTATGCAGTGTTGCCCTGACGAGATACTGCTGGTAGAGTGAGGCCCAGGGAAAACACATTGCCTAGAGAAATCCCAGCAAAGCCGTCTGTTTCCCCACATGAATGTATGTCAGTTTGAGGTCTTTGCCAAGAACGGAGCTCAGAGGCAACATCAGATTGTGTGTATCTCCGTGAGAGAAAGAACACTGTGACTTCACCCATTCCTCTGACAAAAGCAGTTAGAAGGAGAAAACCGTCCTTTGGTTTCGCTTTCCCGCAATGAGCTCGGCAAACTGCCCTTCGCGAAGGGCAGTTTTCCCCCGGAGAACTGCCTTGCGCTAGCCGTGTTCTGGCAGTGGAACGAGTAGGCAGTGTTAGCGTTAAGCTATTGTGAAGGCTCGCTTTGGCCCAGGGAAAACAAAGCGCCTGGGGAAATCTTAACAGACCCCGGGGGCTTTTCACGGTTCCAAGTGTGGAACTGCAGACTCTTTTCCAGAGAAGAGAGCGCACAGGCAACAGCAGCCTGCACGTTTCTCAGTGAAAGGGAGAACTCCCTGACTTCATCCAGTCCTCTGAGCAAAGCAGGCAGAAGGAGAGAAACTTTCTTTCCTTCCTCTTTCCTGCAATGAATTCCTGATTTGCTCTTGCAAACGCTAGGCTTCTTCTGAAAAACTACCTCGCGGTGCACGTATCCTTCCAGAGGAGCAACGACATAGTTTTAGCTTGAAGAGATTGGGAAAGCACCCAGGGACAAAAGGCCTTTTCGTGTTCTGTGTTCTGCCTGAAATCGGTCAATTGGCACTTCCCAAAGCAAGGTTTCCTAGCACAAACTACAAAGCCGCAACTCTCTCCTGGCAGAGTAAATCCTATGCAGTGTTGCCCTGACGAGATACTGCTGGTAGAGTGAGGCCCAGGGAAAACACATTGCCTAGAGAAATCCCAGCAAAGCCGTCTGTTTCCCCACATGAATGTATGTCAGTTTGAGGTCTTTGCCAAGAACGGAGCTCAGAGGCAACATCAGATTGTGTGTATCTCCGTGAGAGAAAGAACACTGTGACTTCACCCATTCCTCTGACAAAAGCAGTTAGAAGGAGAAAACCGTCCTTTGGTTTCGCTTTCCCGCAATGAGCTCGGCAAACTGCCCTTCGCGAAGGGCAGTTTTCCCCCGGAGAACTGCCTTGCGCTAGCCGTGTTCTGGCAGTGGAACGAGTAGGCAGTGTTAGCGTTAAGCTATTGTGAAGGCTCGCTTTGGCCCAGGGGAAACAAAGCGCCTGGGGAAATCTTAACAGACCCCGGGGGCTTTTCACGGTTCCAAGTGTGGAACTGCAGACTCTTTTCCAGAGAAGAGAGCGCACAGGCAACAGCAGCCTGCACGTTTCTCAGTGAAAGGGAGAACTCCCTGACTTCATCCAGTCCTCTGAGCAAAGCAGGCAGAAGGAGAGAAACTTTCTTTCCGTCCTCTTTCCTGCAATGAATTCCTGATTTGCTCTTGCAAACGCTAGGCTTCTTCTGAAAAACTACCTCGCGGTGCACGTATCCTTCCAGAGGAGCAACGACATAGTTTTAGCTTGAAGAGATTGGGAAAGCACCCAGGGAGAAAAGGCCTTTTCGTGTTCTGTGTTCTGCCTGAAATCGGTCAATTGGCACTTGCCAAAACAAGGTTTCCTAGCACAAACTACAAAGCCGCAACTCTCTCCTGGCAGAGTAAATCCTATGCAGTGTTGCCCTGACGAGATACTGCTGGTAGAGTGAGGCCCAGGGAAAACACATTGCCTAGAGAAATCCCAGCAAAGCCGTCTGTTTCCCCACATGAATGTATGTCAGTTTGAGGTCTTTGCCAAGAACGGAGCTCAGAGGCAACATCAGATTGTGTGTATCTCCGTGAGAGAAAGAACACTGTGACTTCACCCATTCCTCTGACAAAAGCAGTTAGAAGGAGAAAACCGTCCTTTGGTTTCGCTTTCCCGCAATGAGCTCGGCAAACTGCCCTTCGCGAAGGGCAGTTTTCCCCCGGAGAACTGCCTTGCGCTAGCCGTGTTCTGGCAGTGGAACGAGTAGGCAGTGTTAGCGTTAAGCTATTGTGAAGGCTCGCTTTGGCCCAGGGAAAACAAAGCGCCTGGGGAAATCTTAACAGACCCCGGGGGCTTTTCACGGTTCCAAGTGTGGAACTGCAGACTCTTTTCCAGAGAAGAGAGCGCACAGGCAACAGCAGCCTGCACGTTTCTCAGTGAAAGGGAGAACTCCCTGACTTCATCCAGTCCTCTGAGCAAAGCAGGCAGAAGGAGAGAAACTTTCTTTCCTTCCTCTTTCCTGCAATGAATTCCTGATTTGCTCTTGCAAACGCTAGGCTTCTTCTGAAAAACTACCTCGCGGTGCACGTATCCTTCCAGAGGAGCAACGACATAGTTTTAGCTTGAAGAGATTGGGAAAGCACCCAGGGACAAAAGGCCTTTTCGTGTTCTGTGTTCTGCCTGAAATCGGTCAATTGGCACTTGCCAAAACAAGGTTTCCTAGCACAAACTACAAAGCCGCAACTCTCTCCTGGCAGAGTAAATCCTATGCAGTGTTGCCCTGACGAGATACTGCTGGTAGAGTGAGGCCCAGGGAAAACACATTGCCTAGAGAAATCCCAGCAAAGCCGTCTGTTTCCCCACATGAATGTATGTCAGTTTGAGGTCTTTGCCAAGAACGGAGCTCAGAGGCAACATCAGATTGTGTGTATCTCCGTGAGAGAAAGAACACTGTGACTTCACCCATTCCTCTGACAAAAGCAGTTAGAAGGAGAAAACCGTCCTTTGGTTTCGCTTTCCCGCAATGAGCTCGGCAAACTGCCCTTCGCGAAGGGCAGTTTTCCCCCGGAGAACTGCCTTGCGCTAGCCGTGTTCTGGCAGTGGAACGAGTAGGCAGTGTTAGCGTTAAGCTATTGTGAAGGCTCGCTTTGGCCCAGGGGAAACAAAGCGCCTGGGGAAATCTTAACAGACCCCGGGGGCTTTTCACGGTTCCAAGTGTGGAACTGCAGACTCTTTTCCAGAGAAGAGAGCGCACAGGCAACAGCAGCCTGCACGTTTCTCAGTGAAAGGGAGAACTCCCTGACTTCATCCAGTCCTCTGAGCAAAGCAGGCAGAAGGAGAGAAACTTTCTTTCCGTCCTCTTTCCTGCAATGAATTCCTGATTTGCTCTTGCAAACGCTAGGCTTCTTCTGAAAAACTACCTCGCGGTGCACGTATCCTTCCAGAGGAGCAACGACATAGTTTTAGCTTGAAGAGATTGGGAAAGCACCCAGGGACAAAAGGCCTTTTCGTGTTCTGTGTTCTGCCTGAAATCGGTCAATTGGCACTTGCCAAAACAAGGTTTCCTAGCACAAACTACAAAGCCGCAACTCTCTCCTGGCAGAGTAAATCCTATGCAGTGTTGCCCTGACGAGATACTGCTGGTAGAGTGAGGCCCAGGGAAAACACATTGCCTAGAGAAATCCCAGCAAAGCCGTCTGTTTCCCCACATGAATGTATGTCAGTTTGAGGTCTTTGCCAAGAACGGAGCTCAGAGGCAACATCAGATTGTGTGTATCTCCGTGAGAGAAAGAACACTGTGACTTCACCCATTCCTCTGACAAAAGCAGTTAGAAGGAGAAAACCGTCCTTTGGTTTCGCTTTCCCGCAATGAGCTCGGCAAACTGCCCTTCGCGAAGGGCAGTTTTCCCCCGGAGAACTGCCTTGCGCTAGCCGTGTTCTGGCAGTGGAACGAGTAGGCAGTGTTAGCGTTAAGCTATTGTGAAGGCTCGCTTTGGCCCAGGGAAAACAAAGCGCCTGGGGAAATCTTAACAGACCCCGGGGGCTTTTCACGGTTCCAAGTGTGGAACTGCAGACTCTTTTCCAGAGAAGAGAGTGCACAGGCAACAGCAGCCTGCACGTTTCTCAGTGAAAGGGAGAACTCCCTGACTTCATCCAGTCCTCTGAGCAAAGCAGGCAGAAGGAGAGAAACTTTCTTTCCTTCCTCTTTCCTGCAATGAATTCCTGATTTGCTCTTGCAAACGCTAGGCTTCTTCTGAAAAACTACCTCGCGGTGCACGTATCCTTCCAGAGGAGCAACGACATAGTTTTAGCTTGAAGAGATTGGGAAAGCACCCAGGGACAAAAGGCCTTTTCGTGTTCTGTGTTCTGCCTGAAATCGGTCAATTGGCACTTCCCAAAGCAAGGTTTCCTAGCACAAACTACAAAGCCGCAACTCTCTCCTGGCAGAGTAAATCCTATGCAGTGTTGCCCTGACGAGATACTGCTGGTAGAGTGAGGCCCAGGGAAAACACATTGCCTAGAGAAATCCCAGCAAAGCCGTCTGTTTCCCCACATGAATGTATGTCAGTTTGAGGTCTTTGCCAAGAACGGAGCTCAGAGGCAACATCAGATTGTGTGTATCTCCGTGAGAGAAAGAACACTGTGACTTCACCCATTCCTCTGACAAAAGCAGTTAGAAGGAGAAAACCGTCCTTTGGTTTCGCTTTCCCGCAATGAGCTCGGCAAACTGCCCTTCGCGAAGGGCAGTTTTCCCCCGGAGAACTGCCTTGCGCTAGCCGTGTTCTGGCAGTGGAACGAGTAGGCAGTGTTAGCGTTAAGCTATTGTGAAGGCTCGCTTTGGCCCAGGGGAAACAAAGCGCCTGGGGAAATCTTAACAGACCCCGGGGGCTTTTCACGGTTCCAAGTGTGGAACTGCAGACTCTTTTCCAGAGAAGAGAGCGCACAGGCAACAGCAGCCTGCACGTTTCTCAGTGAAAGGGAGAACTCCCTGACTTCATCCAGTCCTCTGAGCAAAGCAGGCAGAAGGAGAGAAACTTTCTTTCCGTCCTCTTTCCTGCAATGAATTCCTGATTTGCTCTTGCAAACGCTAGGCTTCTTCTGAAAAACTACCTCGCGGTGCACGTATCCTTCCAGAGGAGCAACGACATAGTTTTAGCTTGAAGAGATTGGGAAAGCACCCAGGGACAAAAGGCCTTTTCGTGTTCTGTGTTCTGCCTGAAATCGGTCAATTGGCACTTGCCAAAACAAGGTTTCCTAGCACAAACTACAAAGCCGCAACTCTCTCCTGGCAGAGTAAATCCTATGCAGTGTTGCCCTGACGAGATACTGCTGGTAGAGTGAGGCCCAGGGAAAACACATTGCCTAGAGAAATCCCAGCAAAGCCGTCTGTTTCCCCACATGAATGTATGTCAGTTTGAGGTCTTTGCCAAGAACGGAGCTCAGAGGCAACATCAGATTGTGTGTATCTCCGTGAGAGAAAGAACACTGTGACTTCACCCATTCCTCTGACAAAAGCAGTTAGAAGGAGAAAACCGTCCTTTGGTTTCGCTTTCCCGCAATGAGCTCGGCAAACTGCCCTTCGCGAAGGGCAGTTTTCCCCCGGAGAACTGCCTTGCGCTAGCCGTGTTCTGGCAGTGGAACGAGTAGGCAGTGTTAGCGTTAAGCTATTGTGAAGGCTCGCTTTGGCCCAGGGAAAACAAAGCGCCTGGGGAAATCTTAACAGACCCCGGGGGCTTTTCACGGTTCCAAGTGTGGAACTGCAGACTCTTTTCCAGAGAAGAGAGCGCACAGGCAACAGCAGCCTGCACGTTTCTCAGTGAAAGGGAGAACTCCCTGACTTCATCCAGTCCTCTGAGCAAAGCAGGCAGAAGGAGAGAAACTTTCTTTCCTTCCTCTTTCCTGCAATGAATTCCTGATTTGCTCTTGCAAACGCTAGGCTTCTTCTGAAAAACTACCTCGCGGTGCACGTATCCTTCCAGAGGAGCAACGACATAGTTTTAGCTTGAAGAGATTGGGAAAGCACCCAGGGAGAAAAGGCCTTTTCGTGTTCTGTGTTCTGCCTGAAATCGGTCAATTGGCACTTGCCAAAACAAGGTTTCCTAGCACAAACTACAAAGCCGCAACTCTCTCCTGGCAGAGTAAATCCTATGCAGTGTTGCCCTGACGAGATACTGCTGGTAGAGTGAGGCCCAGGGAAAACACATTGCCTAGAGAAATCCCAGCAAAGCCGTCTGTTTCCCCACATGAATGTATGTCAGTTTGAGGTCTTTGCCAAGAACGGAGCTCAGAGGCAACATCAGATTGTGTGTATCTCCGTGAGAGAAAGAACACTGTGACTTCACCCATTCCTCTGACAAAAGCAGTTAGAAGGAGAAAACCGTCCTTTGGTTTCGCTTTCCCGCAATGAGCTCGGCAAACTGCCCTTCGCGAAGGGCAGTTTTCCCCCGGAGAACTGCCTTGCGCTAGCCGTGTTCTGGCAGTGGAACGAGTAGGCAGTGTTAGCGTTAAGCTATTGTGAAGGCTCGCTTTGGCCCAGGGAAAACAAAGCGCCTGGGGAAATCTTAACAGACCCCGGGGGCTTTTCACGGTTCCAAGTGTGGAACTGCAGACTCTTTTCCAGAGAAGAGAGCGCACAGGCAACAGCAGCCTGCACGTTTCTCAGTGAAAGGGAGAACTCCCTGACTTCATCCAGTCCTCTGAGCAAAGCAGGCAGAAGGAGAGAAACTTTCTTTCCTTCCTCTTTCCTGCAATGAATTCCTGATTTGCTCTTGCAAACGCTAGGCTTCTTCTGAAAAACTACCTCGCGGTGCACGTATCCTTCCAGAGGAGCAACGACATAGTTTTAGCTTGAAGAGATTGGGAAAGCACCCAGGGACAAAAGGCCTTTTCGTGTTCTGTGTTCTGCCTGAAATCGGTCAATTGGCACTTCCCAAAACAAGGTTTCCTAGCACAAACTACAAAGCCGCAACTCTCTCCTGGCAGAGTAAATCCTATGCAGTGTTGCCCTGACGAGATACTGCTGGTAGAGTGAGGCCCAGGGAAAACACATTGCCTAGAGAAATCCCAGCAAAGCCGTCTGTTTCCCCACATGAATGTATGTCAGTTTGAGGTCTTTGCCAAGAACGGAGCTCAGAGGCAACATCAGATTGTGTGTATCTCCGTGAGAGAAAGAACACTGTGACTTCACCCATTCCTCTGACAAAAGCAGTTAGAAGGAGAAAACCGTCCTTTGGTTTCGCTTTCCCGCAATGAGCTCGGCAAACTGCCCTTCGCGAAGGGCAGTTTTCCCCCGGAGAACTGCCTTGCGCTAGCCGTGTTCTGGCAGTGGAACGAGTAGGCAGTGTTAGCGTTAAGCTATTGTGAAGGCTCGCTTTGGCCCAGGGAAAACAAAGCGCCTGGGGAAATCTTAACAGACCCCGGGGGCTTTTCACGGTTCCAAGTGTGGAACTGCAGACTCTTTTCCAGAGAAGAGAGCACACAGGCAACAGCAGCCTGCACGTTTCTCAGTGAAAGGGAGAACTCCCTGACTTCATCCAGTCCTCTGAGCAAAGCAGGCAGAAGGAGAGAAACTTTCTTTCCGTCCTCTTTCCTGCAATGAATTCCTGATTTGCTCTTGCAAACGCTAGGCTTCTTCTGAAAAACTACCTCGCGGTGCACGTATCCTTCCAGAGGAGCAACGACATAGTTTTAGCTTGAAGAGATTGGGAAAGCACCCAGGGACAAAAGGCCTTTTCGTGTTCTGTGTTCTGCCTGAAATCGGTCAATTGGCACTTGCCAAAACAAGGTTTCCTAGCACAAACTACAAAGCCGCAACTCTCTCCTGGCAGAGTAAATCCTATGCAGTGTTGCCCTGACGAGATACTGCTGGTAGAGTGAGGCCCAGGGAAAACACATTGCCTAGAGAAATCCCAGCAAAGCCGTCTGTTTCCCCACATGAATGTATGTCAGTTTGAGGTCTTTGCCAAGAACGGAGCTCAGAGGCAACATCAGATTGTGTGTATCTCCGTGAGAGAAAGAACACTGTGACTTCACCCATTCCTCTGACAAAAGCAGTTAGAAGGAGAAAACCGTCCTTTGGTTTCGCTTTCCCGCAATGAGCTCGGCAAACTGCCCTTCGCGAAGGGCAGTTTTCCCCCGGAGAACTGCCTTGCGCTAGCCGTGTTCTGGCAGTGGAACGAGTAGGCAGTGTTAGCGTTAAGCTATTGTGAAGGCTCGCTTTGGCCCAGGGAAAACAAAGCGCCTGGGGAAATCTTAACAGACCCCGGGGGCTTTTCACGGTTCCAAGTGTGGAACTGCAGACTCTTTTCCAGAGAAGAGAGCGCACAGGCAACAGCAGCCTGCACGTTTCTCAGTGAAAGGGAGAACTCCCTGACTTCATCCAGTCCTCTGAGCAAAGCAGGCAGAAGGAGAGAAACTTTCTTTCCTTCCTCTTTCCTGCAATGAATTCCTGATTTGCTCTTGCAAACGCTAGGCTTCTTCTGAAAAACTACCTCGCGGTGCACGTATCCTTCCAGAGGAGCAACGACATAGTTTTAGCTTGAAGAGATTGGGAAAGCACCCAGGGACAAAAGGCCTTTTCGTGTTCTGTGTTCTGCCTGAAATCGGTCAATTGGCACTTCCCAAAGCAAGGTTTCCTAGCACAAACTACAAAGCCGCAACTCTCTCCTGGCAGAGTAAATCCTATGCAGTGTTGCCCTGACGAGATACTGCTGGTAGAGTGAGGCCCAGGGAAAACACATTGCCTAGAGAAATCCCAGCAAAGCCGTCTGTTTCCCCACATGAATGTATGTCAGTTTGAGGTCTTTGCCAAGAACGGAGCTCAGAGGCAACATCAGATTGTGTGTATCTCCGTGAGAGAAAGAACACTGTGACTTCACCCATTCCTCTGACAAAAGCAGTTAGAAGGAGAAAACCGTCCTTTGGTTTCGCTTTCCCGCAATGAGCTCGGCAAACTGCCCTTCGCGAAGGGCAGTTTTCCCCCGGAGAACTGCCTTGCGCTAGCCGTGTTCTGGCAGTGGAACGAGTAGGCAGTGTTAGCGTTAAGCTATTGTGAAGGCTCGCTTTGGCCCAGGGGAAACAAAGCGCCTGGGGAAATCTTAACAGACCCCGGGGGCTTTTCACGGTTCCAAGTGTGGAACTGCAGACTCTTTTCCAGAGAAGAGAGCGCACAGGCAACAGCAGCCTGCACGTTTCTCAGTGAAAGGGAGAACTCCCTGACTTCATCCAGTCCTCTGAGCAAAGCAGGCAGAAGGAGAGAAACTTTCTTTCCGTCCTCTTTCCTGCAATGAATTCCTGATTTGCTCTTGCAAACGCTAGGCTTCTTCTGAAAAACTACCTCGCGGTGCACGTATCCTTCCAGAGGAGCAACGACATAGTTTTAGCTTGAAGAGATTGGGAAAGCACCCAGGGAGAAAAGGCCTTTTCGTGTTCTGTGTTCTGCCTGAAATCGGTCAATTGGCACTTGCCAAAACAAGGTTTCCTAGCACAAACTACAAAGCCGCAACTCTCTCCTGGCAGAGTAAATCCTATGCAGTGTTGCCCTGACGAGATACTGCTGGTAGAGTGAGGCCCAGGGAAAACACATTGCCTAGAGAAATCCCAGCAAAGCCGTCTGTTTCCCCACATGAATGTATGTCAGTTTGAGGTCTTTGCCAAGAACGGAGCTCAGAGGCAACATCAGATTGTGTGTATCTCCGTGAGAGAAAGAACACTGTGACTTCACCCATTCCTCTGACAAAAGCAGTTAGAAGGAGAAAACCGTCCTTTGGTTTCGCTTTCCCGCAATGAGCTCGGCAAACTGCCCTTCGCGAAGGGCAGTTTTCCCCCGGAGAACTGCCTTGCGCTAGCCGTGTTCTGGCAGTGGAACGAGTAGGCAGTGTTAGCGTTAAGCTATTGTGAAGGCTCGCTTTGGCCCAGGGAAAACAAAGCGCCTGGGGAAATCTTAACAGACCCCGGGGGCTTTTCACGGTTCCAAGTGTGGAACTGCAGACTCTTTTCCAGAGAAGAGAGCGCACAGGCAACAGCAGCCTGCACGTTTCTCAGTGAAAGGGAGAACTCCCTGACTTCATCCAGTCCTCTGAGCAAAGCAGGCAGAAGGAGAGAAACTTTCTTTCCTTCCTCTTTCCTGCAATGAATTCCTGATTTGCTCTTGCAAACGCTAGGCTTCTTCTGAAAAACTACCTCGCGGTGCACGTATCCTTCCAGAGGAGCAACGACATAGTTTTAGCTTGAAGAGATTGGGAAAGCACCCAGGGACAAAAGGCCTTTTCGTGTTCTGTGTTCTGCCTGAAATCGGTCAATTGGCACTTGCCAAAACAAGGTTTCCTAGCACAAACTACAAAGCCGCAACTCTCTCCTGGCAGAGTAAATCCTATGCAGTGTTGCCCTGACGAGATACTGCTGGTAGAGTGAGGCCCAGGGAAAACACATTGCCTAGAGAAATCCCAGCAAAGCCGTCTGTTTCCCCACATGAATGTATGTCAGTTTGAGGTCTTTGCCAAGAACGGAGCTCAGAGGCAACATCAGATTGTGTGTATCTCCGTGAGAGAAAGAACACTGTGACTTCACCCATTCCTCTGACAAAAGCAGTTAGAAGGAGAAAACCGTCCTTTGGTTTCGCTTTCCCGCAATGAGCTCGGCAAACTGCCCTTCGCGAAGGGCAGTTTTCCCCCGGAGAACTGCCTTGCGCTAGCCGTGTTCTGGCAGTGGAACGAGTAGGCAGTGTTAGCGTTAAGCTATTGTGAAGGCTCGCTTTGGCCCAGGGAAAACAAAGCGCCTGGGGAAATCTTAACAGACCCCGGGGGCTTTTCACGGTTCCAAGTGTGGAACTGCAGACTCTTTTCCAGAGAAGAGAGCGCACAGGCAACAGCAGCCTGCACGTTTCTCAGTGAAAGGGAGAACTCCCTGACTTCATCCAGTCCTCTGAGCAAAGCAGGCAGAAGGAGAGAAACTTTCTTTCCGTCCTCTTTCCTGCAATGAATTCCTGATTTGCTCTTGCAAACGCTAGGCTTCTTCTTAAAAACTACCTCGCGGTGCACGTATCCTTCCAGAGGAGCAACGACATAGTTTTAGCTTGAAGAGATTGGGAAAGCACCCAGGGACAAAAGGCCTTTTCGTGTTCTGTGTTCTGCCTGAAATCGGTCAATTGGCACTTGCCAAAACAAGGTTTCCTAGCACAAACTACAAAGCCGCAACTCTCTCCTGGCAGAGTAAATCCTATGCAGTGTTGCCCTGACGAGATACTGCTGGTAGAGTGAGGCCCAGGGAAAACACATTGCCTAGAGAAATCCCAGCAAAGCCGTCTGTTTCCCCACATGAATGTATGTCAGTTTGAGGTCTTTGCCAAGAACGGAGCTCAGAGGCAACATCAGATTGTGTGTATCTCCGTGAGAGAAAGAACACTGTGACTTCACCCATTCCTCTGACAAAAGCAGTTAGAAGGAGAAAACCGTCCTTTGGTTTCGCTTTCCCGCAATGAGCTCGGCAAACTGCCCTTCGCGAAGGGCAGTTTTCCCCCGGAGAACTGCCTTGCGCTAGCCGTGTTCTGGCAGTGGAACGAGTAGGCAGTGTTAGCGTTAAGCTATTGTGAAGGCTCGCTTTGGCCCAGGGAAAACAAAGCGCCTGGGGAAATCTTAACAGACCCCGGGGGCTTTTCACGGTTCCAAGTGTGGAACTGCAGACTCTTTTCCAGAGAAGAGAGCGCACAGGCAACAGCAGCCTGCACGTTTCTCAGTGAAAGGGAGAACTCCCTGACTTCATCCAGTCCTCTGAGCAAAGCAGGCAGAAGGAGAGAAACTTTCTTTCCTTCCTCTTTCCTGCAATGAATTCCTGATTTGCTCTTGCAAACGCTAGGCTTCTTCTGAAAAACTACCTCGCGGTGCACGTATCCTTCCAGAGGAGCAACGACATAGTTTTAGCTTGAAGAGATTGGGAAAGCACCCAGGGAGAAAAGGCCTTTTCGTGTTCTGTGTTCTGCCTGAAATCGGTCAATTGGCACTTGCCAAAACAAGGTTTCCTAGCACAAACTACAAAGCCGCAACTCTCTCCTGGCAGAGTAAATCCTATGCAGTGTTGCCCTGACGAGATACTGCTGGTAGAGTGAGGCCCAGGGAAAACACATTGCCTAGAGAAATCCCAGCAAAGCCGTCTGTTTCCCCACATGAATGTATGTCAGTTTGAGGTCTTTGCCAAGAACGGAGCTCAGAGGCAACATCAGATTGTGTGTATCTCCGTGAGAGAAAGAACACTGTGACTTCACCCATTCCTCTGACAAAAGCAGTTAGAAGGAGAAAACCGTCCTTTGGTTTCGCTTTCCCGCAATGAGCTCGGCAAACTGCCCTTCGCGAAGGGCAGTTTTCCCCCGGAGAACTGCCTTGCGCTAGCCGTGTTCTGGCAGTGGAACGAGTAGGCAGTGTTAGCGTTAAGCTATTGTGAAGGCTCGCTTTGGCCCAGGGAAAACAAAGCGCCTGGGGAAATCTTAACAGACCCCGGGGGCTTTTCACGGTTCCAAGTGTGGAACTGCAGACTCTTTTCCAGAGAAGAGAGCACACAGGCAACAGCAGCCTGCACGTTTCTCAGTGAAAGGGAGAACTCCCTGACTTCATCCAGTCCTCTGAGCAAAGCAGGCAGAAGGAGAGAAACTTTCTTTCCTTCCTCTTTCCTGCAATGAATTCCTGATTTGCTCTTGCAAACGCTAGGCTTCTTCTGAAAAACTACCTCGCGGTGCACGTATCCTTCCAGAGGAGCAACGACATAGTTTTAGCTTGAAGAGATTGGGAAAGCACCCAGGGAGAAAAGGCCTTTTCGTGTTCTGTGTTCTGCCTGAAATCGGTCAATTGGCACTTGCCAAAACAAGGTTTCCTAGCACAAACTACAAAGCCGCAACTCTCTCCTGGCAGAGTAAATCCTATGCAGTGTGGCCCTGACGAGATACTGCTGGTAGAGTGAGGCCCAGGGAAAACACATTGCCTAGAGAAATCCCAGCAAAGCCGTCTGTTTCCCCACATGAATGTATGTCAGTTTGAGGTCTTTGCCAAGAACGGAGCTCAGAGGCAACATCAGATTGTGTGTATCTCCGTGAGAGAAAGAACACTGTGACTTCACCCATTCCTCTGACAAAAGCAGTTAGAAGGAGAAAACCGTCCTTTGGTTTCGCTTTCCCGCAATGAGCTCGGCAAACTGCCCTTCGCGAAGGGCAGTTTTCCCCCGGAGAACTGCCTTGCGCTAGCCGTGTTCTGGCAGTGGAACGAGTAGGCAGTGTTAGCGTTAAGCTATTGTGAAGGCTCGCTTTGGCCCAGGGAAAACAAAGCGCCTGGGGAAATCTTAACAGACCCCGGGGGCTTTTCACGGTTCCAAGTGTGGAACTGCAGACTCTTTTCCAGAGAAGAGAGCGCACAGGCAACAGCAGCCTGCACGTTTCTCAGTGAAAGGGAGAACTCCCTGACTTCATCCAGTCCTCTGAGCAAAGCAGGCAGAAGGAGAGAAACTTTCTTTCCTTCCTCTTTCCTGCAATGAATTCCTGATTTGCTCTTGCAAACGCTAGGCTTCTTCTGAAAAACTACCTCGCG
Source organism: Elephas maximus indicus (assembly GCF_024166365.1). Lineage (NCBI taxonomy): Eukaryota > Metazoa > Chordata > Mammalia > Proboscidea > Elephantidae > Elephas > Elephas maximus. The sequence goes on from NC_064830.1 coordinate 23,407,458, forward strand.
GTGCACGTATCCTTCCAGAGGAGCAACGACATAGTTTTAGCTTGAAGAGATTGGGAAAGCACCCAGGGAGAAAAGGCCTTTTCGTGTTCTGTGTTCTGCCTGAAATCGGTCAATTGGCACTTGCCAAAACAAGGTTTCCTAGCACAAACTACAAAGCCGCAACTCTCTCCTGGCAGAGTAAATCCTATGCAGTGTTGCCCTGACGAGATACTGCTGGTAGAGTGAGGCCCAGGGAAAACACATTGCCTAGAGAAATCCCAGCAAAGCCGTCTGTTTCCCCACATGAATGTATGTCAGTTTGAGGTCTTTGCCAAGAACGGAGCTCAGAGGCAACATCAGATTGTGTGTATCTCCGTGAGAGAAAGAACACTGTGACTTCACCCATTCCTCTGACAAAAGCAGTTAGAAGGAGAAAACCGTCCTTTGGTTTCGCTTTCCCGCAATGAGCTCGGCAAACTGCCCTTCGCGAAGGGCAGTTTTCCCCCGGAGAACTGCCTTGCGCTAGCCGTGTTCTGGCAGTGGAACGAGTAGGCAGTGTTAGCGTTAAGCTATTGTGAAGGCTCGCTTTGGCCCAGGGAAAACAAAGCGCCTGGGGAAATCTTAACAGACCCCGGGGGCTTTTCACGGTTCCAAGTGTGGAACTGCACACTCTTTTCCAAAGAAGAGAGCGCACAGGCAACAGCAGCCTGCACGTTTCTCAGTGAAAGGGAGAACTCCCTGACTTCATCCAGTCCTCTGAGCAAAGCAGGCAGAAGGAGAGAAACTTTCTTTCCTTCCTCTTTCCTGCAATGAATTCCTCATTTGCTCTTGCAAACGCTAGGCTTCTTCTGAAAAACTACCTCGCGGTGCACGTATCCTTCCAGAGGAGCAACGACATAGTTTTAGCTTGAAGAGATTGGGAAAGCACCCAGGGAGAAAAGGCCTTTTCGTTTTCTGTGTTCTGCCTGAAATCGGTCAATTGGCACTTGCCAAAACAAGGTTTCCTAGCACAAACTACAAAGCCGCAACTCTCTCCTGGCAGAGTAAATCCTATGCAGTGTTGCCCTGACGAGATACTGCTGGTAGAGTGAGGCCCAGGGAAAACACATTGCCTAGAGAAATCCCAGCAAAGCCGTCTGTTTCCCCACATGAATGTATGTCAGTTTGAGGTCTTTGCCAAGAACGGAGCTCAGAGGCAACATCAGATTGTGTGTATCTCCGTGAGAGAAAGAACACTGTGACTTCACCCATTCCTCTGACAAAAGCAGTTAGAAGGAGAAAACCGTCCTTTGGTTTCGCTTTCCCGCAATGAGCTCGGCAAACTGCCCTTCGCGAAGGGCAGTTTTCCCCCGGAGAACTGCCTTGCGCTAGCCGTGTTCTGGCAGTGGAACGAGTAGGCAGTGTTAGCGTTAAGCTATTGTGAAGGCTCGCTTTGGCCCAGGGAAAACAAAGCGCCTGGGGAAATCTTAACAGACCCCGGGGGCTTTTCACGGTTCCAAGTGTGGAACTGCAGACTCTTTTCCAAAGAAGAGAGCGCACAGGCAACAGCAGCCTGCAAGTTTCTCAGTGAAAGGGAGAACTCCCTGACTTCATCCAGTCCTCTGAGCAAAGCAGGCAGAAGGAGAGAAACTTTCTTTCCTTCCTCTTTCCTGCAATGAATTCCTGATTTGCTCTTGCAAACGCTAGGCTTCTTCTGAAAAACTACCTCGCGGTGCACGTATCCTTCCAGAGGAGCAACGACATAGTTTTAGCTTGAAGAGATTGGGAAAGCACCCAGGGACAAAAGGCCTTTTCGTGTTCTGTGTTCTGCCTGAAATCGGTCAATTGGCACTTGCCAAAACAAGGTTTCCTAGCACAAACTACAAAGCCGCAACTCTCTCCTGGCAGAGTAAATCCTATGCAGTGTGGCCCTGACGAGATACTGCTGGTAGAGTGAGGCCCAGGGAAAACACATTGCCTAGAGAAATCCCAGCAAAGCCGTATGTTTCCCCGCATGAATGTATGTCAGTTTGAGGTCTTTGCCAAGAACGGAGCTCAGAGGCAACATCAGATTGTGTGTATCTCCGTGAGAGAAAGAACACTGTGACTTCACCCATTCCTCTGACAAAAGCAGTTAGAAGGAGAAAACCGTCCTTTGGTTTCGCTTTCCCGCAATGAGCTCGGCAAACTGCCCTTCGCGAAGGGCAGTTTTCCCCCGGAGAACTGCCTTGCGCTAGCCGTGTTCTGGCAGTGGAACGAGTAGGCAGTGTTAGCGTTAAGCTATTGTGAAGGCTCGCTTTGGCCCAGGGAAAACAAAGCGCCTGGGGAAATCTTAACAGACCCCGGGGGCTTTTCACGGTTCCAAGTGTGGAACTGCAGACTCTTTTCCAGAGAAGAGAGCACACAGGCAACAGCAGCCTGCACGTTTCTCAGTGAAAGGGAGAACTCCCTGACTTCATCCAGTCCTCTGAGCAAAGCAGGCAGAAGGAGAGAAACTTTCTTTCCTTCCTCTTTCCTGCAATGAATTCCTGATTTGCTCTTGCAAACGCTAGGCTTCTTCTGAAAAACTACCTCGCGGTGCACGTATCCTTCCAGAGGAGCAACGACATAGTTTTAGCTTGAAGAGATTGGGAAAGCACCCAGGGAGAAAAGGCCTTTTCGTGTTCTGTGTTCTGCCTGAAATCGGTCAATTGGCACTTGCCAAAACAAGGTTTCCTAGCACAAACTACAAAGCCGCAACTCTCTCCTGGCAGAGTAAATCCTATGCAGTGTTGCCCTGACGAGATACTGCTGGTAGAGTGAGGCCCAGGGAAAACACATTGCCTAGAGAAATCCCAGCAAAGCCGTCTGTTTCCCCACATGAATGTATGTCAGTTTGAGGTCTTTGCCAAGAACGGAGCTCAGAGGCAACATCAGATTGTGTGTATCTCCGTGAGAGAAAGAACACTGTGACTTCACCCATTCCTCTGACAAAAGCAGTTAGAAGGAGAAAACCGTCCTTTGGTTTCGCTTTCCCGCAATGAGCTCGGCAAACTGCCCTTCGCGAAGGGCAGTTTTCCCCCGGAGAACTGCCTTGCGCTAGCCGTGTTCTGGCAGTGGAACGAGTAGGCAGTGTTAGCGTTAAGCTATTGTGAAGGCTCGCTTTGGCCCAGGGAAAACAAAGCGCCTGGGGAAATCTTAACAGACCCCGGGGGCTTTTCACGGTTCCAAGTGTGGAACTGCACACTCTTTTCCAAAGAAGAGAGCGCACAGGCAACAGCAGCCTGCACGTTTCTCAGTGAAAGGGAGAACTCCCTGACTTCATCCAGTCCTCTGAGCAAAGCAGGCAGAAGGAGAGAAACTTTCTTTCCTTCCTCTTTCCTGCAATGAATTCCTGATTTGCTCTTGCAAACGCTAGGCTTCTTCTGAAAAACTACCTCGCGGTGCACGTATCCTTCCAGAGGAGCAACGACATAGTTTTAGCTTGAAGAGATTGGGAAAGCACCCAGGGAGAAAAGGCCTTTTCGTGTTCTGTGTTCTGCCTGAAATCGGTCAATTGGCACTTGCCAAAACAAGGTTTCCTAGCACAAACTACAAAGCCGCAACTCTCTCCTGGCAGAGTAAATCCTATGCAGTGTTGCCCTGACGAGATACTGCTGGTAGAGTGAGGCCCAGGGAAAACACATTGCCTAGAGAAATCCCAGCAAAGCCGTCTGTTTCCCCACATGAATGTATGTCAGTTTGAGGTCTTTGCCAAGAACGGAGCTCAGAGGCAACATCAGATTGTGTGTATCTCCGTGAGAGAAAGAACACTGTGACTTCACCCATTCCTCTGACAAAAGCAGTTAGAAGGAGAAAACCGTCCTTTGGTTTCGCTTTCCCGCAATGAGCTCGGCAAACTGCCCTTCGCGAAGGGCAGTTTTCCCCCGGAGAACTGCCTTGCGCTAGCCGTGTTCTGGCAGTGGAACGAGTAGGCAGTGTTAGCGTTAAGCTATTGTGAAGGCTCGCTTTGGCCCAGGGAAAACAAAGCGCCTGGGGAAATCTTAACAGACCCCGGGGGCTTTTCACGGTTCCAAGTGTGGAACTGCACACTCTTTTCCAAAGAAGAGAGCGCACAGGCAACAGCAGCCTGCACGTTTCTCAGTGAAAGGGAGAACTCCCTGACTTCATCCAGTCCTCTGAGCAAAGCAGGCAGAAGGAGAGAAACTTTCTTTCCTTCCTCTTTCCTGCAATGAATTCCTCATTTGCTCTTGCAAACGCTAGGCTTCTTCTGAAAAACTACCTCGCGGTGCACGTATCCTTCCAGAGGAGCAACGACATAGTTTTAGCTTGAAGAGATTGGGAAAGCACCCAGGGAGAAAAGGCCTTTTCGTGTTCTGTGTTCTGCCTGAAATCGGTCAATTGGCACTTGCCAAAACAAGGTTTCCTATCACAAACTACAAAGCCGCAACTCTCTCCTGGCAGAGTAAATCCTATGCAGTGTTGCCCTGACGAGATACTGCTGGTAGAGTGAGGCCCAGGGAAAACACATTGCCTAGAGAAATCCCAGCAAAGCCGTCTGTTTCCCCACATGAATGTATGTCAGTTTGAGGTCTTTGCCAAGAACGGAGCTCAGAGGCAACATCAGATTGTGTGTATCTCCGTGAGAGAAAGAACACTGTGACTTCACCCATTCCTCTGACAAAAGCAGTTAGAAGGAGAAAACCGTCCTTTGGTTTCGCTTTCCCGCAATGAGCTCGGCAAACTGCCCTTCGCGAAGGGCAGTTTTCCCCCGGAGAACTGCCTTGCGCTAGCCGTGTTCTGGCAGTGGAACGAGTAGGCAGTGTTAGCGTTAAGCTATTGTGAAGGCTCGCTTTGGCCCAGGGAAAACAAAGCGCCTGGGGAAATCTTAACAGACCCCGGGGGCTTTTCACGGTTCCAAGTGTGGAACTGCAGACTCTTTTCCAGAGAAGAGAGCGCACAGGCAACAGCAGCCTGCACGTTTCTCAGTGAAAGGGAGAACTCCCTGACTTCATCCAGTCCTCTGAGCAAAGCAGGCAGAAGGAGAGAAACTTTCTTTCCGTCCTCTTTCCTGCAATGAATTCCTGATTTGCTCTTGCAAACGCTAGGCTTCTTCTGAAAAACTACCTCGCGGTGCACGTATCCTTCCAGAGGAGCAACGACATAGTTTTAGCTTGAAGAGATTGGGAAAGCACCCAGGGACAAAAGGCCTTTTCGTGTTCTGTGTTCTGCCTGAAATCGGTCAATTGGCACTTGCCAAAACAAGGTTTCCTAGCACAAACTACAAAGCCGCAACTCTCTCCTGGCAGAGTAAATCCTATGCAGTGTTGCCCTGACGAGATACTGCTGGTAGAGTGAGGCCCAGGGAAAACACATTGCCTAGAGAAATCCCAGCAAAGCCGTCTGTTTCCCCACATGAATGTATGTCAGTTTGAGGTCTTTGCCAAGAACGGAGCTCAGAGGCAACATCAGATTGTGTGTATCTCCGTGAGAGAAAGAACACTGTGACTTCACCCATTCCTCTGACAAAAGCAGTTAGAAGGAGAAAACCGTCCTTTGGTTTCGCTTTCCCGCAATGAGCTCGGCAAACTGCCCTTCGCGAAGGGCAGTTTTCCCCCGGAGAACTGCCTTGCGCTAGCCGTGTTCTGGCAGTGGAACGAGTAGGCAGTGTTAGCGTTAAGCTATTGTGAAGGCTCGCTTTGGCCCAGGGAAAACAAAGCGCCTGGGGAAATCTTAACAGACCCCGGGGGCTTTTCACGGTTCCAAGTGTGGAACTGCAGACTCTTTTCCAGAGAAGAGAGCGCACAGGCAACAGCAGCCTGCACGTTTCTCAGTGAAAGGGAGAACTCCCTGACTTCATCCAGTCCTCTGAGCAAAGCAGGCAGAAGGAGAGAAACTTTCTTTCCTTCCTCTTTCCTGCAATGAATTCCTGATTTGCTCTTGCAAACGCTAGGCTTCTTCTGAAAAACTACCTCGCGGTGCACGTATCCTTCCAGAGGAGCAACGACATAGTTTTAGCTTGAAGAGATTGGGAAAGCACCCAGGGAGAAAAGGCCTTTTCGTGTTCTGTGTTCTGCCTGAAATCGGTCAATTGGCACTTGCCAAAACAAGGTTTCCTAGCACAAACTACAAAGCCGCAACTCTCTCCTGGCAGAGTAAATCCTATGCAGTGTTGCCCTGACGAGATACTGCTGGTAGAGTGAGGCCCAGGGAAAACACATTGCCTAGAGAAATCCCAGCAAAGCCGTCTGTTTCCCCACATGAATGTATGTCAGTTTGAGGTCTTTGCCAAGAACGGAGCTCAGAGGCAACATCAGATTGTGTGTATCTCCGTGAGAGAAAGAACACTGTGACTTCACCCATTCCTCTGACAAAAGCAGTTAGAAGGAGAAAACCGTCCTTTGGTTTCGCTTTCCCGCAATGAGCTCGGCAATCTGCCCTTCGCGAAGGGCAGTTTTCCCCCGGAGAACTGCCTTGCGCTAGCCGTGTTCTGGCAGTGGAACGAGTAGGCAGTGTTAGCGTTAAGCTATTGTGAAGGCTCGCTTTGGCCCAGGGAAAACAAAGCGCCTGGGGAAATCTTAACAGACCCCGGGGGCTTTTCACGGTTCCAAGTGTGGAACTGCAGACTCTTTTCCAGAGAAGAGAGCGCACAGGCAACAGCAGCCTGCACGTTTCTCAGTGAAAGGGAGAACTCCCTGACTTCATCCAGTCCTCTGAGCAAAGCAGGCAGAAGGAGAGAAACTTTCTTTCCTTCCTCTTTCCTGCAATGAATTCCTGATTTGCTCTTGCAAACGCTAGGCTTCTTCTGAAAAACTACCTCGCGGTGCACGTATCCTTCCAGAGGAGCAACGACATAGTTTTAGCTTGAAGAGATTGGGAAAGCACCCAGGGAGAAAAGGCCTTTTCGTGTTCTGTGTTCTGCCTGAAATCGGTCAATTGGCACTTGCCAAAACAAGGTTTCCTAGCACAAACTACAAAGCCGCAACTCTCTCCTGGCAGAGTAAATCCTATGCAGTGTTGCCCTGACGAGATACTGCTGGTAGAGTGAGGCCCAGGGAAAACACATTGCCTAGAGAAATCCCAGCAAAGCCGTCTGTTTCCCCACATGAATGTATGTCAGTTTGAGGTCTTTGCCAAGAACGGAGCTCAGAGGCAACATCAGATTGTGTGTATCTCCGTGAGAGAAAGAACACTGTGACTTCACCCATTCCTCTGACAAAAGCAGTTAGAAGGAGAAAACCGTCCTTTGGTTTCGCTTTCCCGCAATGAGCTCGGCAAACTGCCCTTCGCGAAGGGCAGTTTTCCCCCGGAGAACTGCCTTGCGCTAGCCGTGTTCTGGCAGTGGAACGAGTAGGCAGTGTTAGCGTTAAGCTATTGTGAAGGCTCGCTTTGGCCCAGGGAAAACAAAGCGCCTGGGGAAATCTTAACAGACCCCGGGGGCTTTTCACGGTTCCAAGTGTGGAACTGCACACTCTTTTCCAAAGAAGAGAGCGCACAGGCAACAGCAGCCTGCACGTTTCTCAGTGAAAGGGAGAACTCCCTGACTTCATCCAGTCCTCTGAGCAAAGCAGGCAGAAGGAGAGAAACTTTCTTTCCTTCCTCTTTCCTGCAATGAATTCCTCATTTGCTCTTGCAAACGCTAGGCTTCTTCTGAAAAACTACCTCGCGGTGCACGTATCCTTCCAGAGGAGCAACGACATAGTTTTAGCTTGAAGAGATTGGGAAAGCACCCAGGGAGAAAAGGCCTTTTCGTGTTCTGTGTTCTGCCTGAAATCGGTCAATTGGCACTTGCCAAAACAAGGTTTCCTAGCACAAACTACAAAGCCGCAACTCTCTCCTGGCAGAGTAAATCCTATGCAGTGTTGCCCTGACGAGATACTGCTGGTAGAGTGAGGCCCAGGGAAAACACATTGCCTAGAGAAATCCCAGCAAAGCCGTCTGTTTCCCCACATGAATGTATGTCAGTTTGAGGTCTTTGCCAAGAACGGAGCTCAGAGGCAACATCAGATTGTGTGTATCTCCGTGAGAGAAAGAACACTGTGACTTCACCCATTCCTCTGACAAAAGCAGTTAGAAGGAGAAAACCGTCCTTTGGTTTCGCTTTCCCGCAATGAGCTCGGCAAACTGCCCTTCGCGAAGGGCAGTTTTCCCCCGGAGAACTGCCTTGCGCTAGCCGTGTTCTGGCAGTGGAACGAGTAGGCAGTGTTAGCGTTAAGCTATTGTGAAGGCTCGCTTTGGCCCAGGGAAAACAAAGCGCCTGGGGAAATCTTAACAGACCCCGGGGGCTTTTCACGGTTCCAAGTGTGGAACTGCAGACTCTTTTCCAGAGAAGAGAGCGCACAGGCAACAGCAGCCTGCACGTTTCTCAGTGAAAGGGAGAACTCCCTGACTTCATCCAGTCCTCTGAGCAAAACAGGCAGAAGGAGAGAAACTTTCTTTCCGTCCTCTTTCCTGCAATGAATTCCTGATTTGCTCTTGCAAACGCTAGGCTTCTTCTGAAAAACTACCTCGCGGTGCACGTATCCTTCCAGAGGAGCAACGACATAGTTTTAGCTTGAAGAGATTGGGAAAGCACCCAGGGACAAAAGGCCTTTTCGTGTTCTGTGTTCTGCCTGAAATCGGTCAATTGGCACTTCCCAAAACAAGGTTTCCTAGCACAAACTACAAAGCCGCAACTCTCTCCTGGCAGAGTAAATCCTATGCAGTGTTGCCCTGACGAGATACTGCTGGTAGAGTGAGGCCCAGGGAAAACACATTGCCTAGAGAAATCCCAGCAAAGCCGTCTGTTTCCCCACATGAATGTATGTCAGTTTGAGGTCTTTGCCAAGAACGGAGCTCAGAGGCAACATCAGATTGTGTGTATCTCCGTGAGAGAAAGAACACTGTGACTTCACCCATTCCTCTGACAAAAGCAGTTAGAAGGAGAAAACCGTCCTTTGGTTTCGCTTTCCTGCAATGAGCTCGGCAAACTGCCCTTCGCGAAGGGCAGTTTTCCCCCGGAGAACTGCCTTGCGCTAGCCGTGTTCTGGCAGTGGAACGAGTAGGCAGTGTTAGCGTTAAGCTATTGTGAAGGCTCGCTTTGGCCCAGGGAAAACAAAGCGCCTGGGGAAATCTTAACAGACCCCGGGGGCTTTTCACGGTTCCAAGTGTGGAACTGCACACTCTTTTCCAAAGAAGAGAGCGCACAGGCAACAGCAGCCTGCACGTTTCTCAGTGAAAGGGAGAACTCCCTGACTTCATCCAGTCCTCTGAGCAAAGCAGGCAGAAGGAGAGAAACTTTCTTTCCTTCCTCTTTCCTGCAATGAATTCCTGATTTGCTCTTGCAAACGCTAGGCTTCTTCTGAAAAACTACCTCGCGGTGCACGTATCCTTCCAGAGGAGCAACGACATAGTTTTAGCTTGAAGAGATTGGGAAAGCACCCAGGGAGAAAAGGCCTTTTCGTGTTCTGTGTTCTGCCTGAAATCGGTCAATTGGCACTTGCCAAAACAAGGTTTCCTAGCACAAACTACAAAGCCGCAACTCTCTCCTGGCAGAGTAAATCCTATGCAGTGTGGCCCTGACGAGATACTGCTGGTAGAGTGAGGCCCAGGGAAAACACATTGCCTAGAGAAATCCCAGCAAAGCCGTCTGTTTCCCCACATGAATGTATGTCAGTTTGAGGTCTTTGCCAAGAACGGAGCTCAGAGGCAACATCAGATTGTGTGTATCTCCGTGAGAGAAAGAACACTGTGACTTCACCCATTCCTCTGACAAAAGCAGTTAGAAGGAGAAAACCGTCCTTTGGTTTCGCTTTCCCGCAATGAGCTCGGCAAACTGCCCTTCGCGAAGGGCAGTTTTCCCCCGGAGAACTGCCTTGCGCTAGCCGTGTTCTGGCAGTGGAACGAGTAGGCAGTGTTAGCGTTAAGCTATTGTGAAGGCTCGCTTTGGCCCAGGGAAAACAAAGCGCCTGGGGAAATCTTAACAGACCCCGGGGGCTTTTCACGGTTCCAAGTGTGGAACTGCACACTCTTTTCCAAAGAAGAGAGCGCACAGGCAACAGCAGCCTGCACGTTTCTCAGTGAAAGGGAGAACTCCCTGACTTCATCCAGTCCTCTGAGCAAAGCAGGCAGAAGGAGAGAAACTTTCTTTCCTTCCTCTTTCCTGCAATGAATTCCTCATTTGCTCTTGCAAACGCTAGGCTTCTTCTGAAAAACTACCTCGCGGTGCACGTATCCTTCCAGAGGAGCAACGACATAGTTTTAGCTTGAAGAGATTGGGAAAGCACCCAGGGAGAAAAGGCCTTTTCGTGTTCTGTGTTCTGCCTGAAATCGGTCAATTGGCACTTGCCAAAACAAGGTTTCCTATCACAAACTACAAAGCCGCAACTCTCTCCTGGCAGAGTAAATCCTATGCAGTGTTGCCCTGACGAGATACTGCTGGTAGAGTGAGGCCCAGGGAAAACACATTGCCTAGAGAAATCCCAGCAAAGCCGTCTGTTTCCCCACATGAATGTATGTCAGTTTGAGGTCTTTGCCAAGAACGGAGCTCAGAGGCAACATCAGATTGTGTGTATCTCCGTGAGAGAAAGAACACTGTGACTTCACCCATTCCTCTGACAAAAGCAGTTAGAAGGAGAAAACCGTCCTTTGGTTTCGCTTTCCCGCAATGAGCTCGGCAAACTGCCCTTCGCGAAGGGCAGTTTTCCCCCGGAGAACTGCCTTGCGCTAGCCGTGTTCTGGCAGTGGAACGAGTAGGCAGTGTTAGCGTTAAGCTATTGTGAAGGCTCGCTTTGGCCCAGGGAAAACAAAGCGCCTGGGGAAATCTTAACAGACCCCGGGGGCTTTTCACGGTTCCAAGTGTGGAACTGCAGACTCTTTTCCAGAGAAGAGAGCGCACAGGCAACAGCAGCCTGCACGTTTCTCAGTGAAAGGGAGAACTCCCTGACTTCATCCAGTCCTCTGAGCAAAGCAGGCAGAAGGAGAGAAACTTTCTTTCCGTCCTCTTTCCTGCAATGAATTCCTGATTTGCTCTTGCAAACGCTAGGCTTCTTCTGAAAAACTACCTCGCGGTGCACGTATCCTTCCAGAGGAGCAACGACATAGTTTTAGCTTGAAGAGATTGGGAAAGCACCCAGGGACAAAAGGCCTTTTCGTGTTCTGTGTTCTGCCTGAAATCGGTCAATTGGCACTTGCCAAAACAAGGTTTCCTAGCACAAACTACAAAGCCGCAACTCTCTCCTGGCAGAGTAAATCCTATGCAGTGTTGCCCTGACGAGATACTGCTGGTAGAGTGAGGCCCAGGGAAAACACATTGCCTAGAGAAATCCCAGCAAAGCCGTCTGTTTCCCCACATGAATGTATGTCAGTTTGAGGTCTTTGCCAAGAACGGAGCTCAGAGGCAACATCAGATTGTGTGTATCTCCGTGAGAGAAAGAACACTGTGACTTCACCCATTCCTCTGACAAAAGCAGTTAGAAGGAGAAAACCGTCCTTTGGTTTCGCTTTCCCGCAATGAGCTCGGCAAACTGCCCTTCGCGAAGGGCAGTTTTCCCCCGGAGAACTGCCTTGCGCTAGCCGTGTTCTGGCAGTGGAACGAGTAGGCAGTGTTAGCGTTAAGCTATTGTGAAGGCTCGCTTTGGCCCAGGGAAAACAAAGCGCCTGGGGAAATCTTAACAGACCCCGGGGGCTTTTCACGGTTCCAAGTGTGGAACTGCAGACTCTTTTCCAGAGAAGAGAGCGCACAGGCAACAGCAGCCTGCACGTTTCTCAGTGAAAGGGAGAACTCCCTGACTTCATCCAGTCCTCTGAGCAAAGCAGGCAGAAGGAGAGAAACTTTCTTTCCTTCCTCTTTCCTGCAATGAATTCCTGATTTGCTCTTGCAAACGCTAGGCTTCTTCTGAAAAACTACCTCGCGGTGCACGTATCCTTCCAGAGGAGCAACGACATAGTTTTAGCTTGAAGAGATTGGGAAAGCACCCAGGGACAAAAGGCCTTTTCGTGTTCTGTGTTCTGCCTGAAATCGGTCAATTGGCACTTCCCAAAGCAAGGTTTCCTAGCACAAACTACAAAGCCGCAACTCTCTCCTGGCAGAGTAAATCCTATGCAGTGTTGCCCTGACGAGATACTGCTGGTAGAGTGAGGCCCAGGGAAAACACATTGCCTAGAGAAATCCCAGCAAAGCCGTCTGTTTCCCCACATGAATGTATGTCAGTTTGAGGTCTTTGCCAAGAACGGAGCTCAGAGGCAACATCAGATTGTGTGTATCTCCGTGAGAGAAAGAACACTGTGACTTCACCCATTCCTCTGACAAAAGCAGTTAGAAGGAGAAAACCGTCCTTTGGTTTCGCTTTCCCGCAATGAGCTCGGCAAACTGCCCTTCGCGAAGGGCAGTTTTCCCCCGGAGAACTGCCTTGCGCTAGCCGTGTTCTGGCAGTGGAACGAGTAGGCAGTGTTAGCGTTAAGCTATTGTGAAGGCTCGCTTTGGCCCAGGGGAAACAAAGCGCCTGGGGAAATCTTAACAGACCCCGGGGGCTTTTCACGGTTCCAAGTGTGGAACTGCAGACTCTTTTCCAGAGAAGAGAGCGCACAGGCAACAGCAGCCTGCACGTTTCTCAGTGAAAGGGAGAACTCCCTGACTTCATCCAGTCCTCTGAGCAAAGCAGGCAGAAGGAGAGAAACTTTCTTTCCGTCCTCTTTCCTGCAATGAATTCCTGATTTGCTCTTGCAAACGCTAGGCTTCTTCTGAAAAACTACCTCGCGGTGCACGTATCCTTCCAGAGGAGCAACGACATAGTTTTAGCTTGAAGAGATTGGGAAAGCACCCAGGGACAAAAGGCCTTTTCGTGTTCTGTGTTCTGCCTGAAATCGGTCAATTGGCACTTGCCAAAACAAGGTTTCCTAGCACAAACTACAAAGCCGCAACTCTCTCCTGGCAGAGTAAATCCTATGCAGTGTTGCCCTGACGAGATACTGCTGGTAGAGTGAGGCCCAGGGAAAACACATTGCCTAGAGAAATCCCAGCAAAGCCGTCTGTTTCCCCACATGAATGTATGTCAGTTTGAGGTCTTTGCCAAGAACGGAGCTCAGAGGCAACATCAGATTGTGTGTATCTCCGTGAGAGAAAGAACACTGTGACTTCACCCATTCCTCTGACAAAAGCAGTTAGAAGGAGAAAACCGTCCTTTGGTTTCGCTTTCCCGCAATGAGCTCGGCAAACTGCCCTTCGCGAAGGGCAGTTTTCCCCCGGAGAACTGCCTTGCGCTAGCCGTGTTCTGGCAGTGGAACGAGTAGGCAGTGTTAGCGTTAAGCTATTGTGAAGGCTCGCTTTGGCCCAGGGAAAACAAAGCGCCTGGGGAAATCTTAACAGACCCCGGGGGCTTTTCACGGTTCCAAGTGTGGAACTGCAGACTCTTTTCCAGAGAAGAGAGCGCACAGGCAACAGCAGCCTGCACGTTTCTCAGTGAAAGGGAGAACTCCCTGACTTCATCCAGTCCTCTGAGCAAAGCAGGCAGAAGGAGAGAAACTTTCTTTCCTTCCTCTTTCCTGCAATGAATTCCTGATTTGCTCTTGCAAACGCTAGGCTTCTTCTGAAAAACTACCTCGCGGTGCACGTATCCTTCCAGAGGAGCAACGACATAGTTTTAGCTTGAAGAGATTGGGAAAGCACCCAGGGAGAAAAGGCCTTTTCGTGTTCTGTGTTCTGCCTGAAATCGGTCAATTGGCACTTGCCAAAACAAGGTTTCCTAGCACAAACTACAAAGCCGCAACTCTCTCCTGGCAGAGTAAATCCTATGCAGTGTTGCCCTGACGAGATACTGCTGGTAGAGTGAGGCCCAGGGAAAACACATTGCCTAGAGAAATCCCAGCAAAGCCGTCTGTTTCCCCACATGAATGTATGTCAGTTTGAGGTCTTTGCCAAGAACGGAGCTCAGAGGCAACATCAGATTGTGTGTATCTCCGTGAGAGAAAGAACACTGTGACTTCACCCATTCCTCTGACAAAAGCAGTTAGAAGGAGAAAACCGTCCTTTGGTTTCGCTTTCCCGCAATGAGCTCGGCAAACTGCCCTTCGCGAAGGGCAGTTTTCCCCCGGAGAACTGCCTTGCGCTAGCCGTGTTCTGGCAGTGGAACGAGTAGGCAGTGTTAGCGTTAAGCTATTGTGAAGGCTCGCTTTGGCCCAGGGAAAACAAAGCGCCTGGGGAAATCTTAACAGACCCCGGGGGCTTTTCACGGTTCCAAGTGTGGAACTGCAGACTCTTTTCCAGAGAAGAGAGCGCACAGGCAACAGCAGCCTGCACGTTTCTCAGTGAAAGGGAGAACTCCCTGACTTCATCCAGTCCTCTGAGCAAAGCAGGCAGAAGGAGAGAAACTTTCTTTCCTTCCTCTTTCCTGCAATGAATTCCTGATTTGCTCTTGCAAACGCTAGGCTTCTTCTGAAAAACTACCTCGCGGTGCACGTATCCTTCCAGAGGAGCAACGACATAGTTTTAGCTTGAAGAGATTGGGAAAGCACCCAGGGAGAAAAGGCCTTTTCGTGTTCTGTGTTCTGCCTGAAATCGGTCAATTGGCACTTGCCAAAACAAGGTTTCCTAGCACAAACTACAAAGCCGCAACTCTCTCCTGGCAGAGTAAATCCTATGCAGTGTTGCCCTGACGAGATACTGCTGGTAGAGTGAGGCCCAGGGAAAACACATTGCCTAGAGAAATCCCAGCAAAGCCGTCTGTTTCCCCACATGAATGTATGTCAGTTTGAGGTCTTTGCCAAGAACGGAGCTCAGAGGCAACATCAGATTGTGTGTATCTCCGTGAGAGAAAGAACACTGTGACTTCACCCATTCCTCTGACAAAAGCAGTTAGAAGGAGAAAACCGTCCTTTGGTTTCGCTTTCCCGCAATGAGCTCGGCAAACTGCCCTTCGCGAAGGGCAGTTTTCCCCCGGAGAACTGCCTTGCGCTAGCCGTGTTCTGGCAGTGGAACGAGTAGGCAGTGTTAGCGTTAAGCTATTGTGAAGGCTCGCTTTGGCCCAGGGAAAACAAAGCGCCTGGGGAAATCTTAACAGACCCCGGGGGCTTTTCACGGTTCCAAGTGTGGAACTGCAGACTCTTTTCCAGAGAAGAGAGCGCACAGGCAACAGCAGCCTGCACGTTTCTCAGTGAAAGGGAGAACTCCCTGACTTCATCCAGTCCTCTGAGCAAAGCAGGCAGAAGGAGAGAAACTTTCTTTCCGTCCTCTTTCCTGCAATGAATTCCTGATTTGCTCTTGCAAACGCTAGGCTTCTTCTGAAAAACTACCTCGCGGTGCACGTATCCTTCCAGAGGAGCAACGACATAGTTTTAGCTTGAAGAGATTGGGAAAGCACCCAGGGACAAAAGGCCTTTTCGTGTTCTGTGTTCTGCCTGAAATCGGTCAATTGGCACTTGCCAAAACAAGGTTTCCTAGCACAAACTACAAAGCCGCAACTCTCTCCTGGCAGAGTAAATCCTATGCAGTGTTGCCCTGACGAGATACTGCTGGTAGAGTGAGGCCCAGGGAAAACACATTGCCTAGAGAAATCCCAGCAAAGCCGTCTGTTTCCCCACATGAATGTATGTCAGTTTGAGGTCTTTGCCAAGAACGGAGCTCAGAGGCAACATCAGATTGTGTGTATCTCCGTGAGAGAAAGAACACTGTGACTTCACCCATTCCTCTGACAAAAGCAGTTAGAAGGAGAAAACCGTCCTTTGGTTTCGCTTTCCCGCAATGAGCTCGGCAAACTGCCCTTCGCGAAGGGCAGTTTTCCCCCGGAGAACTGCCTTGCGCTAGCCGTGTTCTGGCAGTGGAACGAGTAGGCAGTGTTAGCGTTAAGCTATTGTGAAGGCTCGCTTTGGCCCAGGGAAAACAAAGCGCCTGGGGAAATCTTAACAGACCCCGGGGGCTTTTCACGGTTCCAAGTGTGGAACTGCAGACTCTTTTCCAGAGAAGAGAGCGCACAGGCAACAGCAGCCTGCACGTTTCTCAGTGAAAGGGAGAACTCCCTGACTTCATCCAGTCCTCTGAGCAAAGCAGGCAGAAGGAGAGAAACTTTCTTTCCTTCCTCTTTCCTGCAATGAATTCCTGATTTGCTCTTGCAAACGCTAGGCTTCTTCTGAAAAACTACCTCGCGGTGCACGTATCCTTCCAGAGGAGCAACGACATAGTTTTAGCTTGAAGAGATTGGGAAAGCACCCAGGGACAAAAGGCCTTTTCGTGTTCTGTGTTCTGCCTGAAATCGGTCAATTGGCACTTCCCAAAGCAAGGTTTCCTAGCACAAACTACAAAGCCGCAACTCTCTCCTGGCAGAGTAAATCCTATGCAGTGTTGCCCTGACGAGATACTGCTGGTAGAGTGAGGCCCAGGGAAAACACATTGCCTAGAGAAATCCCAGCAAAGCCGTCTGTTTCCCCACATGAATGTATGTCAGTTTGAGGTCTTTGCCAAGAACGGAGCTCAGAGGCAACATCAGATTGTGTGTATCTCCGTGAGAGAAAGAACACTGTGACTTCACCCATTCCTCTGACAAAAGCAGTTAGAAGGAGAAAACCGTCCTTTGGTTTCGCTTTCCCGCAATGAGCTCGGCAAACTGCCCTTCGCGAAGGGCAGTTTTCCCCCGGAGAACTGCCTTGCGCTAGCCGTGTTCTGGCAGTGGAACGAGTAGGCAGTGTTAGCGTTAAGCTATTGTGAAGGCTCGCTTTGGCCCAGGGGAAACAAAGCGCCTGGGGAAATCTTAACAGACCCCGGGGGCTTTTCACGGTTCCAAGTGTGGAACTGCAGACTCTTTTCCAGAGAAGAGAGCGCACAGGCAACAGCAGCCTGCACGTTTCTCAGTGAAAGGGAGAACTCCCTGACTTCATCCAGTCCTCTGAGCAAAGCAGGCAGAAGGAGAGAAACTTTCTTTCCGTCCTCTTTCCTGCAATGAATTCCTGATTTGCTCTTGCAAACGCTAGGCTTCTTCTGAAAAACTACCTCGCGGTGCACGTATCCTTCCAGAGGAGCAACGACATAGTTTTAGCTTGAAGAGATTGGGAAAGCACCCAGGGAGAAAAGGCCTTTTCGTGTTCTGTGTTCTGCCTGAAATCGGTCAATTGGCACTTGCCAAAACAAGGTTTCCTAGCACAAACTACAAAGCCGCAACTCTCTCCTGGCAGAGTAAATCCTATGCAGTGTTGCCCTGACGAGATACTGCTGGTAGAGTGAGGCCCAGGGAAAACACATTGCCTAGAGAAATCCCAGCAAAGCCGTCTGTTTCCCCACATGAATGTATGTCAGTTTGAGGTCTTTGCCAAGAACGGAGCTCAGAGGCAACATCAGATTGTGTGTATCTCCGTGAGAGAAAGAACACTGTGACTTCACCCATTCCTCTGACAAAAGCAGTTAGAAGGAGAAAACCGTCCTTTGGTTTCGCTTTCCCGCAATGAGCTCGGCAAACTGCCCTTCGCGAAGGGCAGTTTTCCCCCGGAGAACTGCCTTGCGCTAGCCGTGTTCTGGCAGTGGAACGAGTAGGCAGTGTTAGCGTTAAGCTATTGTGAAGGCTCGCTTTGGCCCAGGGAAAACAAAGCGCCTGGGGAAATCTTAACAGACCCCGGGGGCTTTTCACGGTTCCAAGTGTGGAACTGCAGACTCTTTTCCAAAGAAGAGAGCGCACAGGCAACAGCAGCCTGCACGTTTCTCAGTGAAAGGGAGAACTCCCTGACTTCATCCAGTCCTCTGAGCAAAGCAGGCAGAAGGAGAGAAACTTTCTTTCCTTCCTCTTTCCTGCAATGAATTCCTGATTTGCTCTTGCAAACGCTAGGCTTCTTCTGAAAAACTACCTCGCGGTGCACGTATCCTTCCAGAGGAGCAACGACATAGTTTTAGCTTGAAGAGATTGGGAAAGCACCCAGGGACAAAAGGCCTTTTCGTGTTCTGTGTTCTGCCTGAAATCGGTCAATTGGCACTTGCCAAAACAAGGTTTCCTAGCACAAACTACAAAGCCGCAACTCTCTCCTGGCAGAGTAAATCCTATGCAGTGTTGCCCTGACGAGATACTGCTGGTAGAGTGAGGCCCAGGGAAAACACATTGCCTAGAGAAATCCCAGCAAAGCCGTCTGTTTCCCCACATGAATGTATGTCAGTTTGAGGTCTTTGCCAAGAACGGAGCTCAGAGGCAACATCAGATTGTGTGTATCTCCGTGAGAGAAAGAACACTGTGACTTCACCCATTCCTCTGACAAAAGCAGTTAGAAGGAGAAAACCGTCCTTTGGTTTCGCTTTCCCGCAATGAGCTCGGCAAACTGCCCTTCGCGAAGGGCAGTTTTCCCCCGGAGAACTGCCTTGCGCTAGCCGTGTTCTGGCAGTGGAACGAGTAGGCAGTGTTAGCGTTAAGCTATTGTGAAGGCTCGCTTTGGCCCAGGGAAAACAAAGCGCCTGGGGAAATCTTAACAGACCCCGGGGGCTTTTCACGGTTCCAAGTGTGGAACTGCAGACTCTTTTCCAGAGAAGAGAGCGCACAGGCAACAGCAGCCTGCACGTTTCTCAGTGAAAGGGAGAACTCCCTGACTTCATCCAGTCCTCTGAGCAAAGCAGGCAGAAGGAGAGAAACTTTCTTTCCGTCCTCTTTCCTGCAATGAATTCCTGATTTGCTCTTGCAAACGCTAGGCTTCTTCTGAAAAACTACCTCGCGGTGCACGTATCCTTCCAGAGGAGCAACGACATAGTTTTAGCTTGAAGAGATTGGGAAAGCACCCAGGGACAAAAGGCCTTTTCGTGTTCTGTGTTCTGCCTGAAATCGGTCAATTGGCACTTGCCAAAACAAGGTTTCCTAGCACAAACTACAAAGCCGCAACTCTCTCCTGGCAGAGTAAATCCTATGCAGTGTTGCCCTGACGAGATACTGCTGGTAGAGTGAGGCCCAGGGAAAACACATTGCCTAGAGAAATCCCAGCAAAGCCGTCTGTTTCCCCACATGAATGTATGTCAGTTTGAGGTCTTTGCCAAGAACGGAGCTCAGAGGCAACATCAGATTGTGTGTATCTCCGTGAGAGAAAGAACACTGTGACTTCACCCATTCCTCTGACAAAAGCAGTTAGAAGGAGAAAACCGTCCTTTGGTTTCGCTTTCCCGCAATGAGCTCGGCAAACTGCCCTTCGCGAAGGGCAGTTTTCCCCCGGAGAACTGCCTTGCGCTAGCCGTGTTCTGGCAGTGGAACGAGTAGGCAGTGTTAGCGTTAAGCTATTGTGAAGGCTCGCTTTGGCCCAGGGAAAACAAAGCGCCTGGGGAAATCTTAACAGACCCCGGGGGCTTTTCACGGTTCCAAGTGTGGAACTGCAGACTCTTTTCCAGAGAAGAGAGCGCACAGGCAACAGCAGCCTGCACGTTTCTCAGTGAAAGGGAGAACTCCCTGACTTCATCCAGTCCTCTGAGCAAAGCAGGCAGAAGGAGAGAAACTTTCTTTCCTTCCTCTTTCCTGCAATGAATTCCTGATTTGCTCTTGCAAACGCTAGGCTTCTTCTGAAAAACTACCTCGCGGTGCACGTATCCTTCCAGAGGAGCAACGACATAGTTTTAGCTTGAAGAGATTGGGAAAGCACCCAGGGAGAAAAGGCCTTTTCGTGTTCTGTGTTCTGCCTGAAATCGGTCAATTGGCACTTGCCAAAACAAGGTTTCCTAGCACAAACTACAAAGCCGCAACTCTCTCCTGGCAGAGTAAATCCTATGCAGTGTTGCCCTGACGAGATACTGCTGGTAGAGTGAGGCCCAGGGAAAACACATTGCCTAGAGAAATCCCAGCAAAGCCGTCTGTTTCCCCACATGAATGTATGTCAGTTTGAGGTCTTTGCCAAGAACGGAGCTCAGAGGCAACATCAGATTGTGTGTATCTCCGTGAGAGAAAGAACACTGTGACTTCACCCATTCCTCTGACAAAAGCAGTTAGAAGGAGAAAACCGTCCTTTGGTTTCGCTTTCCCGCAATGAGCTCGGCAAACTGCCCTTCGCGAAGGGCAGTTTTCCCCCGGAGAACTGCCTTGCGCTAGCCGTGTTCTGGCAGTGGAACGAGTAGGCAGTGTTAGCGTTAAGCTATTGTGAAGGCTCGCTTTGGCCCAGGGAAAACAAAGCGCCTGGGGAAATCTTAACAGACCCCGGGGGCTTTTCACGGTTCCAAGTGTGGAACTGCAGACTCTTTTCCAGAGAAGAGAGCACACAGGCAACAGCAGCCTGCACGTTTCTCAGTGAAAGGGAGAACTCCCTGACTTCATCCAGTCCTCTGAGCAAAGCAGGCAGAAGGAGAGAAACTTTCTTTCCTTCCTCTTTCCTGCAATGAATTCCTGATTTGCTCTTGCAAACGCTAGGCT
Organism: Elephas maximus indicus; assembly: GCF_024166365.1. NCBI lineage: Eukaryota > Metazoa > Chordata > Mammalia > Proboscidea > Elephantidae > Elephas > Elephas maximus. The sequence continues at coordinate 23,427,716 of NC_064830.1, forward strand.
TCTTCTGAAAAACTACCTCGCGGTGCACGTATCCTTCCAGAGGAGCAACGACATAGTTTTAGCTTGAAGAGATTGGGAAAGCACCCAGGGAGAAAAGGCCTTTTCGTGTTCTGTGTTCTGCCTGAAATCGGTCAATTGGCACTTGCCAAAACAAGGTTTCCTAGCACAAACTACAAAGCCGCAACTCTCTCCTGGCAGAGTAAATCCTATGCAGTGTTGCCCTGACGAGATACTGCTGGTAGAGTGAGGCCCAGGGAAAACACATTGCCTAGAGAAATCCCAGCAAAGCCGTCTGTTTCCCCACATGAATGTATGTCAGTTTGAGGTCTTTGCCAAGAACGGAGCTCAGAGGCAACATCAGATTGTGTGTATCTCCGTGAGAGAAAGAACACTGTGACTTCACCCATTCCTCTGACAAAAGCAGTTAGAAGGAGAAAACCGTCCTTTGGTTTCGCTTTCCCGCAATGAGCTCGGCAAACTGCCCTTCGCGAAGGGCAGTTTTCCCCCGGAGAACTGCCTTGCGCTAGCCGTGTTCTGGCAGTGGAACGAGTAGGCAGTGTTAGCGTTAAGCTATTGTGAAGGCTCGCTTTGGCCCAGGGAAAACAAAGCGCCTGGGGAAATCTTAACAGACCCCGGGGGCTTTTCACGGTTCCAAGTGTGGAACTGCACACTCTTTTCCAAAGAAGAGAGCGCACAGGCAACAGCAGCCTGCACGTTTCTCAGTGAAAGGGAGAACTCCCTGACTTCATCCAGTCCTCTGAGCAAAGCAGGCAGAAGGAGAGAAACTTTCTTTCCTTCCTCTTTCCTGCAATGAATTCCTCATTTGCTCTTGCAAACGCTAGGCTTCTTCTGAAAAACTACCTCGCGGTGCACGTATCCTTCCAGAGGAGCAACGACATAGTTTTAGCTTGAAGAGATTGGGAAAGCACCCAGGGAGAAAAGGCCTTTTCGTGTTCTGTGTTCTGCCTGAAATCGGTCAATTGGCACTTGCCAAAACAAGGTTTCCTAGCACAAACTACAAAGCCGCAACTCTCTCCTGGCAGAGTAAATCCTATGCAGTGTTGCCCTGACGAGATACTGCTGGTAGAGTGAGGCCCAGGGAAAACACATTGCCTAGAGAAATCCCAGCAAAGCCGTCTGTTTCCCCACATGAATGTATGTCAGTTTGAGGTCTTTGCCAAGAACGGAGCTCAGAGGCAACATCAGATTGTGTGTATCTCCGTGAGAGAAAGAACACTGTGACTTCACCCATTCCTCTGACAAAAGCAGTTAGAAGGAGAAAACCGTCCTTTGGTTTCGCTTTCCCGCAATGAGCTCGGCAAACTGCCCTTCGCGAAGGGCAGTTTTCCCCCGGAGAACTGCCTTGCGCTAGCCGTGTTCTGGCAGTGGAACGAGTAGGCAGTGTTAGCGTTAAGCTATTGTGAAGGCTCGCTTTGGCCCAGGGAAAACAAAGCGCCTGGGGAAATCTTAACAGACCCCGGGGGCTTTTCACGGTTCCAAGTGTGGAACTGCAGACTCTTTTCCAAAGAAGAGAGCGCACAGGCAACAGCAGCCTGCAAGTTTCTCAGTGAAAGGGAGAACTCCCTGACTTCATCCAGTCCTCTGAGCAAAGCAGGCAGAAGGAGAGAAACTTTCTTTCCTTCCTCTTTCCTGCAATGAATTCCTGATTTGCTCTTGCAAACGCTAGGCTTCTTCTGAAAAACTACCTCGCGGTGCACGTATCCTTCCAGAGGAGCAACGACATAGTTTTAGCTTGAAGAGATTGGGAAAGCACCCAGGGACAAAAGGCCTTTTCGTGTTCTGTGTTCTGCCTGAAATCGGTCAATTGGCACTTGCCAAAACAAGGTTTCCTAGCACAAACTACAAAGCCGCAACTCTCTCCTGGCAGAGTAAATCCTATGCAGTGTGGCCCTGACGAGATACTGCTGGTAGAGTGAGGCCCAGGGAAAACACATTGCCTAGAGAAATCCCAGCAAAGCCGTATGTTTCCCCGCATGAATGTATGTCAGTTTGAGGTCTTTGCCAAGAACGGAGCTCAGAGGCAACATCAGATTGTGTGTATCTCCGTGAGAGAAAGAACACTGTGACTTCACCCATTCCTCTGACAAAAGCAGTTAGAAGGAGAAAACCGTCCTTTGGTTTCGCTTTCCCGCAATGAGCTCGGCAAACTGCCCTTCGCGAAGGGCAGTTTTCCCCCGGAGAACTGCCTTGCGCTAGCCGTGTTCTGGCAGTGGAACGAGTAGGCAGTGTTAGCGTTAAGCTATTGTGAAGGCTCGCTTTGGCCCAGGGAAAACAAAGCGCCTGGGGAAATCTTAACAGACCCCGGGGGCTTTTCACGGTTCCAAGTGTGGAACTGCACACTCTTTTCCAGAGAAGAGAGCACACAGGCAACAGCAGCCTGCACGTTTCTCAGTGAAAGGGAGAACTCCCTGACTTCATCCAGTCCTCTGAGCAAAGCAGGCAGAAGGAGAGAAACTTTCTTTCCTTCCTCTTTCCTGCAATGAATTCCTGATTTGCTCTTGCAAACGCTAGGCTTCTTCTGAAAAACTACCTCGCGGTGCACGTATCCTTCCAGAGGAGCAACGACATAGTTTTAGCTTGAAGAGATTGGGAAAGCACCCAGGGAGAAAAGGCCTTTTCGTGTTCTGTGTTCTGCCTGAAATCGGTCAATTGGCACTTGCCAAAACAAGGTTTCCTAGCACAAACTACAAAGCCGCAACTCTCTCCTGGCAGAGTAAATCCTATGCAGTGTTGCCCTGACGAGATACTGCTGGTAGAGTGAGGCCCAGGGAAAACACATTGCCTAGAGAAATCCCAGCAAAGCCGTCTGTTTCCCCACATGAATGTATGTCAGTTTGAGGTCTTTGCCAAGAACGGAGCTCAGAGGCAACATCAGATTGTGTGTATCTCCGTGAGAGAAAGAACACTGTGACTTCACCCATTCCTCTGACAAAAGCAGTTAGAAGGAGAAAACCGTCCTTTGGTTTCGCTTTCCCGCAATGAGCTCGGCAAACTGCCCTTCGCGAAGGGCAGTTTTCCCCCGGAGAACTGCCTTGCGCTAGCCGTGTTCTGGCACTGGAACGAGTAGGCAGTGTTAGCGTTAAGCTATTGTGAAGGCTCGCTTTGGCCCAGGGAAAACAAAGCGCCTGGGGAAATCTTAACAGACCCCGGGGGCTTTTCACGGTTCCAAGTGTGGAACTGCACACTCTTTTCCAAAGAAGAGAGCGCACAGGCAACAGCAGCCTGCACGTTTCTCAGTGAAAGGGAGAACTCCCTGACTTCATCCAGTCCTCTGAGCAAAGCAGGCAGAAGGAGAGAAACTTTCTTTCCTTCCTCTTTCCTGCAATGAATTCCTGATTTGCTCTTGCAAACGCTAGGCTTCTTCTGAAAAACTACCTCGCGGTGCACGTATCCTTCCAGAGGAGCAACGACATAGTTTTAGCTTGAAGAGATTGGGAAAGCACCCAGGGAGAAAAGGCCTTTTCGTGTTCTGTGTTCTGCCTGAAATCGGTCAATTGGCACTTGCCAAAACAAGGTTTCCTAGCACAAACTACAAAGCCGCAACTCTCTCCTGGCAGAGTAAATCCTATGCAGTGTTGCCCTGACGAGATACTGCTGGTAGAGTGAGGCCCAGGGAAAACACATTGCCTAGAGAAATCCCAGCAAAGCCGTCTGTTTCCCCACATGAATGTATGTCAGTTTGAGGTCTTTGCCAAGAACGGAGCTCAGAGGCAACATCAGATTGTGTGTATCTCCGTGAGAGAAAGAACACTGTGACTTCACCCATTCCTCTGACAAAAGCAGTTAGAAGGAGAAAACCGTCCTTTGGTTTCGCTTTCCCGCAATGAGCTCGGCAAACTGCCCTTCGCGAAGGGCAGTTTTCCCCCGGAGAACTGCCTTGCGCTAGCCGTGTTCTGGCAGTGGAACGAGTAGGCAGTGTTAGCGTTAAGCTATTGTGAAGGCTCGCTTTGGCCCAGGGAAAACAAAGCGCCTGGGGAAATCTTAACAGACCCCGGGGGCTTTTCACGGTTCCAAGTGTGGAACTGCACACTCTTTTCCAAAGAAGAGAGCGCACAGGCAACAGCAGCCTGCACGTTTCTCAGTGAAAGGGAGAACTCCCTGACTTCATCCAGTCCTCTGAGCAAAGCAGGCAGAAGGAGAGAAACTTTCTTTCCTTCCTCTTTCCTGCAATGAATTCCTCATTTGCTCTTGCAAACGCTAGGCTTCTTCTGAAAAACTACCTCGCGGTGCACGTATCCTTCCAGAGGAGCAACGACATAGTTTTAGCTTGAAGAGATTGGGAAAGCACCCAGGGAGAAAAGGCCTTTTCGTGTTCTGTGTTCTGCCTGAAATCGGTCAATTGGCACTTGCCAAAACAAGGTTTCCTATCACAAACTACAAAGCCGCAACTCTCTCCTGGCAGAGTAAATCCTATGCAGTGTTGCCCTGACGAGATACTGCTGGTAGAGTGAGGCCCAGGGAAAACACATTGCCTAGAGAAATCCCAGCAAAGCCGTCTGTTTCCCCACATGAATGTATGTCAGTTTGAGGTCTTTGCCAAGAACGGAGCTCAGAGGCAACATCAGATTGTGTGTATCTCCGTGAGAGAAAGAACACTGTGACTTCACCCATTCCTCTGACAAAAGCAGTTAGAAGGAGAAAACCGTCCTTTGGTTTCGCTTTCCCGCAATGAGCTCGGCAAACTGCCCTTCGCGAAGGGCAGTTTTCCCCCGGAGAACTGCCTTGCGCTAGCCGTGTTCTGGCAGTGGAACGAGTAGGCAGTGTTAGCGTTAAGCTATTGTGAAGGCTCGCTTTGGCCCAGGGAAAACAAAGCGCCTGGGGAAATCTTAACAGACCCCGGGGGCTTTTCACGGTTCCAAGTGTGGAACTGCAGACTCTTTTCCAGAGAAGAGAGCGCACAGGCAACAGCAGCCTGCACGTTTCTCAGTGAAAGGGAGAACTCCCTGACTTCATCCAGTCCTCTGAGCAAAGCAGGCAGAAGGAGAGAAACTTTCTTTCCGTCCTCTTTCCTGCAATGAATTCCTGATTTGCTCTTGCAAACGCTAGGCTTCTTCTGAAAAACTACCTCGCGGTGCACGTATCCTTCCAGAGGAGCAACGACATAGTTTTAGCTTGAAGAGATTGGGAAAGCACCCAGGGACAAAAGGCCTTTTCGTGTTCTGTGTTCTGCCTGAAATCGGTCAATTGGCACTTGCCAAAACAAGGTTTCCTAGCACAAACTACAAAGCCGCAACTCTCTCCTGGCAGAGTAAATCCTATGCAGTGTTGCCCTGACGAGATACTGCTGGTAGAGTGAGGCCCAGGGAAAACACATTGCCTAGAGAAATCCCAGCAAAGCCGTCTGTTTCCCCACATGAATGTATGTCAGTTTGAGGTCTTTGCCAAGAACGGAGCTCAGAGGCAACATCAGATTGTGTGTATCTCCGTGAGAGAAAGAACACTGTGACTTCACCCATTCCTCTGACAAAAGCAGTTAGAAGGAGAAAACCGTCCTTTGGTTTCGCTTTCCCGCAATGAGCTCGGCAAACTGCCCTTCGCGAAGGGCAGTTTTCCCCCGGAGAACTGCCTTGCGCTAGCCGTGTTCTGGCAGTGGAACGAGTAGGCAGTGTTAGCGTTAAGCTATTGTGAAGGCTCGCTTTGGCCCAGGGAAAACAAAGCGCCTGGGGAAATCTTAACAGACCCCGGGGGCTTTTCACGGTTCCAAGTGTGGAACTGCAGACTCTTTTCCAGAGAAGAGAGCGCACAGGCAACAGCAGCCTGCACGTTTCTCAGTGAAAGGGAGAACTCCCTGACTTCATCCAGTCCTCTGAGCAAAGCAGGCAGAAGGAGAGAAACTTTCTTTCCTTCCTCTTTCCTGCAATGAATTCCTGATTTGCTCTTGCAAACGCTAGGCTTCTTCTGAAAAACTACCTCGCGGTGCACGTATCCTTCCAGAGGAGCAACGACATAGTTTTAGCTTGAAGAGATTGGGAAAGCACCCAGGGAGAAAAGGCCTTTTCGTGTTCTGTGTTCTGCCTGAAATCGGTCAATTGGCACTTGCCAAAACAAGGTTTCCTAGCACAAACTACAAAGCCGCAACTCTCTCCTGGCAGAGTAAATCCTATGCAGTGTTGCCCTGACGAGATACTGCTGGTAGAGTGAGGCCCAGGGAAAACACATTGCCTAGAGAAATCCCAGCAAAGCCGTCTGTTTCCCCACATGAATGTATGTCAGTTTGAGGTCTTTGCCAAGAACGGAGCTCAGAGGCAACATCAGATTGTGTGTATCTCCGTGAGAGAAAGAACACTGTGACTTCACCCATTCCTCTGACAAAAGCAGTTAGAAGGAGAAAACCGTCCTTTGGTTTCGCTTTCCCGCAATGAGCTCGGCAAACTGCCCTTCGCGAAGGGCAGTTTTCCCCCGGAGAACTGCCTTGCGCTAGCCGTGTTCTGGCAGTGGAACGAGTAGGCAGTGTTAGCGTTAAGCTATTGTGAAGGCTCGCTTTGGCCCAGGGAAAACAAAGCGCCTGGGGAAATCTTAACAGACCCCGGGGGCTTTTCACGGTTCCAAGTGTGGAACTGCACACTCTTTTCCAAAGAAGAGAGCGCACAGGCAACAGCAGCCTGCACGTTTCTCAGTGAAAGGGAGAACTCCCTGACTTCATCCAGTCCTCTGAGCAAAGCAGGCAGAAGGAGAGAAACTTTCTTTCCTTCCTCTTTCCTGCAATGAATTCCTCATTTGCTCTTGCAAACGCTAGGCTTCTTCTGAAAAACTACCTCGCGGTGCACGTATCCTTCCAGAGGAGCAACGACATAGTTTTAGCTTGAAGAGATTGGGAAAGCACCCAGGGAGAAAAGGCCTTTTCGTGTTCTGTGTTCTGCCTGAAATCGGTCAATTGGCACTTGCCAAAACAAGGTTTCCTAGCACAAACTACAAAGCCGCAACTCTCTCCTGGCAGAGTAAATCCTATGCAGTGTTGCCCTGACGAGATACTGCTGGTAGAGTGAGGCCCAGGGAAAACACATTGCCTAGAGAAATCCCAGCAAAGCCGTCTGTTTCCCCACATGAATGTATGTCAGTTTGAGGTCTTTGCCAAGAACGGAGCTCAGAGGCAACATCAGATTGTGTGTATCTCCGTGAGAGAAAGAACACTGTGACTTCACCCATTCCTCTGACAAAAGCAGTTAGAAGGAGAAAACCGTCCTTTGGTTTCGCTTTCCCGCAATGAGCTCGGCAAACTGCCCTTCGCGAAGGGCAGTTTTCCCCCGGAGAACTGCCTTGCGCTAGCCGTGTTCTGGCAGTGGAACGAGTAGGCAGTGTTAGCGTTAAGCTATTGTGAAGGCTCGCTTTGGCCCAGGGAAAACAAAGCGCCTGGGGAAATCTTAACAGACCCCGGGGGCTTTTCACGGTTCCAAGTGTGGAACTGCAGACTCTTTTCCAGAGAAGAGAGCGCACAGGCAACAGCAGCCTGCACGTTTCTCAGTGAAAGGGAGAACTCCCTGACTTCATCCAGTCCTCTGAGCAAAACAGGCAGAAGGAGAGAAACTTTCTTTCCGTCCTCTTTCCTGCAATGAATTCCTGATTTGCTCTTGCAAACGCTAGGCTTCTTCTGAAAAACTACCTCGCGGTGCACGTATCCTTCCAGAGGAGCAACGACATAGTTTTAGCTTGAAGAGATTGGGAAAGCACCCAGGGACAAAAGGCCTTTTCGTGTTCTGTGTTCTGCCTGAAATCGGTCAATTGGCACTTCCCAAAACAAGGTTTCCTAGCACAAACTACAAAGCCGCAACTCTCTCCTGGCAGAGTAAATCCTATGCAGTGTTGCCCTGACGAGATACTGCTGGTAGAGTGAGGCCCAGGGAAAACACATTGCCTAGAGAAATCCCAGCAAAGCCGTCTGTTTCCCCACATGAATGTATGTCAGTTTGAGGTCTTTGCCAAGAACGGAGCTCAGAGGCAACATCAGATTGTGTGTATCTCCGTGAGAGAAAGAACACTGTGACTTCACCCATTCCTCTGACAAAAGCAGTTAGAAGGAGAAAACCGTCCTTTGGTTTCGCTTTCCCGCAATGAGCTCGGCAAACTGCCCTTCGCGAAGGGCAGTTTTCCCCCGGAGAACTGCCTTGCGCTAGCCGTGTTCTGGCAGTGGAACGAGTAGGCAGTGTTAGCGTTAAGCTATTGTGAAGGCTCGCTTTGGCCCAGGGAAAACAAAGCGCCTGGGGAAATCTTAACAGACCCCGGGGGCTTTTCACGGTTCCAAGTGTGGAACTGCAGACTCTTTTCCAAAGAAGAGAGCGCACAGGCAACAGCAGCCTGCACGTTTCTCAGTGAAAGGGAGAACTCCCTGACTTCATCCAGTCCTCTGAGCAAAGCAGGCAGAAGGAGAGAAACTTTCTTTCCTTCCTCTTTCCTGCAATGAATTCCTCATTTGCTCTTGCAAACGCTAGGCTTCTTCTGAAAAACTACCTCGCGGTGCACGTATCCTTCCAGAGGAGCAACGACATAGTTTTAGCTTGAAGAGATTGGGAAAGCACCCAGGGAGAAAAGGCCTTTTCGTGTTCTGTGTTCTGCCTGAAATCGGTCAATTGGCACTTGCCAAAACAAGGTTTCCTAGCACAAACTACAAAGCCGCAACTCTCTCCTGGCAGAGTAAATCCTATGCAGTGTGGCCCTGACGAGATACTGCTGGTAGAGTGAGGCCCAGGGAAAACACATTGCCTAGAGAAATCCCAGCAAAGCCGTCTGTTTCCCCACATGAATGTATGTCAGTTTGAGGTCTTTGCCAAGAACGGAGCTCAGAGGCAACATCAGATTGTGTGTATCTCCGTGAGAGAAAGAACACTGTGACTTCACCCATTCCTCTGACAAAAGCAGTTAGAAGGAGAAAACCGTCCTTTGGTTTCGCTTTCCCGCAATGAGCTCGGCAAACTGCCCTTCGCGAAGGGCAGTTTTCCCCCGGAGAACTGCCTTGCGCTAGCCGTGTTCTGGCAGTGGAACGAGTAGGCAGTGTTAGCGTTAAGCTATTGTGAAGGCTCGCTTTGGCCCAGGGAAAACAAAGCGCCTGGGGAAATCTTAACAGACCCCGGGGGCTTTTCACGGTTCCAAGTGTGGAACTGCACACTCTTTTCCAAAGAAGAGAGCGCACAGGCAACAGCAGCCTGCACGTTTCTCAGTGAAAGGGAGAACTCCCTGACTTCATCCAGTCCTCTGAGCAAAGCAGGCAGAAGGAGAGAAACTTTCTTTCCTTCCTCTTTCCTGCAATGAATTCCTCATTTGCTCTTGCAAACGCTAGGCTTCTTCTGAAAAACTACCTCGCGGTGCACGTATCCTTCCAGAGGAGCAACGACATAGTTTTAGCTTGAAGAGATTGGGAAAGCACCCAGGGAGAAAAGGCCTTTTCGTGTTCTGTGTTCTGCCTGAAATCGGTCAATTGGCACTTGCCAAAACAAGGTTTCCTATCACAAACTACAAAGCCGCAACTCTCTCCTGGCAGAGTAAATCCTATGCAGTGTTGCCCTGACGAGATACTGCTGGTAGAGTGAGGCCCAGGGAAAACACATTGCCTAGAGAAATCCCAGCAAAGCCGTCTGTTTCCCCACATGAATGTATGTCAGTTTGAGGTCTTTGCCAAGAACGGAGCTCAGAGGCAACATCAGATTGTGTGTATCTCCGTGAGAGAAAGAACACTGTGACTTCACCCATTCCTCTGACAAAAGCAGTTAGAAGGAGAAAACCGTCCTTTGGTTTCGCTTTCCCGCAATGAGCTCGGCAAACTGCCCTTCGCGAAGGGCAGTTTTCCCCCGGAGAACTGCCTTGCGCTAGCCGTGTTCTGGCAGTGGAACGAGTAGGCAGTGTTAGCGTTAAGCTATTGTGAAGGCTCGCTTTGGCCCAGGGAAAACAAAGCGCCTGGGGAAATCTTAACAGACCCCGGGGGCTTTTCACGGTTCCAAGTGTGGAACTGCAGACTCTTTTCCAGAGAAGAGAGCGCACAGGCAACAGCAGCCTGCACGTTTCTCAGTGAAAGGGAGAACTCCCTGACTTCATCCAGTCCTCTGAGCAAAGCAGGCAGAAGGAGAGAAACTTTCTTTCCGTCCTCTTTCCTGCAATGAATTCCTGATTTGCTCTTGCAAACGCTAGGCTTCTTCTGAAAAACTACCTCGCGGTGCACGTATCCTTCCAGAGGAGCAACGACATAGTTTTAGCTTGAAGAGATTGGGAAAGCACCCAGGGACAAAAGGCCTTTTCGTGTTCTGTGTTCTGCCTGAAATCGGTCAATTGGCACTTGCCAAAACAAGGTTTCCTAGCACAAACTACAAAGCCGCAACTCTCTCCTGGCAGAGTAAATCCTATGCAGTGTTGCCCTGACGAGATACTGCTGGTAGAGTGAGGCCCAGGGAAAACACATTGCCTAGAGAAATCCCAGCAAAGCCGTCTGTTTCCCCACATGAATGTATGTCAGTTTGAGGTCTTTGCCAAGAACGGAGCTCAGAGGCAACATCAGATTGTGTGTATCTCCGTGAGAGAAAGAACACTGTGACTTCACCCATTCCTCTGACAAAAGCAGTTAGAAGGAGAAAACCGTCCTTTGGTTTCGCTTTCCCGCAATGAGCTCGGCAAACTGCCCTTCGCGAAGGGCAGTTTTCCCCCGGAGAACTGCCTTGCGCTAGCCGTGTTCTGGCAGTGGAACGAGTAGGCAGTGTTAGCGTTAAGCTATTGTGAAGGCTCGCTTTGGCCCAGGGAAAACAAAGCGCCTGGGGAAATCTTAACAGACCCCGGGGGCTTTTCACGGTTCCAAGTGTGGAACTGCAGACTCTTTTCCAGAGAAGAGAGCGCACAGGCAACAGCAGCCTGCACGTTTCTCAGTGAAAGGGAGAACTCCCTGACTTCATCCAGTCCTCTGAGCAAAGCAGGCAGAAGGAGAGAAACTTTCTTTCCTTCCTCTTTCCTGCAATGAATTCCTGATTTGCTCTTGCAAACGCTAGGCTTCTTCTGAAAAACTACCTCGCGGTGCACGTATCCTTCCAGAGGAGCAACGACATAGTTTTAGCTTGAAGAGATTGGGAAAGCACCCAGGGAGAAAAGGCCTTTTCGTGTTCTGTGTTCTGCCTGAAATCGGTCAATTGGCACTTGCCAAAACAAGGTTTCCTAGCACAAACTACAAAGCCGCAACTCTCTCCTGGCAGAGTAAATCCTATGCAGTGTTGCCCTGACGAGATACTGCTGGTAGAGTGAGGCCCAGGGAAAACACATTGCCTAGAGAAATCCCAGCAAAGCCGTCTGTTTCCCCACATGAATGTATGTCAGTTTGAGGTCTTTGCCAAGAACGGAGCTCAGAGGCAACATCAGATTGTGTGTATCTCCGTGAGAGAAAGAACACTGTGACTTCACCCATTCCTCTGACAAAAGCAGTTAGAAGGAGAAAACCGTCCTTTGGTTTCGCTTTCCCGCAATGAGCTCGGCAAACTGCCCTTCGCGAAGGGCAGTTTTCCCCCGGAGAACTGCCTTGCGCTAGCCGTGTTCTGGCAGTGGAACGAGTAGGCAGTGTTAGCGTTAAGCTATTGTGAAGGCTCGCTTTGGCCCAGGGAAAACAAAGCGCCTGGGGAAATCTTAACAGACCCCGGGGGCTTTTCACGGTTCCAAGTGTGGAACTGCACACTCTTTTCCAAAGAAGAGAGCGCACAGGCAACAGCAGCCTGCACGTTTCTCAGTGAAAGGGAGAACTCCCTGACTTCATCCAGTCCTCTGAGCAAAGCAGGCAGAAGGAGAGAAACTTTCTTTCCTTCCTCTTTCCTGCAATGAATTCCTCATTTGCTCTTGCAAACGCTAGGCTTCTTCTGAAAAACTACCTCGCGGTGCACGTATCCTTCCAGAGGAGCAACGACATAGTTTTAGCTTGAAGAGATTGGGAAAGCACCCAGGGAGAAAAGGCCTTTTCGTGTTCTGTGTTCTGCCTGAAATCGGTCAATTGGCACTTGCCAAAACAAGGTTTCCTAGCACAAACTACAAAGCCGCAACTCTCTCCTGGCAGAGTAAATCCTATGCAGTGTTGCCCTGACGAGATACTGCTGGTAGAGTGAGGCCCAGGGAAAACACATTGCCTAGAGAAATCCCAGCAAAGCCGTCTGTTTCCCCACATGAATGTATGTCAGTTTGAGGTCTTTGCCAAGAACGGAGCTCAGAGGCAACATCAGATTGTGTGTATCTCCGTGAGAGAAAGAACACTGTGACTTCACCCATTCCTCTGACAAAAGCAGTTAGAAGGAGAAAACCGTCCTTTGGTTTCGCTTTCCCGCAATGAGCTCGGCAAACTGCCCTTCGCGAAGGGCAGTTTTCCCCCGGAGAACTGCCTTGCGCTAGCCGTGTTCTGGCAGTGGAACGAGTAGGCAGTGTTAGCGTTAAGCTATTGTGAAGGCTCGCTTTGGCCCAGGGAAAACAAAGCGCCTGGGGAAATCTTAACAGACCCCGGGGGCTTTTCACGGTTCCAAGTGTGGAACTGCAGACTCTTTTCCAGAGAAGAGAGCGCACAGGCAACAGCAGCCTGCACGTTTCTCAGTGAAAGGGAGAACTCCCTGACTTCATCCAGTCCTCTGAGCAAAGCAGGCAGAAGGAGAGAAACTTTCTTTCCGTCCTCTTTCCTGCAATGAATTCCTGATTTGCTCTTGCAAACGCTAGGCTTCTTCTGAAAAACTACCTCGCGGTGCACGTATCCTTCCAGAGGAGCAACGACATAGTTTTAGCTTGAAGAGATTGGGAAAGCACCCAGGGACAAAAGGCCTTTTCGTGTTCTGTGTTCTGCCTGAAATCGGTCAATTGGCACTTCCCAAAACAAGGTTTCCTAGCACAAACTACAAAGCCGCAACTCTCTCCTGGCAGAGTAAATCCTATGCAGTGTTGCCCTGACGAGATACTGCTGGTAGAGTGAGGCCCAGGGAAAACACATTGCCTAGAGAAATCCCAGCAAAGCCGTCTGTTTCCCCACATGAATGTATGTCAGTTTGAGGTCTTTGCCAAGAACGGAGCTCAGAGGCAACATCAGATTGTGTGTATCTCCGTGAGAGAAAGAACACTGTGACTTCACCCATTCCTCTGACAAAAGCAGTTAGAAGGAGAAAACCGTCCTTTGGTTTCGCTTTCCCGCAATGAGCTCGGCAAACTGCCCTTCGCGAAGGGCAGTTTTCCCCCGGAGAACTGCCTTGCGCTAGCCGTGTTCTGGCAGTGGAACGAGTAGGCAGTGTTAGCGTTAAGCTATTGTGAAGGCTCGCTTTGGCCCAGGGAAAACAAAGCGCCTGGGGAAATCTTAACAGACCCCGGGGGCTTTTCACGGTTCCAAGTGTGGAACTGCAGACTCTTTTCCAGAGAAGAGAGCGCACAGGCAACAGCAGCCTGCACGTTTCTCAGTGAAAGGGAGAACTCCCTGACTTCATCCAGTCCTCTGAGCAAAGCAGGCAGAAGGAGAGAAACTTTCTTTCCTTCCTCTTTCCTGCAATGAATTCCTGATTTGCTCTTGCAAACGCTAGGCTTCTTCTGAAAAACTACCTCGCGGTGCACGTATCCTTCCAGAGGAGCAACGACATAGTTTTAGCTTGAAGAGATTGGGAAAGCACCCAGGGAGAAAAGGCCTTTTCGTGTTCTGTGTTCTGCCTGAAATCGGTCAATTGGCACTTGCCAAAACAAGGTTTCCTAGCACAAACTACAAAGCCGCAACTCTCTCCTGGCAGAGTAAATCCTATGCAGTGTTGCCCTGACGAGATACTGCTGGTAGAGTGAGGCCCAGGGAAAACACATTGCCTAGAGAAATCCCAGCAAAGCCGTCTGTTTCCCCACATGAATGTATGTCAGTTTGAGGTCTTTGCCAAGAACGGAGCTCAGAGGCAACATCAGATTGTGTGTATCTCCGTGAGAGAAAGAACACTGTGACTTCACCCATTCCTCTGACAAAAGCAGTTAGAAGGAGAAAACCGTCCTTTGGTTTCGCTTTCCCGCAATGAGCTCGGCAATCTGCCCTTCGCGAAGGGCAGTTTTCCCCCGGAGAACTGCCTTGCGCTAGCCGTGTTCTGGCAGTGGAACGAGTAGGCAGTGTTAGCGTTAAGCTATTGTGAAGGCTCGCTTTGGCCCAGGGAAAACAAAGCGCCTGGGGAAATCTTAACAGACCCCGGGGGCTTTTCACGGTTCCAAGTGTGGAACTGCAGACTCTTTTCCAGAGAAGAGAGCGCACAGGCAACAGCAGCCTGCACGTTTCTCAGTGAAAGGGAGAACTCCCTGACTTCATCCAGTCCTCTGAGCAAAGCAGGCAGAAGGAGAGAAACTTTCTTTCCTTCCTCTTTCCTGCAATGAATTCCTGATTTGCTCTTGCAAACGCTAGGCTTCTTCTGAAAAACTACCTCGCGGTGCACGTATCCTTCCAGAGGAGCAACGACATAGTTTTAGCTTGAAGAGATTGGGAAAGCACCCAGGGAGAAAAGGCCTTTTCGTGTTCTGTGTTCTGCCTGAAATCGGTCAATTGGCACTTGCCAAAACAAGGTTTCCTAGCACAAACTACAAAGCCGCAACTCTCTCCTGGCAGAGTAAATCCTATGCAGTGTTGCCCTGACGAGATACTGCTGGTAGAGTGAGGCCCAGGGAAAACACATTGCCTAGAGAAATCCCAGCAAAGCCGTCTGTTTCCCCACATGAATGTATGTCAGTTTGAGGTCTTTGCCAAGAACGGAGCTCAGAGGCAACATCAGATTGTGTGTATCTCCGTGAGAGAAAGAACACTGTGACTTCACCCATTCCTCTGACAAAAGCAGTTAGAAGGAGAAAACCGTCCTTTGGTTTCGCTTTCCCGCAATGAGCTCGGCAAACTGCCCTTCGCGAAGGGCAGTTTTCCCCCGGAGAACTGCCTTGCGCTAGCCGTGTTCTGGCAGTGGAACGAGTAGGCAGTGTTAGCGTTAAGCTATTGTGAAGGCTCGCTTTGGCCCAGGGAAAACAAAGCGCCTGGGGAAATCTTAACAGACCCCGGGGGCTTTTCACGGTTCCAAGTGTGGAACTGCAGACTCTTTTCCAAAGAAGAGAGCGCACAGGCAACAGCAGCCTGCAAGTTTCTCAGTGAAAGGGAGAACTCCCTGACTTCATCCAGTCCTCTGAGCAAAGCAGGCAGAAGGAGAGAAACTTTCTTTCCTTCCTCTTTCCTGCAATGAATTCCTGATTTGCTCTTGCAAACGCTAGGCTTCTTCTGAAAAACTACCTCGCGGTGCACGTATCCTTCCAGAGGAGCAACGACATAGTTTTAGCTTGAAGAGATTGGGAAAGCACCCAGGGACAAAAGGCCTTTTCGTGTTCTGTGTTCTGCCTGAAATCGGTCAATTGGCACTTGCCAAAACAAGGTTTCCTAGCACAAACTACAAAGCCGCAACTCTCTCCTGGCAGAGTAAATCCTATGCAGTGTGGCCCTGACGAGATACTGCTGGTAGAGTGAGGCCCAGGGAAAACACATTGCCTAGAGAAATCCCAGCAAAGCCGTATGTTTCCCCGCATGAATGTATGTCAGTTTGAGGTCTTTGCCAAGAACGGAGCTCAGAGGCAACATCAGATTGTGTGTATCTCCGTGAGAGAAAGAACACTGTGACTTCACCCATTCCTCTGACAAAAGCAGTTAGAAGGAGAAAACCGTCCTTTGGTTTCGCTTTCCCGCAATGAGCTCGGCAAACTGCCCTTCGCGAAGGGCAGTTTTCCCCCGGAGAACTGCCTTGCGCTAGCCGTGTTCTGGCAGTGGAACGAGTAGGCAGTGTTAGCGTTAAGCTATTGTGAAGGCTCGCTTTGGCCCAGGGAAAACAAAGCGCCTGGGGAAATCTTAACAGACCCCGGGGGCTTTTCACGGTTCCAAGTGTGGAACTGCACACTCTTTTCCAGAGAAGAGAGCACACAGGCAACAGCAGCCTGCACGTTTCTCAGTGAAAGGGAGAACTCCCTGACTTCATCCAGTCCTCTGAGCAAAGCAGGCAGAAGGAGAGAAACTTTCTTTCCTTCCTCTTTCCTGCAATGAATTCCTCATTTGCTCTTGCAAACGCTAGGCTTCTTCTGAAAAACTACCTCGCGGTGCACGTATCCTTCCAGAGGAGCAACGACATAGTTTTAGCTTGAAGAGATTGGGAAAGCACCCAGGGAGAAAAGGCCTTTTCGTGTTCTGTGTTCTGCCTGAAATCGGTCAATTGGCACTTGCCAAAACAAGGTTTCCTAGCACAAACTACAAAGCCGCAACTCTCTCCTGGCAGAGTAAATCCTATGCAGTGTTGCCCTGACGAGATACTGCTGGTAGAGTGAGGCCCAGGGAAAACACATTGCCTAGAGAAATCCCAGCAAAGCCGTCTGTTTCCCCACATGAATGTATGTCAGTTTGAGGTCTTTGCCAAGAACGGAGCTCAGAGGCAACATCAGATTGTGTGTATCTCCGTGAGAGAAAGAACACTGTGACTTCACCCATTCCTCTGACAAAAGCAGTTAGAAGGAGAAAACCGTCCTTTGGTTTCGCTTTCCCGCAATGAGCTCGGCAAACTGCCCTTCGCGAAGGGCAGTTTTCCCCCGGAGAACTGCCTTGCGCTAGCCGTGTTCTGGCAGTGGAACGAGTAGGCAGTGTTAGCGTTAAGCTATTGTGAAGGCTCGCTTTGGCCCAGGGAAAACAAAGCGCCTGGGGAAATCTTAACAGACCCCGGGGGCTTTTCACGGTTCCAAGTGTGGAACTGCAGACTCTTTTCCAAAGAAGAGAGCGCACAGGCAACAGCAGCCTGCACGTTTCTCAGTGAAAGGGAGAACTCCCTGACTTCATCCAGTCCTCTGAGCAAAGCAGGCAGAAGGAGAGAAACTTTCTTTCCGTCCTCTTTCCTGCAATGAATTCCTGATTTGCTCTTGCAAACGCTAGGCTTCTTCTGAAAAACTACCTCGCGGTGCACGTATCCTTCCAGAGGAGCAACGACATAGTTTTAGCTTGAAGAGATTGGGAAAGCACCCAGGGAGAAAAGGCCTTTTCGTGTTCTGTGTTCTGCCTGAAATCGGTCAATTGGCACTTGCCAAAACAAGGTTTCCTAGCACAAACTACAAAGCCGCAACTCTCTCCTGGCAGAGTAAATCCTATGCAGTGTTGCCCTGACGAGATACTGCTGGTAGAGTGAGGCCCAGGGAAAACACATTGCCTAGAGAAATCCCAGCAAAGCCGTCTGTTTCCCCACATGAATGTATGTCAGTTTGAGGTCTTTGCCAAGAACGGAGCTCAGAGGCAACATCAGATTGTGTGTATCTCCGTGAGAGAAAGAACACTGTGACTTCACCCATTCCTCTGACAAAAGCAGTTAGAAGGAGAAAACCGTCCTTTGGTTTCGCTTTCCCGCAATGAGCTCGGCAAACTGCCCTTCGCGAAGGGCAGTTTTCCCCCGGAGAACTGCCTTGCGCTAGCCGTGTTCTGGCAGTGGAACGAGTAGGCAGTGTTAGCGTTAAGCTATTGTGAAGGCTCGCTTTGGCCCAGGGAAAACAAAGCGCCTGGGGAAATCTTAACAGACCCCGGGGGCTTTTCACGGTTCCAAGTGTGGAACTGCAGACTCTTTTCCAAAGAAGAGAGCGCACAGGCAACAGCAGCCTGCACGTTTCTCAGTGAAAGGGAGAACTCCCTGACTTCATCCAGTCCTCTGAGCAAAGCAGGCAGAAGGAGAGAAACTTTCTTTCCGTCCTCTTTCCTGCAATGAATTCCTGATTTGCTCTTGCAAACGCTAGGCTTCTTCTGAAAAACTACCTCGCGGTGCACGTATCCTTCCAGAGGAGCAACGACATAGTTTTAGCTTGAAGAGATTGGGAAAGCACCCAGGGACAAAAGGCCTTTTCGTGTTCTGTGTTCTGCCTGAAATCGGTCAATTGGCACTTGCCAAAACAAGGTTTCCTAGCACAAACTACAAAGCCGCAACTCTCTCCTGGCAGAGTAAATCCTATGCAGTGTTGCCCTGACGAGATACTGCTGGTAGAGTGAGGCCCAGGGAAAACACATTGCCTAGAGAAATCCCAGCAAAGCCGTCTGTTTCCCCACATGAATGTATGTCAGTTTGAGGTCTTTGCCAAGAACGGAGCTCAGAGGCAACATCAGATTGTGTGTATCTCCGTGAGAGAAAGAACACTGTGACTTCACCCATTCCTCTGACAAAAGCAGTTAGAAGGAGAAAACCGTCCTTTGGTTTCGCTTTCCCGCAATGAGCTCGGCAAACTGCCCTTCGCGAAGGGCAGTTTTCCCCCGGAGAACTGCCTTGCGCTAGCCGTGTTCTGGCAGTGGAACGAGTAGGCAGTGTTAGCGTTAAGCTATTGTGAAGGCTCGCTTTGGCCCAGGGAAAACAAAGCGCCTGGGGAAATCTTAACAGACCCCGGGGGCTTTTCACGGTTCCAAGTGTGGAACTGCAGACTCTTTTCCAGAGAAGAGAGCGCACAGGCAACAGCAGCCTGCACGTTTCTCAGTGAAAGGGAGAACTCCCTGACTTCATCCAGTCCTCTGAGCAAAGCAGGCAGAAGGAGAGAAACTTTCTTTCCTTCCTCTTTCCTGCAATGAATTCCTGATTTGCTCTTGCAAACGCTAGGCTTCTTCTGAAAAACTACCTCGCGGTGCACGTATCCTTCCAGAGGAGCAACGACATAGTTTTAGCTTGAAGAGATTGGGAAAGCACCCAGGGAGAAAAGGCCTTTTCGTGTTCTGTGTTCTGCCTGAAATCGGTCAATTGGCACTTGCCAAAACAAGGTTTCCTAGCACAAACTACAAAGCCGCAACTCTCTCCTGGCAGAGTAAATCCTATGCAGTGTTGCCCTGACGAGATACTGCTGGTAGAGTGAGGCCCAGGGAAAACACATTGCCTAGAGAAATCCCAGCAAAGCCGTCTGTTTCCCCACATGAATGTATGTCAGTTTGAGGTCTTTGCCAAGAACGGAGCTCAGAGGCAACATCAGATTGTGTGTATCTCCGTGAGAGAAAGAACACTGTGACTTCACCCATTCCTCTGACAAAAGCAGTTAGAAGGAGAAAACCGTCCTTTGGTTTCGCTTTCCCGCAATGAGCTCGGCAATCTGCCCTTCGCGAAGGGCAGTTTTCCCCCGGAGAACTGCCTTGCGCTAGCCGTGTTCTGGCAGTGGAACGAGTAGGCAGTGTTAGCGTTAAGCTATTGTGAAGGCTCGCTTTGGCCCAGGGAAAACAAAGCGCCTGGGGAAATCTTAACAGACCCCGGGGGCTTTTCACGGTTCCAAGTGTGGAACTGCAGACTCTTTTCCAGAGAAGAGAGCGCACAGGCAACAGCAGCCTGCACGTTTCTCAGTGAAAGGGAGAACTCCCTGACTTCATCCAGTCCTCTGAGCAAAGCAGGCAGAAGGAGAGAAACTTTCTTTCCTTCCTCTTTCCTGCAATGAATTCCTCATTTGCTCTTGCAAACGCTAGGCTTCTTCTGAAAAACTACCTCGCGGTGCACGTATCCTTCCAGAGGAGCAACGACATAGTTTTAGCTTGAAGAGATTGGGAAAGCACCCAGGGAGAAAAGGCCTTTTCGTGTTCTGTGTTCTGCCTGAAATCGGTCAATTGGCACTTGCCAAAACAAGGTTTCCTAGCACAAACTACAAAGCCGCAACTCTCTCCTGGCAGAGTAAATCCTATGCAGTGTTGCCCTGACGAGATACTGCTGGTAGAGTGAGGCCCAGGGAAAACACATTGCCTAGAGAAATCCCAGCAAAGCCGTCTGTTTCCCCACATGAATGTATGTCAGTTTGAGGTCTTTGCCAAGAACGGAGCTCAGAGGCAACATCAGATTGTGTGTATCTCCGTGAGAGAAAGAACACTGTGACTTCACCCATTCCTCTGACAAAAGCAGTTAGAAGGAGAAAACCGTCCTTTGGTTTCGCTTTCCCGCAATGAGCTCGGCAAACTGCCCTTCGCGAAGGGCAGTTTTCCCCCGGAGAACTGCCTTGCGCTAGCCGTGTTCTGGCAGTGGAACGAGTAGGCAGTGTTAGCGTTAAGCTATTGTGAAGGCTCGCTTTGGCCCAGGGAAAACAAAGCGCCTGGGGAAATCTTAACAGACCCCGGGGGCTTTTCACGGTTCCAAGTGTGGAACTGCAGACTCTTTTCCAAAGAAGAGAGCGCACAGGCAACAGCAGCCTGCAAGTTTCTCAGTGAAAGGGAGAACTCCCTGACTTCATCCAGTCCTCTGAGCAAAGCAGGCAGAAGGAGAGAAACTTTCTTTCCTTCCTCTTTCCTGCAATGAATTCCTGATTTGCTCTTGCAAACGCTAGGCTTCTTCTGAAAAACTACCTCGCGGTGCACGTATCCTTCCAGAGGAGCAACGACATAGTTTTAGCTTGAAGAGATTGGGAAAGCACCCAGGGACAAAAGGCCTTTTCGTGTTCTGTGTTCTGCCTGAAATCGGTCAATTGGCACTTGCCAAAACAAGGTTTCCTAGCACAAACTACAAAGCCGCAACTCTCTCCTGGCAGAGTAAATCCTATGCAGTGTGGCCCTGACGAGATACTGCTGGTAGAGTGAGGCCCAGGGAAAACACATTGCCTAGAGAAATCCCAGCAAAGCCGTATGTTTCCCCGCATGAATGTATGTCAGTTTGAGGTCTTTGCCAAGAACGGAGCTCAGAGGCAACATCAGATTGTGTGTATCTCCGTGAGAGAAAGAACACTGTGACTTCACCCATTCCTCTGACAAAAGCAGTTAGAAGGAGAAAACCGTCCTTTGGTTTCGCTTTCCCGCAATGAGCTCGGCAAACTGCCCTTCGCGAAGGGCAGTTTTCCCCCGGAGAACTGCCTTGCGCTAGCCGTGTTCTGGCAGTGGAACGAGTAGGCAGTGTTAGCGTTAAGCTATTGTGAAGGCTCGCTTTGGCCCAGGGAAAACAAAGCGCCTGGGGAAATCTTAACAGACCCCGGGGGCTTTTCACGGTTCCAAGTGTGGAACTGCACACTCTTTTCCAGAGAAGAGAGCACACAGGCAACAGCAGCCTGCACGTTTCTCAGTGAAAGGGAGAACTCCCTGACTTCATCCAGTCCTCTGAGCAAAGCAGGCAGAAGGAGAGAAACTTTCTTTCCTTCCTCTTTCCTGCAATGAATTCCTCATTTGCTCTTGCAAACGCTAGGCTTCTTCTGAAAAACTACCTCGCGGTGCACGTATCCTTCCAGAGGAGCAACGACATAGTTTTAGCTTGAAGAGATTGGGAAAGCACCCAGGGAGAAAAGGCCTTTTCGTGTTCTGTGTTCTGCCTGAAATCGGTCAATTGGCACTTGCCAAAACAAGGTTTCCTAGCACAAACTACAAAGCCGCAACTCTCTCCTGGCAGAGTAAATCCTATGCAGTGTTGCCCTGACGAGATACTGCTGGTAGAGTGAGGCCCAGGGAAAACACATTGCCTAGAGAAATCCCAGCAAAGCCGTCTGTTTCCCCACATGAATGTATGTCAGTTTGAGGTCTTTGCCAAGAACGGAGCTCAGAGGCAACATCAGATTGTGTGTATCTCCGTGAGAGAAAGAACACTGTGACTTCACCCATTCCTCTGACAAAAGCAGTTAGAAGGAGAAAACCGTCCTTTGGTTTCGCTTTCCCGCAATGAGCTCGGCAAACTGCCCTTCGCGAAGGGCAGTTTTCCCCCGGAGAACTGCCTTGCGCTAGCCGTGTTCTGGCAGTGGAACGAGTAGGCAGTGTTAGCGTTAAGCTATTGTGAAGGCTCGCTTTGGCCCAGGGAAAACAAAGCGCCTGGGGAAATCTTAACAGACCCCGGGGGCTTTTCACGGTTCCAAGTGTGGAACTGCAGACTCTTTTCCAAAGAAGAGAGCGCACAGGCAACAGCAGCCTGCACGTTTCTCAGTGAAAGGGAGAACTCCCTGACTTCATCCAGTCCTCTGAGCAAAGCAGGCAGAAGGAGAGAAACTTTCTTTCCGTCCTCTTTCCTGCAATGAATTCCTGATTTGCTCTTGCAAACGCTAGGCTTCTTCTGAAAAACTACCTCGCGGTGCACGTATCCTTCCAGAGGAGCAACGACATAGTTTTAGCTTGAAGAGATTGGGAAAGCACCCAGGGAGAAAAGGCCTTTTCGTGTTCTGTGTTCTGCCTGAAATCGGTCAATTGGCACTTGCCAAAACAAGGTTTCCTAGCACAAACTACAAAGCCGCAACTCTCTCCTGGCAGAGTAAATCCTATGCAGTGTTGCCCTGACGAGATACTGCTGGTAGAGTGAGGCCCAGGGAAAACACATTGCCTAGAGAAATCCCAGCAAAGCCGTCTGTTTCCCCACATGAATGTATGTCAGTTTGAGGTCTTTGCCAAGAACGGAGCTCAGAGGCAACATCAGATTGTGTGTATCTCCGTGAGAGAAAGAACACTGTGACTTCACCCATTCCTCTGACAAAAGCAGTTAGAAGGAGAAAACCGTCCTTTGGTTTCGCTTTCCCGCAATGAGCTCGGCAAACTGCCCTTCGCGAAGGGCAGTTTTCCCCCGGAGAACTGCCTTGCGCTAGCCGTGTTCTGGCAGTGGAACGAGTAGGCAGTGTTAGCGTTAAGCTATTGTGAAGGCTCGCTTTGGCCCAGGGAAAACAAAGCGCCTGGGGAAATCTTAACAGACCCCGGGGGCTTTTCACGGTTCCAAGTGTGGAACTGCAGACTCTTTTCCAAAGAAGAGAGCGCACAGGCAACAGCAGCCTGCACGTTTCTCAGTGAAAGGGAGAACTCCCTGACTTCATCCAGTCCTCTGAGCAAAGCAGGCAGAAGGAGAGAAACTTTCTTTCCGTCCTCTTTCCTGCAATGAATTCCTGATTTGCTCTTGCAAACGCTAGGCTTCTTCTGAAAAACTACCTCGCGGTGCACGTATCCTTCCAGAGGAGCAACGACATAGTTTTAGCTTGAAGAGATTGGGAAAGCACCCAGGGACAAAAGGCCTTTTCGTGTTCTGTGTTCTGCCTGAAATCGGTCAATTGGCACTTGCCAAAACAAGGTTTCCTAGCACAAACTACAAAGCCGCAACTCTCTCCTGGCAGAGTAAATCCTATGCAGTGTTGCCCTGACGAGATACTGCTGGTAGAGTGAGGCCCAGGGAAAACACATTGCCTAGAGAAATCCCAGCAAAGCCGTCTGTTTCCCCACATGAATGTATGTCAGTTTGAGGTCTTTGCCAAGAACGGAGCTCAGAGGCAACATCAGATTGTGTGTATCTCCGTGAGAGAAAGAACACTGTGACTTCACCCATTCCTCTGACAAAAGCAGTTAGAAGGAGAAAACCGTCCTTTGGTTTCGCTTTCCCGCAATGAGCTCGGCAAACTGCCCTTCGCGAAGGGCAGTTTTCCCCCGGAGAACTGCCTTGCGCTAGCCGTGTTCTGGCAGTGGAACGAGTAGGCAGTGTTAGCGTTAAGCTATTGTGAAGGCTCGCTTTGGCCCAGGGAAAACAAAGCGCCTGGGGAAATCTTAACAGACCCCGGGGGCTTTTCACGGTTCCAAGTGTGGAACTGCAGACTCTTTTCCAGAGAAGAGAGCGCACAGGCAACAGCAGCCTGCACGTTTCTCAGTGAAAGGGAGAACTCCCTGACTTCATCCAGTCCTCTGAGCAAAGCAGGCAGAAGGAGAGAAACTTTCTTTCCGTCCTCTTTCCTGCAATGAATTCCTCATTTGCTCTTGCAAACGCTAGGCTTCTTCTGAAAAACTACCTCGCGGTGCACGTATCCTTCCAGAGGAGCAACGACATAGTTTTAGCTTGAAGAGATTGGGAAAGCACCCAGGGACAAAAGGCCTTTTCGTGTTCTGTGTTCTGCCTGAAATCGGTCAATTGGCACTTGCCAAAACAAGGTTTCCTAGCACAAACTACAAAGCCGCAACTCTCTCCTGGCAGAGTAAATCCTATGCAGTGTGGCCCTGACGAGATACTGCTGGTAGAGTGAGGCCCAGGGAAAACACATTGCCTAGAGAAATCCCAGCAAAGCCGTATGTTTCCCCGCATGAATGTATGTCAGTTTGAGGTCTTTGCCAAGAACGGAGCTCAGAGGCAACATCAGATTGTGTGTATCTCCGTGAGAGAAAGAACACTGTGACTTCACCCATTCCTCTGACAAAAGCAGTTAGAAGGAGAAAACCGTCCTTTGGTTTCGCTTTCCCGCAATGAGCTCGGCAAACTGCCCTTCGCGAAGGGCAGTTTTCCCCCGGAGAACTGCCTTGCGCTAGCCGTGTTCTGGCAGTGGAACGAGTAGGCAGTGTTAGCGTTAAGCTATTGTGAAGGCTCGCTTTGGCCCAGGGAAAACAAAGCGCCTGGGGAAATCTTAACAGACCCCGGGGGCTTTTCACGGTTCCAAGTGTGGAACTGCACACTCTTTTCCAGAGAAGAGAGCACACAGGCAACAGCAGCCTGCACGTTTCTCAGTGAAAGGGAGAACTCCCTGACTTCATCCAGTCCTCTGAGCAAAGCAGGCAGAAGGAGAGAAACTTTCTTTCCTTCCTCTTTCCTGCAATGAATTCCTCATTTGCTCTTGCAAACGCTAGGCTTCTTCTGAAAAACTACCTCGCGGTGCACGTATCCTTCCAGAGGAGCAACGACATAGTTTTAGCTTGAAGAGATTGGGAAAGCACCCAGGGAGAAAAGGCCTTTTCGTGTTCTGTGTTCTGCCTGAAATCGGTCAATTGGCACTTGCCAAAACAAGGTTTCCTAGCACAAACTACAAAGCCGCAACTCTCTCCTGGCAGAGTAAATCCTATGCAGTGTTGCCCTGACGAGATACTGCTGGTAGAGTGAGGCCCAGGGAAAACACATTGCCTAGAGAAATCCCAGCAAAGCCGTCTGTTTCCCCACATGAATGTATGTCAGTTTGAGGTCTTTGCCAAGAACGGAGCTCAGAGGCAACATCAGATTGTGTGTATCTCCGTGAGAGAAAGAACACTGTGACTTCACCCATTCCTCTGACAAAAGCAGTTAGAAGGAGAAAACCGTCCTTTGGTTTCGCTTTCCCGCAATGAGCTCGGCAAACTGCCCTTCGCGAAGGGCAGTTTTCCCCCGGAGAACTGCCTTGCGCTAGCCGTGTTCTGGCAGTGGAACGAGTAGGCAGTGTTAGCGTTAAGCTATTGTGAAGGCTCGCTTTGGCCCAGGGAAAACAAAGCGCCTGGGGAAATCTTAACAGACCCCGGGGGCTTTTCACGGTTCCAAGTGTGGAACTGCAGACTCTTTTCCAAAGAAGAGAGCGCACAGGCAACAGCAGCCTGCACGTTTCTCAGTGAAAGGGAGAACTCCCTGACTTCATCCAGTCCTCTGAGCAAAGCAGGCAGAAGGAGAGAAACTTTCTTTCCGTCCTCTTTCCTGCAATGAATTCCTGATTTGCTCTTGCAAACGCTAGGCTTCTTCTGAAAAACTACCTCGCGGTGCACGTATCCTTCCAGAGGAGCAACGACATAGTTTTAGCTTGAAGAGATTGGGAAAGCACCCAGGGAGAAAAGGCCTTTTCGTGTTCTGTGTTCTGCCTGAAATCGGTCAATTGGCACTTGCCAAAACAAGGTTTCCTAGCACAAACTACAAAGCCGCAACTCTCTCCTGGCAGAGTAAATCCTATGCAGTGTTGCCCTGACGAGATACTGCTGGTAGAGTGAGGCCCAGGGAAAACACATTGCCTAGAGAAATCCCAGCAAAGCCGTCTGTTTCCCCACATGAATGTATGTCAGTTTGAGGTCTTTGCCAAGAACGGAGCTCAGAGGCAACATCAGATTGTGTGTATCTCCGTGAGAGAAAGAACACTGTGACTTCACCCATTCCTCTGACAAAAGCAGTTAGAAGGAGAAAACCGTCCTTTGGTTTCGCTTTCCCGCAATGAGCTCGGCAAACTGCCCTTCGCGAAGGGCAGTTTTCCCCCGGAGAACTGCCTTGCGCTAGCCGTGTTCTGGCAGTGGAACGAGTAGGCAGTGTTAGCGTTAAGCTATTGTGAAGGCTCGCTTTGGCCCAGGGAAAACAAAGCGCCTGGGGAAATCTTAACAGACCCCGGGGGCTTTTCACGGTTCCAAGTGTGGAACTGCAGACTCTTTTCCAAAGAAGAGAGCGCACAGGCAACAGCAGCCTGCACGTTTCTCAGTGAAAGGGAGAACTCCCTGACTTCATCCAGTCCTCTGAGCAAAGCAGGCAGAAGGAGAGAAACTTTCTTTCCGTCCTCTTTCCTGCAATGAATTCCTGATTTGCTCTTGCAAACGCTAGGCTTCTTCTGAAAAACTACCTCGCGGTGCACGTATCCTTCCAGAGGAGCAACGACATAGTTTTAGCTTGAAGAGATTGGGAAAGCACCCAGGGACAAAAGGCCTTTTCGTGTTCTGTGTTCTGCCTGAAATCGGTCAATTGGCACTTGCCAAAACAAGGTTTCCTAGCACAAACTACAAAGCCGCAACTCTCTCCTGGCAGAGTAAATCCTATGCAGTGTTGCCCTGACGAGATACTGCTGGTAGAGTGAGGCCCAGGGAAAACACATTGCCTAGAGAAATCCCAGCAAAGCCGTCTGTTTCCCCACATGAATGTATGTCAGTTTGAGGTCTTTGCCAAGAACGGAGCTCAGAGGCAACATCAGATTGTGTGTATCTCCGTGAGAGAAAGAACACTGTGACTTCACCCATTCCTCTGACAAAAGCAGTTAGAAGGAGAAAACCGTCCTTTGGTTTCGCTTTCCCGCAATGAGCTCGGCAAACTGCCCTTCGCGAAGGGCAGTTTTCCCCCGGAGAACTGCCTTGCGCTAGCCGTGTTCTGGCAGTGGAACGAGTAGGCAGTGTTAGCGTTAAGCTATTGTGAAGGCTCGCTTTGGCCCAGGGAAAACAAAGCGCCTGGGGAAATCTTAACAGACCCCGGGGGCTTTTCACGGTTCCAAGTGTGGAACTGCAGACTCTTTTCCAGAGAAGAGAGCGCACAGGCAACAGCAGCCTGCACGTTTCTCAGTGAAAGGGAGAACTCCCTGACTTCATCCAGTCCTCTGAGCAAAGCAGGCAGAAGGAGAGAAACTTTCTTTCCGTCCTCTTTCCTGCAATGAATTCCTCATTTGCTCTTGCAAACGCTAGGCTTCTTCTGAAAAACTACCTCGCGGTGCACGTATCCTTCCAGAGGAGCAACGACATAGTTTTAGCTTGAAGAGATTGGGAAAGCACCCAGGGACAAAAGGCCTTTTCGTGTTCTGTGTTCTGCCTGAAATCGGTCAATTGGCACTTGCCAAAACAAGGTTTCCTAGCACAAACTACAAAGCCGCAACTCTCTCCTGGCAGAGTAAATCCTATGCAGTGTGGCCCTGACGAGATACTGCTGGTAGAGTGAGGCCCAGGGAAAACACATTGCCTAGAGAAATCCCAGCAAAGCCGTATGTTTCCCCGCATGAATGTATGTCAGTTTGAGGTCTTTGCCAAGAACGGAGCTCAGAGGCAACATCAGATTGTGTGTATCTCCGTGAGAGAAAGAACACTGTGACTTCACCCATTCCTCTGACAAAAGCAGTTAGAAGGAGAAAACCGTCCTTTGGTTTCGCTTTCCCGCAATGAGCTCGGCAAACTGCCCTTCGCGAAGGGCAGTTTTCCCCCGGAGAACTGCCTTGCGCTAGCCGTGTTCTGGCAGTGGAACGAGTAGGCAGTGTTAGCGTTAAGCTATTGTGAAGGCTCGCTTTGGCCCAGGGAAAACAAAGCGCCTGGGGAAATCTTAACAGACCCCGGGGGCTTTTCACGGTTCCAAGTGTGGAACTGCACACTCTTTTCCAGAGAAGAGAGCACACAGGCAACAGCAGCCTGCACGTTTCTCAGTGAAAGGGAGAACTCCCTGACTTCATCCAGTCCTCTGAGCAAAGCAGGCAGAAGGAGAGAAACTTTCTTTCCTTCCTCTTTCCTGCAATGAATTCCTCATTTGCTCTTGCAAACGCTAGGCTTCTTCTGAAAAACTACCTCGCGGTGCACGTATCCTTCCAGAGGAGCAACGACATAGTTTTAGCTTGAAGAGATTGGGAAAGCACCCAGGGAGAAAAGGCCTTTTCGTGTTCTGTGTTCTGCCTGAAATCGGTCAATTGGCACTTGCCAAAACAAGGTTTCCTAGCACAAACTACAAAGCCGCAACTCTCTCCTGGCAGAGTAAATCCTATGCAGTGTTGCCCTGACGAGATACTGCTGGTAGAGTGAGGCCCAGGGAAAACACATTGCCTAGAGAAATCCCAGCAAAGCCGTCTGTTTCCCCACATGAATGTATGTCAGTTTGAGGTCTTTGCCAAGAACGGAGCTCAGAGGCAACATCAGATTGTGTGTATCTCCGTGAGAGAAAGAACACTGTGACTTCACCCATTCCTCTGACAAAAGCAGTTAGAAGGAGAAAACCGTCCTTTGGTTTCGCTTTCCCGCAATGAGCTCGGCAAACTGCCCTTCGCGAAGGGCAGTTTTCCCCCGGAGAACTGCCTTGCGCTAGCCGTGTTCTGGCAGTGGAACGAGTAGGCAGTGTTAGCGTTAAGCTATTGTGAAGGCTCGCTTTGGCCCAGGGAAAACAAAGCGCCTGGGGAAATCTTAACAGACCCCGGGGGCTTTTCACGGTTCCAAGTGTGGAACTGCAGACTCTTTTCCAAAGAAGAGAGCGCACAGGCAACAGCAGCCTGCACGTTTCTCAGTGAAAGGGAGAACTCCCTGACTTCATCCAGTCCTCTGAGCAAAGCAGGCAGAAGGAGAGAAACTTTCTTTCCTTCCTCTTTCCTGCAATGAATTCCTGATTTGCTCTTGCAAACGCTAGGCTTCTTCTGAAAAACTACCTCGCGGTGCACGTATCCTTCCAGAGGAGCAACGACATAGTTTTAGCTTGAAGAGATTGGGAAAGCACCCAGGGAGAAAAGGCCTTTTCGTGTTCTGTGTTCTGCCTGAAATCGGTCAATTGGCACTTCCCAAAACAAGGTTTCCTAGCACAAACTACAAAGCCGCAACTCTCTCCTGGCAGAGTAAATCCTATGCAGTGTGGCCCTGACGAGATACTGCTGGTAGAGTGAGGCCCAGGGAAAACACATTGCCTAGAGAAATCCCAGCAAAGCCGTCTGTTTCCCCACATGAATGTATGTCAGTTTGAGGTCTTTGCCAAGAACGGAGCTCAGAGGCAACATCAGATTGTGTGTATCTCCGTGAGAGAAAGAACACTGTGACTTCACCCATTCCTCTGACAAAAGCAGTTAGAAGGAGAAAACCGTCCTTTGGTTTCGCTTTCCCGCAATGAGCTCGGCAATCTGCCCTTCGCGAAGGGCAGTTTTCCCCCGGAGAACTGCCTTGCGCTAGCCGTGTTCTGGCAGTGGAACGAGTAGGCAGTGTTAGCGTTAAGCTATTGTGAAGGCTCGCTTTGGCCCAGGGAAAACAAAGCGCCTGGGGAAATCTTAACAGACCCCGGGGGCTTTTCACGGTTCCAAGTGTGGAACTGCACACTCTTTTCCAAAGAAGAGAGCGCACAGGCAACAGCAGCCTGCACGTTTCTCAGTGAAAGGGAGAACTCCCTGACTTCATCCAGTCCTCTGAGCAAAGCAGGCAGAAGGAGAGAAACTTTCTTTCCTTCCTCTTTCCTGCAATGAATTCCTGATTTGCTCTTGCAAACGCTAGGCTTCTTCTGAAAAACTACCTCGCGGTGCACGTATCCTTCCAGAGGAGCAACGACATAGTTTTAGCTTGAAGAGATTGGGAAAGCACCCAGGGAGAAAAGGCCTTTTCGTGTTCTGTGTTCTGCCTGAAATCGGTCAATTGGCACTTGCCAAAACAAGGTTTCCTAGCACAAACTACAAAGCCGCAACTCTCTCCTGGCAGAGTAAATCCTATGCAGTGTTGCCCTGACGAGATACTGCTGGTAGAGTGAGGCCCAGGGAAAACACATTGCCTAGAGAAATCCCAGCAAAGCCGTCTGTTTCCCCACATGAATGTATGTCAGTTTGAGGTCTTTGCCAAGAACGGAGCTCAGAGGCAACATCAGATTGTGTGTATCTCCGTGAGAGAAAGAACACTGTGACTTCACCCATTCCTCTGACAAAAGCAGTTAGAAGGAGAAAACCGTCCTTTGGTTTCGCTTTCCCGCAATGAGCTCGGCAAACTGCCCTTCGCGAAGGGCAGTTTTCCCCCGGAGAACTGCCTTGCGCTAGCCGTGTTCTGGCAGTGGAACGAGTAGGCAGTGTTAGCGTTAAGCTATTGTGAAGGCTCGCTTTGGCCCAGGGAAAACAAAGCGCCTGGGGAAATCTTAACAGACCCCGGGGGCTTTTCACGGTTCCAAGTGTGGAACTGCAGACTCTTTTCCAGAGAAGAGAGCGCACAGGCAACAGCAGCCTGCACGTTTCTCAGTGAAAGGGAGAACTCCCTGACTTCATCCAGTCCTCTGAGCAAAGCAGGCAGAAGGAGAGAAACTTTCTTTCCTTCCTCTTTCCTGCAATGAATTCCTCATTTGCTCTTGCAAACGCTAGGCTTCTTCTGAAAAACTACCTCGCGGTGCACGTATCCTTCCAGAGGAGCAACGACATAGTTTTAGCTTGAAGAGATTGGGAAAGCACCCAGGGAGAAAAGGCCTTTTCGTGTTCTGTGTTCTGCCTGAAATCGGTCAATTGGCACTTGCCAAAACAAGGTTTCCTAGCACAAACTACAAAGCCGCAACTCTCTCCTGGCAGAGTAAATCCTATGCAGTGTTGCCCTGACGAGATACTGCTGGTAGAGTGAGGCCCAGGGAAAACACATTGCCTAGAGAAATCCCAGCAAAGCCGTCTGTTTCCCCACATGAATGTATGTCAGTTTGAGGTCTTTGCCAAGAACGGAGCTCAGAGGCAACATCAGATTGTGTGTATCTCCGTGAGAGAAAGAACACTGTGACTTCACCCATTCCTCTGACAAAAGCAGTTAGAAGGAGAAAACCGTCCTTTGGTTTCGCTTTCCCGCAATGAGCTCGGCAAACTGCCCTTCGCGAAGGGCAGTTTTCCCCCGGAGAACTGCCTTGCGCTAGCCGTGTTCTGGCAGTGGAACGAGTAGGCAGTGTTAGCGTTAAGCTATTGTGAAGGCTCGCTTTGGCCCAGGGAAAACAAAGCGCCTGGGGAAATCTTAACAGACCCCGGGGGCTTTTCACGGTTCCAAGTGTGGAACTGCAGACTCTTTTCCAAAGAAGAGAGCGCACAGGCAACAGCAGCCTGCACGTTTCTCAGTGAAAGGGAGAACTCCCTGACTTCATCCAGTCCTCTGAGCAAAGCAGGCAGAAGGAGAGAAACTTTCTTTCCGTCCTCTTTCCTGCAATGAATTCCTGATTTGCTCTTGCAAACGCTAGGCTTCTTCTGAAAAACTACCTCGCGGTGCACGTATCCTTCCAGAGGAGCAACGACATAGTTTTAGCTTGAAGAGATTGGGAAAGCACCCAGGGAGAAAAGGCCTTTTCGTGTTCTGTGTTCTGCCTGAAATCGGTCAATTGGCACTTGCCAAAACAAGGTTTCCTAGCACAAACTACAAAGCCGCAACTCTCTCCTGGCAGAGTAAATCCTATGCAGTGTTGCCCTGACGAGATACTGCTGGTAGAGTGAGGCCCAGGGAAAACACATTGCCTAGAGAAATCCCAGCAAAGCCGTCTGTTTCCCCACATGAATGTATGTCAGTTTGAGGTCTTTGCCAAGAACGGAGCTCAGAGGCAACATCAGATTGTGTGTATCTCCGTGAGAGAAAGAACACTGTGACTTCACCCATTCCTCTGACAAAAGCAGTTAGAAGGAGAAAACCGTCCTTTGGTTTCGCTTTCCCGCAATGAGCTCGGCAAACTGCCCTTCGCGAAGGGCAGTTTTCCCCCGGAGAACTGCCTTGCGCTAGCCGTGTTCTGGCAGTGGAACGAGTAGGCAGTGTTAGCGTTAAGCTATTGTGAAGGCTCGCTTTGGCCCAGGGAAAACAAAGCGCCTGGGGAAATCTTAACAGACCCCGGGGGCTTTTCACGGTTCCAAGTGTGGAACTGCAGACTCTTTTCCAGAGAAGAGAGCGCACAGGCAACAGCAGCCTGCACGTTTCTCAGTGAAAGGGAGAACTCCCTGACTTCATCCAGTCCTCTGAGCAAAGCAGGCAGAAGGAGAGAAACTTTCTTTCCGTCCTCTTTCCTGCAATGAATTCCTGATTTGCTCTTGCAAACGCTAGGCTTCTTCTGAAAAACTACCTCGCGGTGCACGTATCCTTCCAGAGGAGCAACGACATAGTTTTAGCTTGAAGAGATTGGGAAAGCACCCAGGGACAAAAGGCCTTTTCGTGTTCTGTGTTCTGCCTGAAATCGGTCAATTGGCACTTCCCAAAACAAGGTTTCCTAGCACAAACTACAAAGCCGCAACTCTCTCCTGGCAGAGTAAATCCTATGCAGTGTGGCCCTGACGAGATACTGCTGGTAGAGTGAGGCCCAGGGAAAACACATTGCCTAGAGAAATCCCAGCAAAGCCGTCTGTTTCCCCACATGAATGTATGTCAGTTTGAGGTCTTTGCCAAGAACGGAGCTCAGAGGCAACATCAGATTGTGTGTATCTCCGTGAGAGAAAGAACACTGTGACTTCACCCATTCCTCTGACAAAAGCAGTTAGAAGGAGAAAACCGTCCTTTGGTTTCGCTTTCCCGCAATGAGCTCGGCAATCTGCCCTTCGCGAAGGGCAGTTTTCCCCCGGAGAACTGCCTTGCGCTAGCCGTGTTCTGGCAGTGGAACGAGTAGGCAGTGTTAGCGTTAAGCTATTGTGAAGGCTCGCTTTGGCCCAGGGAAAACAAAGCGCCTGGGGAAATCTTAACAGACCCCGGGGGCTTTTCACGGTTCCAAGTGTGGAACTGCACACTCTTTTCCAAAGAAGAGAGCGCACAGGCAACAGCAGCCTGCACGTTTCTCAGTGAAAGGGAGAACTCCCTGACTTCATCCAGTCCTCTGAGCAAAGCAGGCAGAAGGAGAGAAACTTTCTTTCCTTCCTCTTTCCTGCAATGAATTCCTCATTTGCTCTTGCAAACGCTAGGCTTCTTCTGAAAAACTACCTCGCGGTGCACGTATCCTTCCAGAGGAGCAACGACATAGTTTTAGCTTGAAGAGATTGGGAAAGCACCCAGGGAGAAAAGGCCTTTTCGTGTTCTGTGTTCTGCCTGAAATCGGTCAATTGGCACTTGCCAAAACAAGGTTTCCTAGCACAAACTACAAAGCCGCAACTCTCTCCTGGCAGAGTAAATCCTATGCAGTGTTGCCCTGACGAGATACTGCTGGTAGAGTGAGGCCCAGGGAAAACACATTGCCTAGAGAAATCCCAGCAAAGCCGTCTGTTTCCCCACATGAATGTATGTCAGTTTGAGGTCTTTGCCAAGAACGGAGCTCAGAGGCAACATCAGATTGTGTGTATCTCCGTGAGAGAAAGAACACTGTGACTTCACCCATTCCTCTGACAAAAGCAGTTAGAAGGAGAAAACCGTCCTTTGGTTTCGCTTTCCCGCAATGAGCTCGGCAAACTGCCCTTCGCGAAGGGCAGTTTTCCCCCGGAGAACTGCCTTGCGCTAGCCGTGTTCTGGCAGTGGAACGAGTAGGCAGTGTTAGCGTTAAGCTATTGTGAAGGCTCGCTTTGGCCCAGGGAAAACAAAGCGCCTGGGGAAATCTTAACAGACCCCGGGGGCTTTTCACGGTTCCAAGTGTGGAACTGCAGACTCTTTTCCAGAGAAGAGAGCGCACAGGCAACAGCAGCCTGCACGTTTCTCAGTGAAAGGGAGAACTCCCTGACTTCATCCAGTCCTCTGAGCAAAGCAGGCAGAAGGAGAGAAACTTTCTTTCCTTCCTCTTTCCTGCAATGAATTCCTCATTTGCTCTTGCAAACGCTAGGCTTCTTCTGAAAAACTACCTCGCGGTGCACGTATCCTTCCAGAGGAGCAACGACATAGTTTTAGCTTGAAGAGATTGGGAAAGCACCCAGGGAGAAAAGGCCTTTTCGTGTTCTGTGTTCTGCCTGAAATCGGTCAATTGGCACTTGCCAAAACAAGGTTTCCTAGCACAAACTACAAAGCCGCAACTCTCTCCTGGCAGAGTAAATCCTATGCAGTGTTGCCCTGACGAGATACTGCTGGTAGAGTGAGGCCCAGGGAAAACACATTGCCTAGAGAAATCCCAGCAAAGCCGTCTGTTTCCCCACATGAATGTATGTCAGTTTGAGGTCTTTGCCAAGAACGGAGCTCAGAGGCAACATCAGATTGTGTGTATCTCCGTGAGAGAAAGAACACTGTGACTTCACCCATTCCTCTGACAAAAGCAGTTAGAAGGAGAAAACCGTCCTTTGGTTTCGCTTTCCCGCAATGAGCTCGGCAAACTGCCCTTCGCGAAGGGCAGTTTTCCCCCGGAGAACTGCCTTGCGCTAGCCGTGTTCTGGCAGTGGAACGAGTAGGCAGTGTTAGCGTTAAGCTATTGTGAAGGCTCGCTTTGGCCCAGGGAAAACAAAGCGCCTGGGGAAACCTTAACAGACCCCGGGGGCTTTTCACGGTTCCAAGTGTGGAACTGCAGACTCTTTTCCAAAGAAGAGAGCGCACAGGCAACAGCAGCCTGCACGTTTCTCAGTGAAAGGGAGAACTCCCTGACTTCATCCAGTCCTCTGAGCAAAGCAGGCAGAAGGAGAGAAACTTTCTTTCCGTCCTCTTTCCTGCAATGAATTCCTGATTTGCTCTTGCAAACGCTAGGCTTCTTCTGAAAAACTACCTCGCGGTGCACGTATCCTTCCAGAGGAGCAACGACATAGTTTTAGCTTGAAGAGATTGGGAAAGCACCCAGGGAGAAAAGGCCTTTTCGTGTTCTGTGTTCTGCCTGAAATCGGTCAATTGGCACTTGCCAAAACAAGGTTTCCTAGCACAAACTACAAAGCCGCAACTCTCTCCTGGCAGAGTAAATCCTATGCAGTGTTGCCCTGACGAGATACTGCTGGTAGAGTGAGGCCCAGGGAAAACACATTGCCTAGAGAAATCCCAGCAAAGCCGTCTGTTTCCCCACATGAATGTATGTCAGTTTGAGGTCTTTGCCAAGAACGGAGCTCAGAGGCAACATCAGATTGTGTGTATCTCCGTGAGAGAAAGAACACTGTGACTTCACCCATTCCTCTGACAAAAGCAGTTAGAAGGAGAAAACCGTCCTTTGGTTTCGCTTTCCCGCAATGAGCTCGGCAAACTGCCCTTCGCGAAGGGCAGTTTTCCCCCGGAGAACTGCCTTGCGCTAGCCGTGTTCTGGCAGTGGAACGAGTAGGCAGTGTTAGCGTTAAGCTATTGTGAAGGCTCGCTTTGGCCCAGGGAAAACAAAGCGCCTGGGGAAATCTTAACAGACCCCGGGGGCTTTTCACGGTTCCAAGTGTGGAACTGCAGACTCTTTTCCAAAGAAGAGAGCGCACAGGCAACAGCAGCCTGCACGTTTCTCAGTGAAAGGGAGAACTCCCTGACTTCATCCAGTCCTCTGAGCAAAGCAGGCAGAAGGAGAGAAACTTTCTTTCCGTCCTCTTTCCTGCAATGAATTCCTGATTTGCTCTTGCAAACGCTAGGCTTCTTCTGAAAAACTACCTCGCGGTGCACGTATCCTTCCAGAGGAGCAACGACATAGTTTTAGCTTGAAGAGATTGGGAAAGCACCCAGGGACAAAAGGCCTTTTCGTGTTCTGTGTTCTGCCTGAAATCGGTCAATTGGCACTTGCCAAAACAAGGTTTCCTAGCACAAACTACAAAGCCGCAACTCTCTCCTGGCAGAGTAAATCCTATGCAGTGTTGCCCTGACGAGATACTGCTGGTAGAGTGAGGCCCAGGGAAAACACATTGCCTAGAGAAATCCCAGCAAAGCCGTCTGTTTCCCCACATGAATGTATGTCAGTTTGAGGTCTTTGCCAAGAACGGAGCTCAGAGGCAACATCAGATTGTGTGTATCTCCGTGAGAGAAAGAACACTGTGACTTCACCCATTCCTCTGACAAAAGCAGTTAGAAGGAGAAAACCGTCCTTTGGTTTCGCTTTCCCGCAATGAGCTCGGCAAACTGCCCTTCGCGAAGGGCAGTTTTCCCCCGGAGAACTGCCTTGCGCTAGCCGTGTTCTGGCAGTGGAACGAGTAGGCAGTGTTAGCGTTAAGCTATTGTGAAGGCTCGCTTTGGCCCAGGGAAAACAAAGCGCCTGGGGAAATCTTAACAGACCCCGGGGGCTTTTCACGGTTCCAAGTGTGGAACTGCAGACTCTTTTCCAGAGAAGAGAGCGCACAGGCAACAGCAGCCTGCACGTTTCTCAGTGAAAGGGAGAACTCCCTGACTTCATCCAGTCCTCTGAGCAAAGCAGGCAGAAGGAGAGAAACTTTCTTTCCGTCCTCTTTCCTGCAATGAATTCCTCATTTGCTCTTGCAAACGCTAGGCTTCTTCTGAAAAACTACCTCGCGGTGCACGTATCCTTCCAGAGGAGCAACGACATAGTTTTAGCTTGAAGAGATTGGGAAAGCACCCAGGGACAAAAGGCCTTTTCGTGTTCTGTGTTCTGCCTGAAATCGGTCAATTGGCACTTGCCAAAACAAGGTTTCCTAGCACAAACTACAAAGCCGCAACTCTCTCCTGGCAGAGTAAATCCTATGCAGTGTGGCCCTGACGAGATACTGCTGGTAGAGTGAGGCCCAGGGAAAACACATTGCCTAGAGAAATCCCAGCAAAGCCGTATGTTTCCCCGCATGAATGTATGTCAGTTTGAGGTCTTTGCCAAGAACGGAGCTCAGAGGCAACATCAGATTGTGTGTATCTCCGTGAGAGAAAGAACACTGTGACTTCACCCATTCCTCTGACAAAAGCAGTTAGAAGGAGAAAACCGTCCTTTGGTTTCGCTTTCCCGCAATGAGCTCGGCAAACTGCCCTTCGCGAAGGGCAGTTTTCCCCCGGAGAACTGCCTTGCGCTAGCCGTGTTCTGGCAGTGGAACGAGTAGGCAGTGTTAGCGTTAAGCTATTGTGAAGGCTCGCTTTGGCCCAGGGAAAACAAAGCGCCTGGGGAAATCTTAACAGACCCCGGGGGCTTTTCACGGTTCCAAGTGTGGAACTGCACACTCTTTTCCAGAGAAGAGAGCACACAGGCAACAGCAGCCTGCACGTTTCTCAGTGAAAGGGAGAACTCCCTGACTTCATCCAGTCCTCTGAGCAAAGCAGGCAGAAGGAGAGAAACTTTCTTTCCTTCCTCTTTCCTGCAATGAATTCCTCATTTGCTCTTGCAAACGCTAGGCTTCTTCTGAAAAACTACCTCGCGGTGCACGTATCCTTCCAGAGGAGCAACGACATAGTTTTAGCTTGAAGAGATTGGGAAAGCACCCAGGGAGAAAAGGCCTTTTCGTGTTCTGTGTTCTGCCTGAAATCGGTCAATTGGCACTTGCCAAAACAAGGTTTCCTAGCACAAACTACAAAGCCGCAACTCTCTCCTGGCAGAGTAAATCCTATGCAGTGTTGCCCTGACGAGATACTGCTGGTAGAGTGAGGCCCAGGGAAAACACATTGCCTAGAGAAATCCCAGCAAAGCCGTCTGTTTCCCCACATGAATGTATGTCAGTTTGAGGTCTTTGCCAAGAACGGAGCTCAGAGGCAACATCAGATTGTGTGTATCTCCGTGAGAGAAAGAACACTGTGACTTCACCCATTCCTCTGACAAAAGCAGTTAGAAGGAGAAAACCGTCCTTTGGTTTCGCTTTCCCGCAATGAGCTCGGCAAACTGCCCTTCGCGAAGGGCAGTTTTCCCCCGGAGAACTGCCTTGCGCTAGCCGTGTTCTGGCAGTGGAACGAGTAGGCAGTGTTAGCGTTAAGCTATTGTGAAGGCTCGCTTTGGCCCAGGGAAAACAAAGCGCCTGGGGAAATCTTAACAGACCCCGGGGGCTTTTCACGGTTCCAAGTGTGGAACTGCAGACTCTTTTCCAAAGAAGAGAGCGCACAGGCAACAGCAGCCTGCACGTTTCTCAGTGAAAGGGAGAACTCCCTGACTTCATCCAGTCCTCTGAGCAAAGCAGGCAGAAGGAGAGAAACTTTCTTTCCTTCCTCTTTCCTGCAATGAATTCCTGATTTGCTCTTGCAAACGCTAGGCTTCTTCTGAAAAACTACCTCGCGGTGCACGTATCCTTCCAGAGGAGCAACGACATAGTTTTAGCTTGAAGAGATTGGGAAAGCACCCAGGGAGAAAAGGCCTTTTCGTGTTCTGTGTTCTGCCTGAAATCGGTCAATTGGCACTTGCCAAAACAAGGTTTCCTAGCACAAACTACAAAGCCGCAACTCTCTCCTGGCAGAGTAAATCCTATGCAGTGTTGCCCTGACGAGATACTGCTGGTAGAGTGAGGCCCAGGGAAAACACATTGCCTAGAGAAATCCCAGCAAAGCCGTCTGTTTCCCCACATGAATGTATGTCAGTTTGAGGTCTTTGCCAAGAACGGAGCTCAGAGGCAACATCAGATTGTGTGTATCTCCGTGAGAGAAAGAACACTGTGACTTCACCCATTCCTCTGACAAAAGCAGTTAGAAGGAGAAAACCGTCCTTTGGTTTCGCTTTCCCGCAATGAGCTCGGCAAACTGCCCTTCGCGAAGGGCAGTTTTCCCCCGGAGAACTGCCTTGCGCTAGCCGTGTTCTGGCAGTGGAACGAGTAGGCAGTGTTAGCGTTAAGCTATTGTGAAGGCTCGCTTTGGCCCAGGGAAAACAAAGCGCCTGGGGAAATCTTAACAGACCCCGGGGGCTTTTCACGGTTCCAAGTGTGGAACTGCACACTCTTTTCCAAAGAAGAGAGCGCACAGGCAACAGCAGCCTGCACGTTTCTCAGTGAAAGGGAGAACTCCCTGACTTCATCCAGTCCTCTGAGCAAAGCAGGCAGAAGGAGAGAAACTTTCTTTCCTTCCTCTTTCCTGCAATGAATTCCTCATTTGCTCTTGCAAACGCTAGGCTTCTTCTGAAAAACTACCTCGCGGTGCACGTATCCTTCCAGAGGAGCAACGACATAGTTTTAGCTTGAAGAGATTGGGAAAGCACCCAGGGAGAAAAGGCCTTTTCGTGTTCTGTGTTCTGCCTGAAATCGGTCAATTGGCACTTGCCAAAACAAGGTTTCCTAGCACAAACTACAAAGCCGCAACTCTCTCCTGGCAGAGTAAATCCTATGCAGTGTTGCCCTGACGAGATACTGCTGGTAGAGTGAGGCCCAGGGAAAACACATTGCCTAGAGAAATCCCAGCAAAGCCGTCTGTTTCCCCACATGAATGTATGTCAGTTTGAGGTCTTTGCCAAGAACGGAGCTCAGAGGCAACATCAGATTGTGTGTATCTCCGTGAGAGAAAGAACACTGTGACTTCACCCATTCCTCTGACAAAAGCAGTTAGAAGGAGAAAACCGTCCTTTGGTTTCGCTTTCCCGCAATGAGCTCGGCAAACTGCCCTTCGCGAAGGGCAGTTTTCCCCCGGAGAACTGCCTTGCGCTAGCCGTGTTCTGGCAGTGGAACGAGTAGGCAGTGTTAGCGTTAAGCTATTGTGAAGGCTCGCTTTGGCCCAGGGAAAACAAAGCGCCTGGGGAAATCTTAACAGACCCCGGGGGCTTTTCACGGTTCCAAGTGTGGAACTGCAGACTCTTTTCCAGAGAAGAGAGCGCACAGGCAACAGCAGCCTGCACGTTTCTCAGTGAAAGGGAGAACTCCCTGACTTCATCCAGTCCTCTGAGCAAAGCAGGCAGAAGGAGAGAAACTTTCTTTCCGTCCTCTTTCCTGCAATGAATTCCTGATTTGCTCTTGCAAACGCTAGGCTTCTTCTGAAAAACTACCTCGCGGTGCACGTATCCTTCCAGAGGAGCAACGACATAGTTTTAGCTTGAAGAGATTGGGAAAGCACCCAGGGACAAAAGGCCTTTTCGTGTTCTGTGTTCTGCCTGAAATCGGTCAATTGGCACTTCCCAAAACAAGGTTTCCTAGCACAAACTACAAAGCCGCAACTCTCTCCTGGCAGAGTAAATCCTATGCAGTGTGGCCCTGACGAGATACTGCTGGTAGAGTGAGGCCCAGGGAAAACACATTGCCTAGAGAAATCCCAGCAAAGCCGTCTGTTTCCCCACATGAATGTATGTCAGTTTGAGGTCTTTGCCAAGAACGGAGCTCAGAGGCAACATCAGATTGTGTGTATCTCCGTGAGAGAAAGAACACTGTGACTTCACCCATTCCTCTGACAAAAGCAGTTAGAAGGAGAAAACCGTCCTTTGGTTTCGCTTTCCCGCAATGAGCTCGGCAATCTGCCCTTCGCGAAGGGCAGTTTTCCCCCGGAGAACTGCCTTGCGCTAGCCGTGTTCTGGCAGTGGAACGAGTAGGCAGTGTTAGCGTTAAGCTATTGTGAAGGCTCGCTTTGGCCCAGGGAAAACAAAGCGCCTGGGGAAATCTTAACAGACCCCGGGGGCTTTTCACGGTTCCAAGTGTGGAACTGCACACTCTTTTCCAAAGAAGAGAGCGCACAGGCAACAGCAGCCTGCACGTTTCTCAGTGAAAGGGAGAACTCCCTGACTTCATCCAGTCCTCTGAGCAAAGCAGGCAGAAGGAGAGAAACTTTCTTTCCTTCCTCTTTCCTGCAATGAATTCCTCATTTGCTCTTGCAAACGCTAGGCTTCTTCTGAAAAACTACCTCGCGGTGCACGTATCCTTCCAGAGGAGCAACGACATAGTTTTAGCTTGAAGAGATTGGGAAAGCACCCAGGGACAAAAGGCCTTTTCGTGTTCTGTGTTCTGCCTGAAATCGGTCAATTGGCACTTGCCAAAACAAGGTTTCCTAGCACAAACTACAAAGCCGCAACTCTCTCCTGGCAGAGTAAATCCTATGCAGTGTTGCCCTGACGAGATACTGCTGGTAGAGTGAGGCCCAGGGAAAACACATTGCCTAGAGAAATCCCAGCAAAGCCGTCTGTTTCCCCACATGAATGTATGTCAGTTTGAGGTCTTTGCCAAGAACGGAGCTCAGAGGCAACATCAGATTGTGTGTATCTCCGTGAGAGAAAGAACACTGTGACTTCACCCATTCCTCTGACAAAAGCAGTTAGAAGGAGAAAACCGTCCTTTGGTTTCGCTTTCCCGCAATGAGCTCGGCAAACTGCCCTTCGCGAAGGGCAGTTTTCCCCCGGAGAACTGCCTTGCGCTAGCCGTGTTCTGGCAGTGGAACGAGTAGGCAGTGTTAGCGTTAAGCTATTGTGAAGGCTCGCTTTGGCCCAGGGAAAACAAAGCGCCTGGGGAAATCTTAACAGACCCCGGGGGCTTTTCACGGTTCCAAGTGTGGAACTGCAGACTCTTTTCCAGAGAAGAGAGCGCACAGGCAACAGCAGCCTGCACGTTTCTCAGTGAAAGGGAGAACTCCCTGACTTCATCCAGTCCTCTGAGCAAAGCAGGCAGAAGGAGAGAAACTTTCTTTCCTTCCTCTTTCCTGCAATGAATTCCTCATTTGCTCTTGCAAACGCTAGGCTTCTTCTGAAAAACTACCTCGCGGTGCACGTATCCTTCCAGAGGAGCAACGACATAGTTTTAGCTTGAAGAGATTGGGAAAGCACCCAGGGAGAAAAGGCCTTTTCGTGTTCTGTGTTCTGCCTGAAATCGGTCAATTGGCACTTGCCAAAACAAGGTTTCCTAGCACAAACTACAAAGCCGCAACTCTCTCCTGGCAGAGTAAATCCTATGCAGTGTTGCCCTGACGAGATACTGCTGGTAGAGTGAGGCCCAGGGAAAACACATTGCCTAGAGAAATCCCAGCAAAGCCGTCTGTTTCCCCACATGAATGTATGTCAGTTTGAGGTCTTTGCCAAGAACGGAGCTCAGAGGCAACATCAGATTGTGTGTATCTCCGTGAGAGAAAGAACACTGTGACTTCACCCATTCCTCTGACAAAAGCAG
Source organism: Elephas maximus indicus (assembly GCF_024166365.1). Lineage (NCBI taxonomy): Eukaryota > Metazoa > Chordata > Mammalia > Proboscidea > Elephantidae > Elephas > Elephas maximus. The sequence continues at coordinate 23,469,545 of NC_064830.1, forward strand.
TTAGAAGGAGAAAACCGTCCTTTGGTTTCGCTTTCCCGCAATGAGCTCGGCAAACTGCCCTTCGCGAAGGGCAGTTTTCCCCCGGAGAACTGCCTTGCGCTAGCCGTGTTCTGGCAGTGGAACGAGTAGGCAGTGTTAGCGTTAAGCTATTGTGAAGGCTCGCTTTGGCCCAGGGAAAACAAAGCGCCTGGGGAAATCTTAACAGACCCCGGGGGCTTTTCACGGTTCCAAGTGTGGAACTGCAGACTCTTTTCCAAAGAAGAGAGCGCACAGGCAACAGCAGCCTGCACGTTTCTCAGTGAAAGGGAGAACTCCCTGACTTCATCCAGTCCTCTGAGCAAAGCAGGCAGAAGGAGAGAAACTTTCTTTCCGTCCTCTTTCCTGCAATGAATTCCTGATTTGCTCTTGCAAACGCTAGGCTTCTTCTGAAAAACTACCTCGCGGTGCACGTATCCTTCCAGAGGAGCAACGACATAGTTTTAGCTTGAAGAGATTGGGAAAGCACCCAGGGAGAAAAGGCCTTTTCGTGTTCTGTGTTCTGCCTGAAATCGGTCAATTGGCACTTGCCAAAACAAGGTTTCCTAGCACAAACTACAAAGCCGCAACTCTCTCCTGGCAGAGTAAATCCTATGCAGTGTTGCCCTGACGAGATACTGCTGGTAGAGTGAGGCCCAGGGAAAACACATTGCCTAGAGAAATCCCAGCAAAGCCGTCTGTTTCCCCACATGAATGTATGTCAGTTTGAGGTCTTTGCCAAGAACGGAGCTCAGAGGCAACATCAGATTGTGTGTATCTCCGTGAGAGAAAGAACACTGTGACTTCACCCATTCCTCTGACAAAAGCAGTTAGAAGGAGAAAACCGTCCTTTGGTTTCGCTTTCCCGCAATGAGCTCGGCAAACTGCCCTTCGCGAAGGGCAGTTTTCCCCCGGAGAACTGCCTTGCGCTAGCCGTGTTCTGGCAGTGGAACGAGTAGGCAGTGTTAGCGTTAAGCTATTGTGAAGGCTCGCTTTGGCCCAGGGAAAACAAAGCGCCTGGGGAAATCTTAACAGACCCCGGGGGCTTTTCACGGTTCCAAGTGTGGAACTGCACACTCTTTTCCAAAGAAGAGAGCGCACAGGCAACAGCAGCCTGCACGTTTCTCAGTGAAAGGGAGAACTCCCTGACTTCATCCAGTCCTCTGAGCAAAGCAGGCAGAAGGAGAGAAACTTTCTTTCCGTCCTCTTTCCTGCAATGAATTCCTGATTTGCTCTTGCAAACGCTAGGCTTCTTCTGAAAAACTACCTCGCGGTGCACGTATCCTTCCAGAGGAGCAACGACATAGTTTTAGCTTGAAGAGATTGGGAAAGCACCCAGGGACAAAAGGCCTTTTCGTGTTCTGTGTTCTGCCTGAAATCGGTCAATTGGCACTTGCCAAAACAAGGTTTCCTAGCACAAACTACAAAGCCGCAACTCTCTCCTGGCAGAGTAAATCCTATGCAGTGTTGCCCTGACGAGATACTGCTGGTAGAGTGAGGCCCAGGGAAAACACATTGCCTAGAGAAATCCCAGCAAAGCCGTCTGTTTCCCCACATGAATGTATGTCAGTTTGAGGTCTTTGCCAAGAACGGAGCTCAGAGGCAACATCAGATTGTGTGTATCTCCGTGAGAGAAAGAACACTGTGACTTCACCCATTCCTCTGACAAAAGCAGTTAGAAGGAGAAAACCGTCCTTTGGTTTCGCTTTCCCGCAATGAGCTCGGCAAACTGCCCTTCGCGAAGGGCAGTTTTCCCCCGGAGAACTGCCTTGCGCTAGCCGTGTTCTGGCAGTGGAACGAGTAGGCAGTGTTAGCGTTAAGCTATTGTGAAGGCTCGCTTTGGCCCAGGGAAAACAAAGCGCCTGGGGAAATCTTAACAGACCCCGGGGGCTTTTCACGGTTCCAAGTGTGGAACTGCAGACTCTTTTCCAGAGAAGAGAGCGCACAGGCAACAGCAGCCTGCACGTTTCTCAGTGAAAGGGAGAACTCCCTGACTTCATCCAGTCCTCTGAGCAAAGCAGGCAGAAGGAGAGAAACTTTCTTTCCGTCCTCTTTCCTGCAATGAATTCCTGATTTGCTCTTGCAAACGCTAGGCTTCTTCTGAAAAACTACCTCGCGGTGCACGTATCCTTCCAGAGGAGCAACGACATAGTTTTAGCTTGAAGAGATTGGGAAAGCACCCAGGGAGAAAAGGCCTTTTCGTGTTCTGTGTTCTGCCTGAAATCGGTCAATTGGCACTTCCCAAAACAAGGTTTCCTAGCACAAACTACAAAGCCGCAACTCTCTCCTGGCAGAGTAAATCCTATGCAGTGTGGCCCTGACGAGATACTGCTGGTAGAGTGAGGCCCAGGGAAAACACATTGCCTAGAGAAATCCCAGCAAAGCCGTCTGTTTCCCCACATGAATGTATGTCAGTTTGAGGTCTTTGCCAAGAACGGAGCTCAGAGGCAACATCAGATTGTGTGTATCTCCGTGAGAGAAAGAACACTGTGACTTCACCCATTCCTCTGACAAAAGCAGTTAGAAGGAGAAAACCGTCCTTTGGTTTCGCTTTCCCGCAATGAGCTCGGCAATCTGCCCTTCGCGAAGGGCAGTTTTCCCCCGGAGAACTGCCTTGCGCTAGCCGTGTTCTGGCAGTGGAACGAGTAGGCAGTGTTAGCGTTAAGCTATTGTGAAGGCTCGCTTTGGCCCAGGGAAAACAAAGCGCCTGGGGAAATCTTAACAGACCCCGGGGGCTTTTCACGGTTCCAAGTGTGGAACTGCACACTCTTTTCCAAAGAAGAGAGCGCACAGGCAACAGCAGCCTGCACGTTTCTCAGTGAAAGGGAGAACTCCCTGACTTCATCCAGTCCTCTGAGCAAAGCAGGCAGAAGGAGAGAAACTTTCTTTCCTTCCTCTTTCCTGCAATGAATTCCTCATTTGCTCTTGCAAACGCTAGGCTTCTTCTGAAAAACTACCTCGCGGTGCACGTATCCTTCCAGAGGAGCAACGACATAGTTTTAGCTTGAAGAGATTGGGAAAGCACCCAGGGAGAAAAGGCCTTTTCGTGTTCTGTGTTCTGCCTGAAATCGGTCAATTGGCACTTGCCAAAACAAGGTTTCCTAGCACAAACTACAAAGCCGCAACTCTCTCCTGGCAGAGTAAATCCTATGCAGTGTTGCCCTGACGAGATACTGCTGGTAGAGTGAGGCCCAGGGAAAACACATTGCCTAGAGAAATCCCAGCAAAGCCGTCTGTTTCCCCACATGAATGTATGTCAGTTTGAGGTCTTTGCCAAGAACGGAGCTCAGAGGCAACATCAGATTGTGTGTATCTCCGTGAGAGAAAGAACACTGTGACTTCACCCATTCCTCTGACAAAAGCAGTTAGAAGGAGAAAACCGTCCTTTGGTTTCGCTTTCCCGCAATGAGCTCGGCAAACTGCCCTTCGCGAAGGGCAGTTTTCCCCCGGAGAACTGCCTTGCGCTAGCCGTGTTCTGGCAGTGGAACGAGTAGGCAGTGTTAGCGTTAAGCTATTGTGAAGGCTCGCTTTGGCCCAGGGAAAACAAAGCGCCTGGGGAAATCTTAACAGACCCCGGGGGCTTTTCACGGTTCCAAGTGTGGAACTGCAGACTCTTTTCCAGAGAAGAGAGCGCACAGGCAACAGCAGCCTGCACGTTTCTCAGTGAAAGGGAGAACTCCCTGACTTCATCCAGTCCTCTGAGCAAAGCAGGCAGAAGGAGAGAAACTTTCTTTCCGTCCTCTTTCCTGCAATGAATTCCTGATTTGCTCTTGCAAACGCTAGGCTTCTTCTGAAAAACTACCTCGCGGTGCACGTATCCTTCCAGAGGAGCAACGACATAGTTTTAGCTTGAAGAGATTGGGAAAGCACCCAGGGAGAAAAGGCCTTTTCGTGTTCTGTGTTCTGCCTGAAATCGGTCAATTGGCACTTGCCAAAACAAGGTTTCCTAGCACAAACTACAAAGCCGCAACTCTCTCCTGGCAGAGTAAATCCTATGCAGTGTTGCCCTGACGAGATACTGCTGGTAGAGTGAGGCCCAGGGAAAACACATTGCCTAGAGAAATCCCAGCAAAGCCGTCTGTTTCCCCACATGAATGTATGTCAGTTTGAGGTCTTTGCCAAGAACGGAGCTCAGAGGCAACATCAGATTGTGTGTATCTCCGTGAGAGAAAGAACACTGTGACTTCACCCATTCCTCTGACAAAAGCAGTTAGAAGGAGAAAACCGTCCTTTGGTTTCGCTTTCCCGCAATGAGCTCGGCAAACTGCCCTTCGCGAAGGGCAGTTTTCCCCCGGAGAACTGCCTTGCGCTAGCCGTGTTCTGGCAGTGGAACGAGTAGGCAGTGTTAGCGTTAAGCTATTGTGAAGGCTCGCTTTGGCCCAGGGAAAACAAAGCGCCTGGGGAAATCTTAACAGACCCCGGGGGCTTTTCACGGTTCCAAGTGTGGAACTGCAGACTCTTTTCCAAAGAAGAGAGCGCACAGGCAACAGCAGCCTGCACGTTTCTCAGTGAAAGGGAGAACTCCCTGACTTCATCCAGTCCTCTGAGCAAAGCAGGCAGAAGGAGAGAAACTTTCTTTCCGTCCTCTTTCCTGCAATGAATTCCTGATTTGCTCTTGCAAACGCTAGGCTTCTTCTGAAAAACTACCTCGCGGTGCACGTATCCTTCCAGAGGAGCAACGACATAGTTTTAGCTTGAAGAGATTGGGAAAGCACCCAGGGACAAAAGGCCTTTTCGTGTTCTGTGTTCTGCCTGAAATCGGTCAATTGGCACTTGCCAAAACAAGGTTTCCTAGCACAAACTACAAAGCCGCAACTCTCTCCTGGCAGAGTAAATCCTATGCAGTGTTGCCCTGACGAGATACTGCTGGTAGAGTGAGGCCCAGGGAAAACACATTGCCTAGAGAAATCCCAGCAAAGCCGTCTGTTTCCCCACATGAATGTATGTCAGTTTGAGGTCTTTGCCAAGAACGGAGCTCAGAGGCAACATCAGATTGTGTGTATCTCCGTGAGAGAAAGAACACTGTGACTTCACCCATTCCTCTGACAAAAGCAGTTAGAAGGAGAAAACCGTCCTTTGGTTTCGCTTTCCCGCAATGAGCTCGGCAAACTGCCCTTCGCGAAGGGCAGTTTTCCCCCGGAGAACTGCCTTGCGCTAGCCGTGTTCTGGCAGTGGAACGAGTAGGCAGTGTTAGCGTTAAGCTATTGTGAAGGCTCGCTTTGGCCCAGGGAAAACAAAGCGCCTGGGGAAATCTTAACAGACCCCGGGGGCTTTTCACGGTTCCAAGTGTGGAACTGCAGACTCTTTTCCAGAGAAGAGAGCGCACAGGCAACAGCAGCCTGCACGTTTCTCAGTGAAAGGGAGAACTCCCTGACTTCATCCAGTCCTCTGAGCAAAGCAGGCAGAAGGAGAGAAACTTTCTTTCCGTCCTCTTTCCTGCAATGAATTCCTGATTTGCTCTTGCAAACGCTAGGCTTCTTCTGAAAAACTACCTCGCGGTGCACGTATCCTTCCAGAGGAGCAACGACATAGTTTTAGCTTGAAGAGATTGGGAAAGCACCCAGGGAGAAAAGGCCTTTTCGTGTTCTGTGTTCTGCCTGAAATCGGTCAATTGGCACTTCCCAAAACAAGGTTTCCTAGCACAAACTACAAAGCCGCAACTCTCTCCTGGCAGAGTAAATCCTATGCAGTGTGGCCCTGACGAGATACTGCTGGTAGAGTGAGGCCCAGGGAAAACACATTGCCTAGAGAAATCCCAGCAAAGCCGTCTGTTTCCCCACATGAATGTATGTCAGTTTGAGGTCTTTGCCAAGAACGGAGCTCAGAGGCAACATCAGATTGTGTGTATCTCCGTGAGAGAAAGAACACTGTGACTTCACCCATTCCTCTGACAAAAGCAGTTAGAAGGAGAAAACCGTCCTTTGGTTTCGCTTTCCCGCAATGAGCTCGGCAATCTGCCCTTCGCGAAGGGCAGTTTTCCCCCGGAGAACTGCCTTGCGCTAGCCGTGTTCTGGCAGTGGAACGAGTAGGCAGTGTTAGCGTTAAGCTATTGTGAAGGCTCGCTTTGGCCCAGGGAAAACAAAGCGCCTGGGGAAATCTTAACAGACCCCGGGGGCTTTTCACGGTTCCAAGTGTGGAACTGCACACTCTTTTCCAAAGAAGAGAGCGCACAGGCAACAGCAGCCTGCACGTTTCTCAGTGAAAGGGAGAACTCCCTGACTTCATCCAGTCCTCTGAGCAAAGCAGGCAGAAGGAGAGAAACTTTCTTTCCTTCCTCTTTCCTGCAATGAATTCCTCATTTGCTCTTGCAAACGCTAGGCTTCTTCTGAAAAACTACCTCGCGGTGCACGTATCCTTCCAGAGGAGCAACGACATAGTTTTAGCTTGAAGAGATTGGGAAAGCACCCAGGGAGAAAAGGCCTTTTCGTGTTCTGTGTTCTGCCTGAAATCGGTCAATTGGCACTTGCCAAAACAAGGTTTCCTAGCACAAACTACAAAGCCGCAACTCTCTCCTGGCAGAGTAAATCCTATGCAGTGTTGCCCTGACGAGATACTGCTGGTAGAGTGAGGCCCAGGGAAAACACATTGCCTAGAGAAATCCCAGCAAAGCCGTCTGTTTCCCCACATGAATGTATGTCAGTTTGAGGTCTTTGCCAAGAACGGAGCTCAGAGGCAACATCAGATTGTGTGTATCTCCGTGAGAGAAAGAACACTGTGACTTCACCCATTCCTCTGACAAAAGCAGTTAGAAGGAGAAAACCGTCCTTTGGTTTCGCTTTCCCGCAATGAGCTCGGCAAACTGCCCTTCGCGAAGGGCAGTTTTCCCCCGGAGAACTGCCTTGCGCTAGCCGTGTTCTGGCAGTGGAACGAGTAGGCAGTGTTAGCGTTAAGCTATTGTGAAGGCTCGCTTTGGCCCAGGGAAAACAAAGCGCCTGGGGAAATCTTAACAGACCCCGGGGGCTTTTCACGGTTCCAAGTGTGGAACTGCAGACTCTTTTCCAGAGAAGAGAGCGCACAGGCAACAGCAGCCTGCACGTTTCTCAGTGAAAGGGAGAACTCCCTGACTTCATCCAGTCCTCTGAGCAAAGCAGGCAGAAGGAGAGAAACTTTCTTTCCGTCCTCTTTCCTGCAATGAATTCCTGATTTGCTCTTGCAAACGCTAGGCTTCTTCTGAAAAACTACCTCGCGGTGCACGTATCCTTCCAGAGGAGCAACGACATAGTTTTAGCTTGAAGAGATTGGGAAAGCACCCAGGGAGAAAAGGCCTTTTCGTGTTCTGTGTTCTGCCTGAAATCGGTCAATTGGCACTTGCCAAAACAAGGTTTCCTAGCACAAACTACAAAGCCGCAACTCTCTCCTGGCAGAGTAAATCCTATGCAGTGTTGCCCTGACGAGATACTGCTGGTAGAGTGAGGCCCAGGGAAAACACATTGCCTAGAGAAATCCCAGCAAAGCCGTCTGTTTCCCCACATGAATGTATGTCAGTTTGAGGTCTTTGCCAAGAACGGAGCTCAGAGGCAACATCAGATTGTGTGTATCTCCGTGAGAGAAAGAACACTGTGACTTCACCCATTCCTCTGACAAAAGCAGTTAGAAGGAGAAAACCGTCCTTTGGTTTCGCTTTCCCGCAATGAGCTCGGCAAACTGCCCTTCGCGAAGGGCAGTTTTCCCCCGGAGAACTGCCTTGCGCTAGCCGTGTTCTGGCAGTGGAACGAGTAGGCAGTGTTAGCGTTAAGCTATTGTGAAGGCTCGCTTTGGCCCAGGGAAAACAAAGCGCCTGGGGAAATCTTAACAGACCCCGGGGGCTTTTCACGGTTCCAAGTGTGGAACTGCAGACTCTTTTCCAAAGAAGAGAGCGCACAGGCAACAGCAGCCTGCACGTTTCTCAGTGAAAGGGAGAACTCCCTGACTTCATCCAGTCCTCTGAGCAAAGCAGGCAGAAGGAGAGAAACTTTCTTTCCGTCCTCTTTCCTGCAATGAATTCCTGATTTGCTCTTGCAAACGCTAGGCTTCTTCTGAAAAACTACCTCGCGGTGCACGTATCCTTCCAGAGGAGCAACGACATAGTTTTAGCTTGAAGAGATTGGGAAAGCACCCAGGGACAAAAGGCCTTTTCGTGTTCTGTGTTCTGCCTGAAATCGGTCAATTGGCACTTGCCAAAACAAGGTTTCCTAGCACAAACTACAAAGCCGCAACTCTCTCCTGGCAGAGTAAATCCTATGCAGTGTTGCCCTGACGAGATACTGCTGGTAGAGTGAGGCCCAGGGAAAACACATTGCCTAGAGAAATCCCAGCAAAGCCGTCTGTTTCCCCACATGAATGTATGTCAGTTTG